>NC_056730.1:512148210-512448210 GCF_019279795.1 Protopterus annectens | reverse complement strand
CACTTCTCCACAAAACACTGCTGCATTGACAAGAAGGATCAAAGCTACAGACACCTTCAACTCAGAACAACTCCCTAGCAATTACAGCAAGCCCACTGCACTAATACAACTCTCACCACAGCAAGGCAGCAGGAAGGTGTCAGTCCAGCTTTGCTCCACAGTTCACTGTTACACCGAGTACTTGATGTGTGCGCGCACATACACACACACACACACACACACACACACACTACAGGTAAAGCCTTATGCTTTGTCTACCTCACCAAAAGCATGCTGCAGTGTATATGGGGACAGTTGCCTTTGGTACTCTCAGCTATCCCACACACACACACACACACACACACACACACACACACACACACACTAGCGCATGTACATACCATGTATTTGTGAAGCAGGTTGCTTTACCCACCTTTCCACACAACACTGCTGCAATGACAAGGGGATCAAAGCTACAGACACTGTCATCTCAGAACAACCCCCTAGCAAATGCAGCATGCCTGCTGCACTGATACAACTCTCCCCACAGCAGGACAGCAAGGAGTTGTCAGTCCAGTTTTGCACCACAGTTCTCTATTGCACCATATACACCATGCATATGTATGCACACACAGCCACAGACAAGCTCAGAGCCACATGTATATGCTCAGACAAGTCTGTGCATTGGATAAACACAAGTTAATGACTGCTTCTGTTCAAAGGACTGATGCATGGCTGATGTGGACAGAGCAATTGATAATTAGTCTCTAGCCGTATAAAAATGTTAAATTAAAAAACTAAAAAACGTTTTTCAATTTAACATTTTTATTTCTTTATATAGAAAGTTTTGCCTTCAGTATTCAACATTTGTTATTAGTGTTCACAAAATTATTTGCCTAAATGGGTCAGGTGATTGGTGGGGAGTTTTATTTAGGAATGGTCTGTTAGGTAATTTATTGATTCTGATGAAGTTTATGATGAAGGAGCTTAATCCTTTTTTTTGCAGTCTCAACAAAATAAATTGTGAGACAATCTCCTGTCATTTTTCTGGGTTTGTCTACTGCCTGGTAAATTCACATGCAGTAAAAGATTTTCCAAATAAACATGCAAGCTTCTACCTCTCTCTCTCTGACCTCCTGTTGTAGAACATAACTCTCCATGTTCTCAACATCAGTGCTGACGGTCTCAGCAGCACATTGGAATTCCCTGAAAGCATCATAACGTAAAAGCAAGTAATCATTATCTTGCACATTCACATCACAGTTACCTTCAGAGCTAATTATTATTAAGTGGTGTAAAATACCATCATTACAGTACTAAACCTAAGACAGTGTTACGGTACTGTCCAATCACACATGCAACATTGATACAGTCTACCAGATGTTCATCGTGTTACCCGTTACCCTGCTGCAGTCATCACACTTGGGTTATCCTGCTGTCAGGCGGTCCCTCAGGCGGCCCGAATTCCAAAGTCTTGGTCCGGCGTCGGTTGCTGTCGCTTCTTCCCTGACGTCAGTGCGCCAGGGGTATATAAGAGGCATCCAACGCCATTTTCTTCAGTCTTTCTTGCCGCACGGTGCCCGAAGCAGAAGCAGTTCGCAAGTGCCGGTCGGCCGACACCTGAGATTTTCAAATCGAGTTTCAGTCCGAAGTCTTCAAAGCTAAGTACCCCGTTGGGGAACCTTTTCTTGCCTCAGTCCAATGTCAGAAAAAGTTAACAATTGCATTTCTTGTGGGAAGCAAATACCTCATAAGGACTTTCATTCTTATTGTATAACTTGCCTAGGCCCAGACCACAATGTCACTGGTTGTCAGTTTTGTGCTAGGTTCAATAAGCAAACTATAAAGCGACGCTTTGATTTTGCATGACACTACTTCGGTAGGAAATTTAATTACACTATGCCGTCGGAGCAACCGACTACCGGCGTGCATAAAAAACGCAAAGATAAAGACAGGCAGCCTAGATCCAAGCCAGACTCCGAGGCCTCGGCTGGGCCGGTCGCCGGTCCTCCGGTTTTCAGTGAGGTGCTACGCAGCCCCTGGCTACTGCAGAATCGGAACCCCAGACCGCTTCAGATTCTCTAGCAGAGAGTTCTAGGCCGACACAGCCATTTTCTTTAGGCCCTACCGACGACATTGCAGAAGGAGAAGCCGGTGCTGTAGAAACACCTTTGGTTTCAGAAGGTGTCTTCAGACCGACTACTCTCACCATAAAATCTTATGCTAAGCTTAAGACTCCTCTAAAACCAAAAAAGACTGCACTTCAGTCTCCAGTTCAAGGCCCCATGCCTAAGAAACAGATGCTTAAAATGGCTGAAGATTTGATTTTTTTAATCAGGGGTCCCCCCCCCCACCCCCCGACAAAAGGCCTAGACAAGAGGAGGATTATGCCTCCTCTGATCAAGTGTCTATTTCCTCAGGCTCCTCTGAGGAACAGGATTACTTCTTTCCCCCTTATGAAGATTCTGATGCTGAAGATTCCATTCCCTCAGCTTCTCCCCCTGAAGACTATTCCTTTGGGGAAACCTTGCATACCATGAGGGAACATTTCCACTGGGAAGATCAGGACTACTACGACTCAAAGAAAAGGCTCCGAGAGTTTCTTTTACTCCCCCAGCACAGACCATTTGCTATTCCCCCAGTTTTAGACATTGTGGGTGATGTTTATTTAGAATCTAGTCTAAATCCAGATTCTCTGCCTCCTGCTCCAGCCAACCCAGATAGATACTATTGAGTGCCTGACTCCCACAAATTCCTTTTCAAAAGCCCTGTTGCTGATCCAGAGACAATCTCCCAGGGTCCCAAAGGGGCTAAGGCTTCTATGGCCAAAATCCTGTACCCTCTGAAAGGGACTCCAGAGCACTATATAGGTGGGGGAAGAAGGTTTACACCTCAGCTACTCTGGCTATGGGAGCACTAAATTGTCAATTTCACATGCTTAAACACCAGCAATTCCTAATGTCTCAAATAAAACAAAAAATGAGCACGCACCCTCAACAGTCTGAATTCAAGGAAATGCAGGATCTGTTGCATGCAGCTGAACAGGTGGGCAAACCTACTTTACAATGTGGATTTGATTCCTTGGAAGCTTCCTGTAGAGCAGCTGTTACTGGGTCTGTTATACGTATGCATGCTTGGTTAAAGGAACAAACTCTGCCTGATCATATTAAAGCAAAGTTACTAGATGCACCCTTACAGCAGGATGTCTTATTTGGGGTTAAAGCAGAAGAGGTTTTAAAGAAAATGGAGGATAAGGCAAAATCTATGCAGACGGTCAAAGATTTCTTACAGGTACAGACCGACGCTTCAGCAGAAATTGGCCAACAAAAAACTGGTCCTTTCCAGCTTCTGACAGACCACAGAGGGGTAAATACAGGCGCCCAAGGGGCAGAGGACAAGCACAAATCCCTTACAAACCTCGCCAATGGGGCACTGCAACACAGAAGGGAGGAGAAGACCGGTCCCAAACTACTAGAAGGCAAACGCAATGACTTAAACCTCAAACTGCCAAGCAAAACTCTCTTGGCAGCTCCCTTGGGAGGAAAATTAGCACTTTTTGCAGACAACTGGCGCATCGTCACAAAGGACAAATGGGTCTTAGACATTATCTCACAAGGATACAGATTCCATTTCCACACCTTGCCAAGGATAAAAGGCATGCCAAACCTGCCACAAAATCAATGGGCAGAGGCACAAAAACAAATGACAGCTCTCATAGACATGAGAGCCATTCAACTGGTACCTACACAGGAGCAAGGCCAAGGATTTTACTCAAGGCTCTTTCTAGTCCCCAGAAAGGACAATGCTTGGAGACCCATTCTAGACCTTTCAATTCTAAACACCTTCTTGCAAGTACCCAAATTCAAGATGCTAACACTACAGCAGCTTCTTCCCATGTTGGGCAAGAAAGCTTGGCTAGTAACGTTGGACCTCAAGGAGGCATACTTGCATGTCCCTATCAGACAAAATTGCAGAAGATACCTCCGCTTCATTGCAGGTTCAACCCACTACCAGTTCTCTGCACTGCCCTTTGGCTTATCTACTGCGCCCGGGGTCTTCACAAAATGCCTGGCACCAGTAATTTGCATACTGCAGACAAAGAGGAATTCAAATATATCCATACCTGGACGACTGCCTCATCCAAGCAGAAAGCAAGGACTCTCTCTTACATCATCTGGCTTTTGTAAAACACCTTCTAAGTTGCCTAGGGTACACAGTAAATGAAAAGAAATCAAAACTAGTGCCCTCACAAAATATGACATTCTTGGGTGCCAGCTTGAATACAACGGCCCAGATGGCTTACCTGATGCCAGACAAACAACTACAGCTAACTCAATACTTCAGAACAATGGCAACAAAGACCCAACTCCCTGCAAGAAAAATTCTGCAGGCCTTGGGCTTCATGGCATCTTGCATATTACTAATACCATTTGCAAAACTGCATATGAGGAAATTACAATGGTACCTAAAAAGCGTATGGAATCAACACAGCCACAGCTTGGAAACAATGATACCTCTCATTCCCTGCCTTCAGCAGGAGTTTCTATGACGGTCACAGGCATGTCACCTCAACAAAGGTCAGCCTTTCACCTTACCCCCAGCCAGGCAAACTATGACAACAGATGCATCAGACTATGCCTGGGGGGCACACATGGCAGGACGGTGCGTTCAAGGCATATGGACTGCAGATCAAAGAAATCTGCACATCAATCAAAAAGAAATGCTAGTTGTACAGAATGCCCTGACAGCCTTCAAGGACCTCTTACATCCAGGACAGCTTATAATAAGGACAGACAACACCACAGTAATGTGGTACATAAACAGGGGGGTACACACTCCTAGCCTCTATGCAGGCAACCAATGATCTTGTGGAACACAGCACTGGCTTACCAAGTACAATTACAAGCTCAATTCCTGCCAGGAAAAAAGAACACATTGGCAGACTACCTAAGCATAAACATCATGGATCCCCATGAGTGGAAACTGGATCCACAAGTATTTGCAATGATAACTCAAAAATGGAGACACCCAGAGATAGACCTGTTTGCCAGCCCCCAGAGATAGACCTGTTTGCCAGCCCCCAAAACTATCAGCTAACAACATTTTGCACAAGGACATTTCACCATCAAGCTTGGAAAGTGGACGCACTCTCGGTTGGAAAATGCTGTCAGTATATGCCTTCCCTCCATTGCCCCTTCTCACAAAGGTGCTGCTGAAAGTCAGGATGGAGAGACCACGAATGATACTCATTGCCCCAGACTGGCCACGCCAGCAGTTGTACCCACTATTAAGGAATATGGCCCAGGGCCCACCATGGATTTTACCACAAATTTCTCATCTGCTCACACAGCAAGACAGTCATATTCTACACAGCCAGCTCAAAACCTTAAATTTGGCTGCATGGCAAATCTCCTAAGCAACCAGCCAGCTCCTCTTTCACAAGCTGTTATGGATGTTATTCTGGAGGCCAGGAGGGCCCAGCACCAGGAAAAGCCTACTCAGACAAATGGAAAAGGTTTTGCACCTGGAACCAAGCTAAAGGCCAAAATACCCTTCTGTCGGACATACCTCAGATTCTACAATAGTTAACTGAGATGTTACACAAAGGACTTTTTTTTTTTCATCTATTAAAATCCACACCTCTGCTATTTCAGCTCACTACAACACGGATCCTCCCTTATTTTCACATCCACTTCTAAGGCAGTTTCTCAGAGGGGACAAAAACATTAGGCCTCCTAGGAGAGCACCAACACCAACTTGGGACCTCAATTTTGTTCTAGAAAAACTTACGCTACCTCCTTTTGAGCCAGCTTTCTCAGCTGACTTTAAGTTTGTATCGTGGAAGACTGCCCTCCTGCTAGCAATTACTTCAGCCTGAAGTGTCTCAGAGATTCAGGCTCTTATGGTGGTAGAGCTTTTCCTCATTTTTCATCAAGACAGAGTTTCTCTACGAACTAACCCCTCCTTTATGCCTAAGGTGGTATCCAGTGTGGCTCTAAATCAAACCATCCATTTACCCACCTTCTTTCCAAATCCGCAGAACAAAGGAGAAAGACTCCTGCATTCCTTGGACATTCACAGGCAGCTATGTTACTACTTGGATAAAACTAAGGTTTTCAGAAAATCTGACCAGCTTTTTGTATCCTATGCTACAGCATCACAAGGAAAGGCTATCTCAAAACAGACCATTTCCAAATGGATAGGATATTGCATACGTTTTTGCTACACCCACCATGGAAAAACAGTTCCTGCTAGCATTAGGCCCCACTCCACCAGGCAGCAGCTACATCTACAGCTTTCCTCAGGGGGGTGCCTACCAAAGATATTCTGGAAGCTGCAACTTGGGGTTCAGTACACACCTTCACCAAACACTATCACTTACCACTTTACTCTAAGACTAGAGCTGGCTTCGCCACTGCAGGGCCTTCTAGCCTCCTCTAACCCTGTTTGACTCCACCTCCCATCCCTAGCTTTGGGATTCTACCCAAGTGTGATGACTGCAGCAGGGTAACATGATGAACATAGTACAGTTTTGTACCTACCATAAGTGTAGTTGTTCGAGTGTATACCCTGCTGCAGTCCAGGTTACCCTCCCTCTATCCCCTCTGAACTAGCTGAACTTATCTCTACCACTCTATCCTATGCTACCTCTGTGGTGTATTTGCTTGTGCCTAAGGGTATTGTTTTATTTTTATATAGCTATATCTATTTATATATATATATATATATATATATATATATATATATATATATATATATATATATATATATATATATTGCCTACCTATTGGGGGCACCTGACATCTGAGGCAAGAAAAACTGAAGAAAATGGCGTTGGATGCCTCTTATATACCCCTGGCGCACTGACGTCAGGGAAGAAGTGACAGCAACCGACGCCGGACCAAGACTTTGGAATTTGGGCCGACTGCGGGACCACCTGACGGCAGGATAACCCGTGTGTGATGACTGCAGCAGGGTATACACTCGAACATCTACATTTATGGTAGGTACAAAACTGTACTTTTAGTATGATGGCATATTTAACTCCATTCAAAAACTGTTTTGTACAACACATAAATGCAGTGTGCTATCAA
Organism: Protopterus annectens; assembly: GCF_019279795.1. NCBI lineage: Eukaryota > Metazoa > Chordata > Ceratodontiformes > Protopteridae > Protopterus > Protopterus annectens. Next base: position 512,441,137 of record NC_056730.1, on the reverse strand, counting down.
CAGTACAGTTCCACAGTTTCCCATTGACACAGTGAACACATCATAGTAAGTAACCAATAACATGCACACCAAATGTAACCCTGCATTACAGTCAAATGTAATATATTAATGTTTTATACGTACATTTTTATCATTGTCAGACAAAAGCATTCTGAAATGTAAGCTTTATGTCAGGAAATTCAGCAGGTTACTTTCACGTACTTCACAGTATAGCATGCCTTAAACTCTCCAATGACTGTAAACTTGTTAAAACCTTTGCCTGAGTCAGAGGCTATAACAAAGGTGTGCTATATCAAAGGTGTGCTATATAACAATTTAGTGACCATCAAATCTGTCTCCATTGACCATTCTGTCTTCCAAGCTAGCTTGCAGGTAATCTACACCTCATTTCACTTCAGTGGGTGTCACTACACCTTCTTCTTGAAAAACATTATGCTCAAATGCTCTTATTACCCATCATCTCAGCTGACCATCAAGACTGCATTGCTCTCCTTTGTCCATAGCCACAAAGCATTTCACATACACTACATATTCTCAAGTGGTTCCCCTTCATAATCTCGAATAACTGAATGCTCGAAATTCAGTAACTCAAGACTGTAAAGTCGAACCAACAAAAATCCCGAAACCCACAAGCACGAAAACAAAAAACCCCGAACATACAGAACACATACACCACACAACACACATACCATACAACCCACATCACATAAACTACAAGCCCTACACTACATGCACGCAGGGGGGCAAGCCCCCTGCACCCCCCCCATGTGGGGGGCTGCAACCCCCACCCCCCCACTTATATATTCTAACTCTGAGATCGCACTAATACACAAAATAAAAAACGCCACACAGACATTTTACACTGCCTCGCACGCACACATACACACAAATACAGTCACATCCCATACTCATACTCCCACCTCCCTACCCTAACCCACATACACAACTTACAAAACACACACATACACTCACTTACCTTCACTTCCGTAAAACATCCCGACTCACACACTTCCCATCCCGTAGCTGACATGCATAAGCATGAATTCAAGATATTTGCATTCGCGCTTATGCAGATTCGCGCTTATGGGTTTTTGACTTTACAGTCTCAAGTTACTGAATTTTGAGCATTCAGTAATTCGAGATTGTGAAGGGGAACCTCTCAAATACCCACTATATCTTCCCCATGTCGTTACACATTTCCATTGAGACTTGCAGAAGGAGGCCATGCTCAGTGCTTGGTTAGGTACTTGGATGCCATTCAAGTCATGTGTCCTTTGATACCCATCCACAACATGGATTGTGGCATTATATAACCATTCACCCCCCCTCCCGATGTCATATACCCATAATCAACACTCCAGTTGCAGCCAAAGACCATGGACATATCTGAAACAACTTTCTCAATGTCAAACTCTCAATTTCTTTATCAACTATGAGACAGTAATACACTTCAACTTTCATCATCTGTCTCCTTTATGCATTTATTCTACTTTTATCTTTCTCTTCCTCTAAGCACACAATCCATCACTTCTACTCTATGCTTTCATTACTAAGCAGTGTTAACACAGAATACAGGTTCCATTTCACTCATTTTCCCTAGTGGCATTCTTTTGGCTTTTAATGCAGGCATTAATTTAAAGCTGTTTGTACCCTGTCCTACCACAATGTCGTCTTTACAGCTGACATCGCACACAATACAAGTGCAGCATAATTTATGACAACTTTTCCTTTTTGTCGTTGGTCCAGTCAGGATAAAACAGACAAGCGATTGTGGGTTCAGTTCAAGCAGCTTTATTACACACAAATACATCGAGAATAAGGCTTTGTGTCTTAAACTTAAACTTATAAACAGACTGCCACACACATACATGTCAACACTCTGGCTGTTCTCTCAAAATGGCACTACTGCCAGCACATGCTCACTATTTATATGCACATGCCTACATCTGGAAATGCTTCTTAAAGGTACATACATATGCTCTGTTCTACATCCGCCTTCTTTGAGAAATGGTTCATACATGAAATGACAGTATTCAGTGACATGCAGTTGTACAAAAAGGATCTTTTGACATGCAGTTTATACAGAACTAAATGTGAGAGTGTTCAATCTCTCCGTTTGTTCTTACACATGGGTTCGGAGCCGATCCTCGGCTCCGAGTCGAATGCTTGGCAAAGCTCTGCATCGAGAAGAAGCTCGAGACCAACCTGTCTCCCACAATTCCCTCTGCCTTTACCTCAGATCTAGTTTGCCGCTGCAACATTCGCATCAATTTTGATGAGCTCAGACCACCTGGCAGATAAGATTGCATTTTTTGTCTAAGATTTCTTAGGTAGTGTTTCTAGTTTCACCTTTAAGTCTCTTCTGTGTGTGTGTGTGTGTAGTGATTCGAGGGTTTCTCTCCTTTATACGTATATATTTGCTTATATATATATAGTTAGTTAGTTCCCTCGGGGCCTACCCCACCCACTAACTTGAATACTACTGGATTTGACAAATTTACTGGATTTGACTAAACTTATTTGGCTATTACCATTATTGTTGGCTGTGACTGTCTGTACAGGATTGTGTAGACTTTATATAACTTTACTGGATTTGACTGTTATTATACTTTTATTATGTCTAAGAAAGCGAAGTCAGGCTTCAAACGGTGCCACTGTGGACAGAAAATGTCTGTCACAGATAACCATAGCTCCTGCGTCTACTGTCTTGGCCCTCTCCATCTGCAAGAAGACTGCTCCATTTGTCATTCTTTCAGTGGAAGGGTCATGACAGATAGGCGCAGGAAGCTCATGGACAGAGGCCTTTTGAAGCCTGCATTTCAAGAGGCTCTTGATAAATCTGACCAGGCATCTAAATCCTCGAAGGAATCGAAGACGTCGGAGCCCATGTCATCGGCTCCGAGCTCTTCATTTAAAGTTCGTTCGCCGGTTCCACAGACCTCGGGGCCGAGTGTCGAACTTCTGTCTGTCACCGAGCCTCGAGTCTTGGAACCGGTGACGGAGCTTCCACCTCCTGTGCTATTGAGGTCGGCTCCGTCTTCGATTCCTTCGACGTGTTCTTCTAGGCCCCTCTCTGACTCCGATGTAGACCGGGTGGTGCAGAAGCTAATGGAGAATACGGCCTTATCCAAACTCATCTCAGTCTCTTCCCAGTTGGTGTCGAGACTCGAAGGCCTTCCCTTATCTCAATCTGTTCCTCCTCCGAGGCCCATTCAGCCTTCGGAGCCAGGAGAGGCTGATCTGATGATCGTGGAGCCCTCGGTGCCGGAGCCGTCTTTCTCTCGGTCGGCACCGATCACCTCGACTCCGACGGACCCATTACCGGAATCGCGGAGCCGACGATCCATCCTTGGTTCGGGGACCGAGAGTCGGACCGATGTTTCGGTTCCGACTCTCCCTCTCGGTGCCTCGGCATGGATCGACTCGGCTCCGTCCTCGGGGTCGATGCCCTCGGTCCCCGTCTCGGGGATCCCTCCACTTTCTTCGGAACCGAGGGATTCCTCGACTCGGGACCCGGGGGCCTTCGACCTCATGAGGAAGGTGTTGTCGACTCAGATAACCACTTCAGCAGCGACAGCTTCTCCTTCCCATAAAGGACCGTTATCCTCCTCTGCACCCACGGCTACGTCAAAGCGTCGAGCACCAGTGTCTCAGCCACTCCCAGAGGGAGCCCCCTCTTCCTCGAAGGCTTCATCGGATGCCCCCCCCCGAGGAAGTTCCGAGGAAAAGATTGTGTAAGAGGAGACACTTGGATTCTCCACAAGAATCCTTAACATTGGACACTGACTTAGATGAGTCAGAAGGGTCCCCGAAATCACCCTCAGAGGATGTCTCCTTTTCTGACATCCTGGAGATCCTGAAACAGAGGGGTGATTGGCAGGCCCTACCCCCTTCTGAGGATGAGTCAGTCTTGCTGAAGGCATTCGGTGCTCGCCCTTCTTCCTCCTGGGTCACTCCACCCTTCGATGAGTTGATGGAATTGATTGCTCGAAGGGCGTGGGAGGCACCTGACACAGTGGAGCCAGTCCCTAGAAAACCTAATAAATATATTACTGCCCCTCAAGACAAGGCATATCTCACAAAAGGAGTTCCAGTGGACGCTACGGTGGTGGCAGCTGCCACTACAAAGGAGATGTCTGAATCTTCCTCATCTGTCCATCCGCCTAACAGAGATTCTAGGACTATGGACAGGTATGGGAAGCGCATTTTTAGTTCAGCGGCTTTTTCCATGTGATCGCTGAACTATTTAACGCATTTCACACGTTTACAGAGAGATCTAATCAAAGAGTTGGGAGATACCCTCCAGGGTACTACAGATGCTGCTGTCTCGGAAAAAGTTACAGCACAACTCAATACCCTTACATCAATTGTGAACTCGTCCATGAGGCTCATTTCATATGCAGCCGAAGGGTCAAGTAGGGCTGCGGCTTCAGCGATTGCTCTTCGTAGACAATCCTGGATGCGCTTATGTTCCTTTGCGGAAGCCTTCAAGTCTTCCTTTACTAACGCCCCATTTGACGGTGCCACTCTCTTTGGCCCCAAAGTAAAGGAGACCCTTACCCGGTGTGAGCAAGAGGGAAAGACTCTGTCTGCTGTCGGAGTCCGTCTTTCCACCCCATCCAGACCGTACCCCAAAGGGCAACGTGGTGGAAAACTGTGGTTTCGAAAACTCCAAGGCTCTTTCCCGGGCACACAGGGTGATGCCCCCTCCAGAGGCAGGGGGGGGCAGAAGTGGAAGACGTCGCCCTGGTGGCAGAGGGGGTCCGCAAAACCAAGGTGACAGGGATACACTCCCCGGGAAGCCTTTCCAGCACTCCTGAGAGGAGGCCCGACTGTCCTGCTCTGGAGGCAGTCGGGGGTCGCTTAGCTTTATACCCTCAGGCCTGGCAAAGTCTTACCTCAGACAAATGGGTAAAAAGCATTATTACCAGAGGTTACAGAATTCCGTTTCTATCTCCCCCATTACCGCAGAAAAGACTCCCAGATGTACCGCCCCATCTGCGAGACCCTGCAGCTGTAGAAATTTCAAAGCTGCTAGAAAAAAAGAGTCATCCAACCAGTCCCGGCGGACCAAAGAGGATTCAGAACTTACTCAAGGTTCTTTTTAGTTCCAAAAAAGACAGGGGACTGGAGGGCAATTCTGGACCTAAGCAAACTCAATACCTTCATCAAGAAAGAAAAGTTCCGGATGGTCACGCTTCAATCGATCCTTCCATTCTTACAGAAGGACGACTGGATGTGCTCAATAGATCTCAAGGACGCATACTACCACATCAAAATGGCCAGAGCGTCCAGGGATCACTTGCGCTTCCGGCTGGGAGCCAGTCACTTTCAATTTCGGGCCCTGCCCTTTGGTCTGACCTCAGCCCCCAGGGTCTTCACCAAATGTATGGCAGTGGTAGCGTCTCACTTGAGACGCCTGGGATTCCGTGTGTTTCCGTATCTGGACGACTGGCTCCTTACTGCCACCACCCAGCGTTGACTGATTCAGGCCAGGGATTACACACTAGAACTCAGTGTTCATCTCGGAATTTCCGTGAATTTCGAAAAATCTGCATTACAGCCATCACAGCATATCTCATTCATAGGAGCAGATTTAGATACTCGTTGCTTCACTCTAAGGCTTCCTTCAGAAAGAATAGCCTCTCTACGAAATCACATATCTCTTCTCCTGTTGTCCAAAAAATCCCTAGCAAAACTGGTTCTGAAAGTTTTGGGTCTCATGGCGGCTTCCCTCATTGCGATACCCTTGGGAAGACTGCACATGAGAGTCCTTCAATGGCTGCTATTCGCACAATGGTCGTTCCAACAGTTACCGCTGACACACGAAATTCACATCACAAACATTTGCAAATCGCACCTCGCTTGGTGGCTTCAGAGTTGCAACCTCTCCGACGGCCGACCATTTGTGCTACCCACTCCGACAGCTACGGTGACCACGGACGCTTCCCTGATAGGGTGGGGGGGCATCTTTCAGGGACAGACAGTCCAAGGAGAATGGACCAATCTAGAGTACAAGCTGCACATCAATGTTCTGGAGATGAGGGCAGTGTTTCTAGTGTTGCAACACTTTTCTCCCCTTCTACCTCTAGGGACCATTGCAGTTCAATCGGACAACATGTCCGTAGTCTGGTACATAAACAAGCAGGGAGGAACCAAATCTTACCAATTATGCAGAGAGGCCATGAGAATTTGGCAATGGGCAGGTTCCACGGGTCGCTTTCTGATAGCAACGCACATCCCGGGGTTATCCAGCGTCATAGCGGACAGGTTGAGCAGAGCCATCCTGTTACCTCACGAGTGATCCCTCAAACAAACAATTGCGGACATGATATTTCGCAAGTGGGGCCAGCCTTGCTGCGATCTGTTTGCGTCTCCAATGAATGCCAAATGCAGAAGCTACTTTGCCCTATTACCCCCTCCAGGGGAAGTCCCCAGGGACGCTCTGATTCACGATTGGCCCCCGGGTCTCCTGTACGCCTTCCCCTCCTATACCTCTGATTCCAAAATTTCTACAGAAAGCCAACAACCTGGAGAGGACAGTAATCCTCATTGCCCCATTCTGGCCTAGTCAGATTTGGTTCCCCTTTCTTCAAGCACACCAAATACGGGAACCCTGGATCCTGGACCCGGAGCCGGATCTACTGACCCACTCGTCAGGGGCTCCTCACCCGTCGCTCCTGTCCCGAGCAGGACTAGCAGCTTGGCTGCTCCGCTTCCCTTCTTAGCCGGGTCTGACCTTCTTTCTCCTGCAGTTCAAAATATTCTGGTGGCGTCTCATAAAGCTTCCACTACAAAGGTTTACACTAGTAAGTGGAAGCGTTTTGTATACTGGGCAACTACGCAACATTTGGATCCCTTAATAGCCCCACTGAACAAAGTCTTGGAGTTTCTATCCGTACTGTTTCACCAAGGAGCTTCTCCGGCCACCTTGAGGGTTCAATTGGCTGCTATTTCAAACTTTCATGTGGGAGTAAATGGAGCGCCTATTTATGGCTCATAGGCTTTTCTAAAAGGGTCTTTCCATATCAGTCAGGTTTCCTACACCACCTTGGAATCTGAACCTCCTGTTATCACAACTAATGCTACCACCCTTTGAACCAGCCTCTTCCTGTTCTTTGAAGTTTTTGTCATGGAAAACCCTCTTTCTGGTAGCTATCACTTCAGCCAGACGAGTATCAGAACTTAAAGCTCTTTCCATTAAACACCCATATTTGATCTTTCACCCTGATAGGGTATCTCTTCGCACCAACCCATCCTTTCTTCCCAAGGTTTGTTCAATCAATAACATTAATCAGTCCATTGAGCTCCCCACATTTTTCAAGAACCATTCCAATAAGCTAGAATATATGTTACACAAATTGGATGTTCATAGACAACTCAGATTTTACTTGGATAGAACAAAGGATCACAAAAAGGCAGATCAACTCTTTATAGCCTTTGCGGACAGCAGAAAGGGAATGGCAGTGACGAAGCGAACCCTTTCCAAATGGCTATCCGATTGTATTACTTTTGTTTATACTGCTACGGGACAGAGTTTACCCGTCAAACCAAAAGGACATTCTACTAGATCAATATCTACATCCCTGGCTCATGCGGCCCGCCTACCTTTGGACACTATTTGTGCGGCCACCACTTGGTCTAAACCACATACTTTCATTACTCATTACAAAGTGGATAGGGTTTCCAGGGACAGGGCAACCTTCGGTTCCACTGTGCTCAGGAACGTTCTTCCGTGAGTTTCCCAGGGTCATGGAGCTAGGGACGCTACCCATGTGTAAGAACAAACGGCGAGATTGAACACTCTCACATATAGAAGTTATGTCCTTACCATAACGTTCCATGTTCATCTTGCCTTTGTTCTTACATTCCCACCCTCCCACCCAAAGGTCAGGAAGAACGTCCGGTTTAGGTGTCTGGTTGGTTCTCCCGCTTCTGTTTCTCTCAGCTGTTACTGCTGTTTTCAGCTACGCCTTAGCATGTATGTGTGTGTTTCATTCCCGTTGGGATCTGGTGGTGTTTGCAAACTAGATCTGAGGTAAAGGCAGAGGGAATTGTGGGAGACAGGTTGGTCTTGAGCTTCTTCTCGATGCAGAGCTTTGCCAAGCGGACGACTCGGAGCCGAGGATCGGCTCCAAACCCATGTGTAAGAACAAAGGCGAGATGAACACTCCACATGGAACGTTATGGTAAGGACATAACTTCTATTTCTTTGACATGCAGTCATACAAAATCAGACACACATAAAACAATCATGTCCAGGTTGCTGTGTATTTTACACTAGGTGTAGAAATACAACCTGATGTAACCTAAAAGTTAGAAATGGATCAAGCAATGGGGACTGTCTTCAAAGAATGTTCAACTTTGGGGACAACTGGGGCATCTTCAGGAATGGAAGTGGATACTGAGACATGTTCTTCGGTATGAACATTGTCATGTTGCCCTGAGATTGAGTCTGTTTCGGAGGTACGATGTTGTGATATTGTTTCTGATGCAGGAATAAGATGTCTGCAGTTTATCCTGTATTCTGTACCTTCAGATTCCACTAAGGATCTCTGCTCAGCACATGTACCTCCATTTGACCAGTTTGATCAAAGCCTTTCAGTGTTTGCATCCTCACTGTGTCTCCTTCTTTTAAGGGATGAAGGAATCTGCTTGTTTTATCATAGCCCCTTCTTCCCTGCCTTTCCAGGGAATTAAACTGGTGGATTGCCCAGATTTCTGCCAATCCAGGCCTTCCCCTGCAAACCCCTCCCCCCAGTCAGGATCTGTACACAGATGCTTCACACTCTGGTTGTTGGGGGCAACATTAGGGGACTGGAGAGTGAGGGACACTTGGTCTCCCTCACAACAGAGAGAACACATCAATATCGAGGAGATGAGAGCCTTGATGTTTGCTCTCCAACTCTTCAAAGATCATACCCTCCCAAGAGTGCCGAGATGGTACACAGACAACACCACTGTTCTGTGGTACATCAACAAGCAAGGGGGGACAAAGTCTTGCCTTCTATGCAGATTGGCTCTGCAGGAGTGGTTAGTTTCCCAACATAGACTAGTATCCATTCTAGCTGTCTGCATACCTTCTATCGAGAATGTGATGGGAGATGCATTAAGCAGGTCCATGACTCAATCCCACGAATGGATGTTAAACGTAGATATGTTTCTGGACCTGGTCCATCGATGAATTATACCTCAGGTAGACCTGTTTGCCTCCCCCATCAACAAACAACTTCCAACTTTCTGCACCAGGATACACTCCCCTGGGGCATGGAAAGTGAACGCTCTTTCATTCTTATGGAAGGGGATATTTGCTTATGCATCCCCCCTACCCTCTCATTCAAAATGTTCTGCTAAAGATTCAAATAGAACAGCCTCCGGTCTTGTTGGTGACCCCCTTCTGGCCAAGACAGCACTGGTTACCCTTTCTACATCATCTATCCAAGGTTATCACCACAAGTTACCCCTTAGGATGGACCTACTCGCACAGGATAAGAGAACTCTCATACACCCCCAAATAACCACCCTGAACCTTACACTGTGGGTGATAGGGCATTGATTCCCTTTAGACACCTCTGTACTGAGGATGTGCTTCAAGTTCTGCAGGAGGCCAGAAAACCCACTACCAGAAAATCCTATCTAAGCAAGTGGAAAAGGTTTTCTCTTTGGTGTCTAAAACAAGAACTTCAACCACTGACTGTTGACCCTCCAGTGGTCCTGTCTTACCTGTGTGAACTAATGAACACTGGCTTGTCATACACTTCTATTAAGGCACACCTATCTGTCATCTCAGCATGCTTACCTCTTTCCCCTCCATTGGCTTCTAGACTGGAAATCAAGCCCTTTTTAAAAGGGTACTACACATTAGACCACCAAGGAAGCCTATTCCCCCTCCTCGGGTCCTTAATCTTGTTTTGGAAAAGCTGACCTTACCTCCTTTTGAGCCAGACAGGTACTGCACTCTCCAACCCTGCACATGGAAATTTCTTGGTGGCCATTACTTCAGCCAAAAGGGTCTCTGAATTGCAAGCCCTCACGGCATCTCCCCCTTCACAGTTTTCCATAAGGACAGGGTTTGCCTATGTACTAACCCATCCTTCATGCCTGAAGTAGTTGATGAACTTTCCCTTAATCAGGCCATCAATCTCCCTACCCTTCATCCCTTCACCCCAGTCTTCCAGCGAAAGGATCCTTCACTCCTTGGATTTACATAGACAGTTCAGGTACTATATGGCCAAAATCAACCAACTCCATTTGCAAATCAGATAGGCTCTTAGTCCCGGGGCTCTTGGGTGATAGGAGACACTGTGTTTCCAAGCAAACCATTTCATCCTGGATCTCTAAAACCATTTCCTTTTGCTACACAGTCCATGGCAAAAGGGTTCCCTTCCCAGTGAAGGCTTACTTCACTAGGGCTGTATCCTCATCTAGGGCCTTCTTTAGGGGTCTGGATACAACTGTCATTTTAGAAGCAGCTACATGGTAATCTGTCCACACTTTCACTAAGTATTACAAGTTGGCATTTCCAGGTCCAGAGCAGGTTTTGCTAGGGTCATTCTTCATGGCGAATGTCTCTGTTCCCCCTCCCAATACTTAATAGCTTGAGCTTTTTTTCTCTCCCTCATGTTATGATTACAGCAGCATGTAAATAGAAGAACATAGTATAGTTGTGTAAAATCTTGCCATAACTTTAGATATCCTTCTCTTTTATATGCTGCTGTATGGTCTCCCACCCTGCTTTTTCCCCCTGACGCTTACCTGACACCTGAGTACCCACTCCATAGTTGCTGGTTCCCAGCGAAATTCAGTTCCGAGGTAGGTACGTGCTGACATCTGCTTTATACCCGATGTCTATGTCTGACGTACGCTGAGTAGTGTGGACCATTGCACGTACCTTTGCAGTAGCATTTGTCTGTTGTATAATGGCCAGATGTACAAGTCAACCAGAGGCAGATTCCCTCATGTTATGGATACAACAGCACATAAAGAGAAGGACATCTAAAGTTATGGTAAGATTTTACACAACTACACTGTCTCACCAAATCTCAGCTAAGCCCACCCCTACGATTGAAATTCATAGGAGCCTGCCTGAACATGACCTCTTGCATAGCCTCTCTTGCTATTCACAGACTACAGAAAATAAGATCACAGGTAGACATTCTCTCCAACGAAAATGTTCCCGCTTTACTAGTTGTACAGGCTCTGGAATCCATGGCAGCGGACATTACTTTAGTACCACTAGCATTTTTCCACATGAGAATCCTACAGTGGCTTTTATCCTCCCAGTGGTCTATTCTCACTCATCCACTGCCTCACCTCATCTTAATTACCAATCGTTGCAAGAAGGATGTTTCTTGCTAGATGGAATCCGAGGAAATTCTTTTGGAATGACCATTTGTTTCTCCTCATCCCTAGACCATAGTGACCACAGATGCCTCCAAGATTGGGTGGGGCATTTTCAGGCAAGGACTGTCCAAGGCACTTGGTCCCAGTAGAGGCCACTCTGCATGTTAGTGTTCTGGACCTGAGGGCAGTGCTCTAAGTTTTGCAAGCCTTTCAAACTGTCCCCCCTCTAGGAACGATTGCAGTTAAGACAGACAAAATGTCGGTAGTCTGGTACATCAGCGAGCAAAGTGGAACCAAGTTTTATCCCCTTTGTCGGGAAGCCGTCGGTGTGTGGCAGTGGGCGATCTCTTCAAACCACTTTCTAGTAGCAATGCACATCTTGGGGAGCTCGAACATGATAGCGGACAAATTGAGCAGATGCATCCTCCTGCCTTACAAGTGGTTTCTCAATCCCAGAGTGGCGAAGGAGATTTTTTGTTGCTGGGACCAGCTTGCTGTGAACTATTTGCATCCCTCCAGAACAAGTGCAGCAGCTACTTTGCCATAATCCCCCCTCAGTGGGAGTCCCTGAGAGATGCTCTCCTCCAAGATTGGCCCTGGGGACTACTCTCTGCCTTTCCTCCCCTGTTCCTCTAATACCCCCCATCTTGAAGAAAGCCATGAGGTTTAAGAGCAAAGTGATTCTCTTTGCCCCTTTTTGTCCTCGGCAAGTCTGGTTCAGATCCAGATCTCTTGTTCCATCCTCGGGGGCTAGTTAATCCCAACCTGAAAAACCTGAAGCTTACAACTTGGTTGCTTCAGTTCCATTGATTGCCAGGCGAAATAACTTAACTATTTGAAATATTTTGCTAGCTTCCCATTAACCTTCCACAAGGAGAGACTACCTCAGCAAATGGAAAGATTTTCCATATGGGCACGCGATAACAAACTTGATCCTTTCTCAGCACAAGTTGAAGTTTTGCAATTTTTGTCTGTACTCTGCTAACAATGAGCTGCTTCTTCTACCATCAGAGTTCAGATTGCTGTTATTTCTAAATGGTTTTTAAGGGCAGTCCTTAATTTCACATAGTCTGTGCAAGGCTTTTCTAAAGGGAATATTAAGGTTAATGCCTCCTTATAGGGGAACCCCTCATCCCCTTGATCTTACTATTGTTTTGCAGTCCTTGGTCATATCCCTCTTTGAGCCTGGCAGCTACCTGTGATTTGAAATTTCTTTCATGGAAGACCATTTTCTTAATAGCTGTTACATCCATTTGGAGGATTTCAGAGATTCATGCATTATCTTCAAAATCTCCATATTTGATTTTTATAAAGACAGAGCGTCACTTAGAAACAATCCACCCTTTCTTCCAAAGGTCATATCTGAGACTAACATTAATTAATCCATTGAATTGCCAATATTCTTTCCTAATTTTTTCCAACAAGGGAGAATACTGCTTACATCTATGGGATGTGCACAGACAGTTGCGTTTTTATCTTGACAGAACTAAAGACTTCAGTAAGTCGGGCCAGTTATTTGTTTCCTTTTCAGGTCCTTACATGGGTAAATCATTTTCTATGGTTACATTGTCTAAGTGGTTAAGAGAATGCATTACCTTTGTCTGGCAGACCCAGTTAGAGAACACTCCACAAGAGCTGTAGCCACATCTACTGTTTTTCACTTCAAAGCTTCCGTGGATGACATATGTGCAGCCGCGATGTAGGCTTCTCCACATAACTTTATTACTCATTACAAAGTGGATCTGGTCTGCAGGGGAAGAGCGTCATTTGGTTCTATGGTGAACAGGAATATCCTTCCTTAAGGCCTCCCAAGATGCAAGGTAGCCTGGGACTCTGTCCCATAGGTCAAGGATAAATGAAGATTGACAGCATCAGATAAAGAAGTTATGTACTCACCATAACGTTCCATCTGTGTTGTAGATCTTCATTTTTCCTTGACATCCCACCCACCTTCAGACTCCTTGAGGAATGGACCTTAGTCCTGGCTATTTGTTTCCTCATGTTCCTCATTTTGGACATAGCCTTTTCAATGATTATAGTATTACCTTTTCCTAGTCTTTCATTATAGATGCAAACTTAATCTGAGCTAATTTAGAGAGAGGCATTCTGGGTAGAAACTTGGCTGAGGAGTTTTTGGTTCATGCGAGCTGTTGTAATGGCTGAGCCGGTTCCGGGACTTAGAACAGAGTCCTATAGGTCAAGGATAAATGAAGATTTACAACACAGAAGGAATGTTATGGTGAATACATAACTCCTTTTTTATAAGCACGTAAACTCGATTTGAGGTATTCTGAGGAACGGTGGGAATTATGGATCCGGAAGAAGTCAGAACCCTGGATTTAAAGCTTCTGAAAAGCACTGAGGTCTGATCCAGTCAAACCCAATAGCCCAAAGATTGAAAAAGACGAAAACCAAGAAGACACGGTTCTAGCTTTATGGTAAGTACATAAGTTTTGTTTTTTATTATTATTATTATTATTATTATTACTGTCATTCATCCAGTCAGGATGAAATAGATGAACATGCGTGCGTTTTGTTCAAGCAGCTTTATAATATACAAACATATCAGGATTGAGGCAAGTAACTTTAACTTAGATAAACTTATAAACTGAGTATTTCTCTCATAAATGCTACCTCTCTGGCTGCACTCTTAAAATGGCACTGAAGCTAGCATGTGCTGGCAGTTTATATGCACGTGATGTCCCTGGAAATGCTTCTTAAAGGTACAACACACATACATATTCTACATCCTCCCTGTTTGAGTCATACTTCATTGACAACATTGACATGCAATAAATACAAGATACTACTTTGATATGCAATTATACAGAACTAAATGCATATACACACTTATGTCCAGGTTGCTGTGTATTTCACACTAGGTCTGGAGATGCAACCAAATCGTGTGACATAGAATTGAGAACTAGGTTTAGCAACTGGGACTGCCTGCTGAATGTTCAACCTTGGGGACATCAGGAGCATCATCAGAAACCAAAGTAGAAGTTGAGACGCATTCTGCAACAGGAACACTGTCTGGATTGCTCTGAGATCTAGTCTGTATCACAGGAACAATGCTGCAATATTGGTTCTGATACAGGAAGATGATGTCTGCGATTTGTCCTGTACTCCACACCCCGATTCCACAGAATAGGATCTCTGCTCAGCACATATACCCATTACTTGACCAATCTGGTCGAAATCTTTCGTCATTTGTATCCTCATTCTCTGTCCTCCTTTCAATGGGCAAAGAAGTTTGCTCATTTTATCATAACTGAACTTCTGGAAAGAACGCTGTCTGAATAGTTGGGCTTTGATTGCTCTGTTGTTTTTAACTTTAGTCCTCAACAAACTGGAACTGATAGGCAAAGTTGTTCTGGTTTGCCTAGATAGACATGCATCTGGAGCATTTCTGCCTGGGCCTCTGCTGAAAATTGGCTTTGTTCCAAGTCTGACTTTCCCTGTTAACAAATGTTAAATAAATAAATAGTCTTTGAGCAGGCGAGCCAAGAATATCATCACAAGGTATGTTTCCAAGATTAAATAAATTCAAAAAGACATCTGCATTATCGCGCTTTGACTTCTCTAGTAATTGCTTTGCACTTTGTACTGCATGCTCAGCTAGACCATTTGGCTGTGGAGATTCAGGACTGCTAGTAACATGTACAAAGTCCCATTCTTTTGCAAATTTCTGAAACAATTGACTATTAAGTTGAGTTCCTTTATCAGAGATAAGCTTATGTGGACTGCCATGGACTGAAAAATTATGTTTCAGCTTAGTACTAACAGTAGTAGACGTTAGGTTAGGCAACAAATCAATCTCAAACCAGTTCAAATAAGAGTCGACCAAGAATAAGTAATGCTGATTGTTCCACTCGAATATGTCAGTGGCTGCTGTTGACTAAGGTAATTCAGGAACTTGACTTAGCTGAAGTGGCTCTTTTTGCAGATATGGTCTAGTATGTAAAAATCAGTAATCAATTCTAGAACCAAAAGTGTGTCATTGACGAGCTTGGGCAGGAGATTAGTTTGTTGTGCTTGTTATATTCTCCATATCTACGCAAATGTTCTGGTAACTATGCCAGTTCTGGTGGTTGGGGGTGCACGTTGTGGTGACAGACATAAGCGCCTTTAGTATTGTCAACACCCTGTCAGTACTCCTGCATAAAACAGTTCTTTTCTGTTTTCACTTTCATCTTGTCTAAAAGTTATGAAATCGAAATGTTGCACTTCTGCGTTAACAAAAAATCTTCCCTAACAGAGGCGCTTTGGCATTTGGAAGTTTAACCGTTACAGTCTCCAGTTAGTGGAGAAGTACTAGTACGGATGGCCTATTTGCAGAGTTCAGGTAGAGACCGAGGAGTTTGATGCGATGGATGGAAGATCAAGTGTACCTGCAGGAAATCCACCAGAAGGTTCTGCAGTACATTCCCAAGGAAATCCACCAGAAGGTTCAGCAGTGCATTCTCAAGGAAATCCACCAGAAGGTTCTGCAATACATTCCCAAGGAAATCCACCAGAAGGTTCTGCAGTACATTCCCAAGGGATACATAATAGCTTCGTCAAAATGGTCACCTGATGGATGAACCAAATTTGAATTCAAAGACTGAAGATACTAAGACGACAAGCTGAAAAGACTGGTTTGAGTTTGGGACTAGAATATTAATGGTATTTCATTTTTTTGTCTGTGAATTGTCTATTGACCGAATCTGGATAAGCAGTATTTAATGGTATTGTTCATGTTAGATATGTACAACTTTTGAGTGGCATGAAACAACTGCACCAATATCTGAATCTGGAATTTCCTGACTGTTGACATCCATCTAAAGCGAACGCTTACTTTCCCAGTGCTGTACTGGTCCCCTGAGCAGAACCTGTACTAACACTCAAAAGAACCAAAGAGTATGTACCTTTTTAGAAAGTTGGCTGCACATCCAGTAGCAATATTGTAATACTATGTGTGCATGCTAGCAGGCTACCACAGAGCCCACTCAACCTGCTCTCTCCAGTCCCTTACCCCTTGTAGGTGCTTAGCCCTCCTCTGCTAACTGATCTGTCCACTAGATGGCAGCATTAACCTACTTTTAAATACTTTATTGTAAAGTAAATCAAGCTACTGGATATTTGTCTGTCCTACTTGCTCTATTGCCCTGCCCTACCTTCTGTAGCCTCCCTTCTCCCCCTCAATCTCTCTTAGCAGAACTGCACCTTACTCCTGAGCCTTGCTGCTCTGTGCTTAGTACTCACCTCACTAATTGTTCCTCACTGACTTGCTCTTCCATTTCCTTGTTTCTGACCCGTTCCGTTCGCCCTGTGGGCTCACTCCGCTCCCCTACCCCCAAATCTCACCCACCCCCCCAGTGCTCCTACATTTATTCTCCTCCTAACATCCATCCCTCTTTCCACCGACCAATCCTCAACACTTTCCCTCCACCCCACCTGCCTCTCACTACCTCACCCCTTTCCTCCTAAGTCCCTTAACCTCCTCTGTATTGCATCCAACAGGCCCCTCCTATCATGCGCTCTCCTACTCCTAAAACCTTTATTTCCACATCCATCCTCATCCTTCTTCTACTTCCTCATTACCATGCAACCTCCTATACTCTCTTCCATCTACACCCTCCACCTCTGCCTCCCCACCTCCCCCACACAACACTCTTCCACAACATCTCAGCCTCTTTAGTTCCCTCCCATCCTTCCCTCCTCTTCAAAGTAAAACTTCTCCCAATCACCACTAAATACTACAAACCCAGACCTTTTCATTACCAGACGCTTCTAACTATGTACAAACCAAAACAACTTATTCCTTATCCCACTTACCTCTGCTTAGCCAGTGACATTCACCCTAATCCAGGACCAAACTTCTCTCCTACTAACCACACTGGCTCCCACAATAATTCCACCAATAAATACCTCAAATTCCTCACCATCAACGCCCAAAGCCTAAAAAATAAAACAACCCACTTTCATGCCTGGCTCACTCACAACTCACCTGACATTGTAGCCATTTCTGAAACCTGGCTAAAACCTCACATAAGTGACTCTGGAATTCCTTCCCCCTGGATTTCAATCACTTCGATCTGACCACCTAAGTACTCGAGGTGACGGTGTCGCACTAGTCTATTCCAACCAGCTGTCCTTTACTCCATATCCTAATCCCATCCCTTCTTTCAATAATGCTGAACTTGTAGCAGGCTTTCTAAAAATTAACAATCATAAAAGCACCTGCTTCATTTCCCTCTATATTCCTCCAGGTAACAATACCAACACCCTGGAAGGCATCTTGTCCTGGGCCTCCTCAAATATTAAACTGGAAACTTATATATTGGGTGATGTAAATATAGACTGGAACAAAATCAACCACCCTAACCTCACCTTGTCAGTCAATCTGTTTAACTACACTCAACTTACTAACACCATCACTAGACCCAACAAAACCAGCCCCCCAGGTTCCATACTAGACTGGATCCTAGTATCTCATCCCATTAAAGTGATACAATCTGGTGTCATACCAGACCCATTAGGAGACCACCTCCCTGCCGTCACCCATCGAGCTCCCCCCCCCCCCCCCACACACACACACACACACTCCCACCAGTTTATCCGCACTCGGAACCTCTCTAACTTTAACACTACTACTTTCTCTGATTCGTTCAGGAATACCAATTGGAACCCCCTGAAAACTCTTCCATTAGACTCAGCCGTTGACTTTTTTAATTCAACTTTCTTAAATGTCCTTAACTCCCTAGCTCCAGTAAGAACAAAAAGAGTGAAAACTAAGACCACCCCGTGGCTTACCAAAGACACCAAAAAGATTATGCTACAAAGCGATAAAACCTGGAAAACATACCTCCAAACTAAACAACCAGACATCTTACTTAAATACAAACAACTAAGAAACCTTGCCAAAAAAATAAATTATCAAAGATAAAAAGTCCTACTACATCAAAATGCAAACAAATCATGCAAAAAAAAAAAAAATAAAAATTTTTCGAACTCAAAATCAATCCCTGCCCCGACACCAGCAAGTGCCTCACTATTCAACACCTTCTTCACCACTTCAATTGCTGAGCTAACCAAGACCTTTACCAACAACAACCTTCAACCCCACCCCAACCAAACATCCTCTCCCTCCTCTCCCCCCCGCTTTCGAACTCAAACCCATCTCCACCTACCAAATAAACTACTCTCTAAACTAAAGCCTTCCTCCAGTGCCCCCAACAACATTCCCTCCTCAGTCTTAAAAATAGCCTCCGATGGTATTGCTCTCCCTATTAGCATCCTGATCAATAGATCCCTACTTGAATACTATGTACCCACACGATGGCACTCTGCATATATTCTTCCACTTCACAAGGGTGGCAAAAACTGTAATGTATCTAATTTCCGCCCCATAGTCATCCTTTCCCCTCTCTCTAAACTCCTTGAAAAATGCATCCACCTTCAGCTCTTGCCATTCCTTACCAAACACCAGCTGCTCTCTCCTACCCAACATGGCTTCCGCCCAGGACATAGTATAGTACCAACACCACCCTTCTCTCCTTCTTGCATACTGTCAATTTAGCCCGTGACTCTGGTAATTTAGTATCCTCAGTTCTGCTGGACTTATCTAAAGTTTTTGATACCATCTCCCACACCCACCTTCTAAATCATCTGTGTAATCTCAGTCTCTCCCACAAAACTCTCCTGGCTCTCCAGCTATATTTCCGACAGGTCCCAGACTGCAAGTGGGGCCAGGGTACCACCACCTTCCATCCTACCCCCACTGGAGTTACCCCAAGGATCCATACTTGGCCCAGTTCTATTCAACATCTTTATTAATGACTTTTACAAGGCCATACCCAATACTAAAATTGTTTGATATGCTGACTATTCTACTTTGATCTGCTGTGCCTCCAACTTAACAGATCTCCAACTACTGACGCAAACGGCCTTCTCAACTACCGAAAACTGGATGCTCCAAAATCACCTCTCATTAAATGCTAACAAAACTAAAATCCTTCTATTCTCTCCTAAGTCCTCCCCTATTGATAAAAACTCATTCCAAATAACCAGCCATAACAACTCCATTTTAGAGGTCATTCCCTCTGCCAAACTTCTTGGTGTAACCACTGATGAACACCTAAAATTTAATACTCGCGTCCAGCTAAACATAAAGAAAACCTACATAAAACTCGGTCTACTTTATAGAAACAACCACTTCCTCTCTCCTGCTACCAGGCTAACCCTCGCCACTACTTATCTCCTTTCCTCTCTACTGTATGGCGCCCCTCTGCTTACTAATTTATCCTCCTCACCTCACTTTCTTCCAAACTAGAAGTATGTTACAATAAAATCTCCAGATTTGCTACCAAAGCCAAATCTTCCTCTCATCACTGTTCCTCCCTTCACTCATTAAACTGGTTTGAACTCCATAACCACCTTGACTTTCTCCAAATCATGACTGCCTATAGACAACTATTCCAACTTACAAGTGCCCTGCACTATCCAATGTCCTACAACCATGTTCTCACCATAGAACACTTGGATCTACTCACCAAAACCTAATCACCATCCACAAACCCAAGCGCCCAGCTGGTCAACTTCTGCTTTCCTTCACCTTATCCAAAAAATGGAATGGTCTTCCCTCCACTCTTAGGACCTGCGATAACCTCGAAAAGTTTAAAACTCTTCTTCATTCTCACCTTTACTCAAACAAGAAATGCAACTGTACTCTTCACCCTATACCTCTCAATGTCTCCTCCTGGCTAACCTCTCACCTAGCTAACCTTGCTCATTTTTATTATGTATAAATAACTATACTGTAAAATCTAGCCTCAAGGCCATTTGCCTGTCTTTTACACCTAAACAAAATTGTAATTGTTTGTTTCTTTATGAATGCTACCTGTTTGTTAGTACTGCAAAGTTTCTTAGTAATTATTCATGTAACTATGTATTGTTGGAGCTTTTCTCCCCGGGCCTCCACTGAAAACGGGCTCCCCGAGCCCAGTGGACCTCCCCGGTCATCAAATTGGAATAAATAATAAATAAATAAACGAATAGTACTATTGCATTATGAACAAGATAAAAGCACTTTGTCAGTGTCTTTTGTTAGAGAAGAGCAAGCAAAATGCTAGACCTCTCACCCTTCTTTTGGTAGATTCTGAGCCAGGGTGACCATGATGCAAAATCTCAATATGCTCACATTGTAAGGAAGCAGGAACAACAACTTTAGGGCCATTGAAAATAACTCTACCATCAACATGTCATCTCTGTAAGGAAAATAAGGTTGTACTTCAGGTGATACACTGCATTGCTTTGACTGCCATCCTGCCTGAATGTAGTGGTTGAGCTTTTGCAAAACAGGATCAGTCTTTATATGATCTCTCAGCTCATCAAGTCTTGTGATCAAAAAATTATGCACTTCCATGACATTGAAGTTAAAATTCTCTGCGTCAAGCTGTTCTGTTGTATTTCTGGGTGATCTGGATAAGGTATCAGCCAGCTAAAAAGTTTGCCTTTTGTATAGACCATTTTGAAGTTGTACTTTTGTAATGTGAGCATCATTCTTTGCAATCTTGCTGGAGCGGAGTGCATGGGCTTCTTTAAAATAGTAACTAGAGGTTGATGATCAGTTTCAATCTGGATATCTCGACCATAAATGTAATCATGAAATGTTGAACATGCAAACACAATTGCCAAAAGTTCTTTCTCAGTCTGAGCATATTGCATTTCACTTTGGGTAAGAGTTCTAGATGTATAGGCTACTGGTCTGTCCTGTTGAAGAAGAACTGCACCAAGACCAAACTTTGATGCATCACAGGAAAGAGCCACTGGTTTATTGACATCATAGTACCTTAGTGTAGGCGGACTAGCAATTTTCTGCTTAAGATCATCATATGCTCTCTGGTGATGTTCTAGCCGTGACCGTGCAACATTTTTGCATGTCAGCTCTCTTAAAGGTGCTGTCAGTTCATTGAAATCTTGTGTAAACTTGCCCAAATAGATAACCATACCAATAAAACCCTGTAGAGCTTGAACATTATCAGGTGCTGGCATCTCAAGAATAGCTGCTTGTTTGGACAGGTCTGGTCATAACCCAGTACTAGTAAATAAATTTATTTATTTATTTATTCAGTTTGATTACCGGGGAGGTCCACTGGGCTAGGGGGCCCATTTTCAGTGGAGGCCCGGGGAGAAAAGCTCCACACAACAAAATTTAGAAACACATTTTTCTAAGATGGTAAAAAATACATACAGTAGGGATTCATTCTACAAAAAATAATCAATACAATTTCAATTTAGTTCAAGATATAAATGAGAATACAGTATAATAGCTAGGAGTAATATTTAGTTATGAGTACAAATTAGTAAATTGAGAGTGAGGTTAGGAAGGTGAGAGGTTAGCCAGGAGTGAAGGGGGAGGAGTGTTTGAGAGGTAAGGGTGGAAGAGTGCAGATGTTCATCGTGCATACAGCTGCAGTAATCACATATGGGCTCTCTGCCGTCAGGCGGTCCCTCGGTCGGCCGAATTCCAAAGTCTAGGTCCGGCGTCGGTTGTTGTCCCCTTCTTCCTGACATCAGTGAGGCAGGGGTATACAAGACACAGCCGACGCCATTTTCTTCAGTCTTTTTTGCCGCGTGGTGCCCGAAGCAGAAGCAGTTCGCAAGTGCCGGTCGGCCAGCTCCTGAATTTACGAAAAATTGGAAACCGAAGTCTTCATTAAAGCTAAGTACCCGTTGAAACTTTTCTTGCCTCAGACCAATGTCAGAAAAAGTTAACAATTGTATTTCTTGTGGGAAGCAAATACCGCATAAGGATTTCCATTCCCTCTGCATACCTTGTTTAGGCCCAGACCACGACGTCTCAGGCTGTCGCTTTTGCGCTACTTTCAATAAACGCACTATTAAGCGTCGGGCGGGGTTCGCCCAACACTTTTTTGGTACAGCCTTTGATTATAAAATGTCGTCGGAGACTCCGACTACCGTTTTGTCCAAAAAACGCAAGGACAAGGACCGACACGCGAGGTCCGCGGTCCCCACCGACACCATGCCAAAACCGGCTGCACGTGGTCCGGTTCTCAGCGAGACACCTTTGCAGTCCCTGACTACCGACGACACTTCTTTGGCGGTGTCTTCTGTAACCGAGACCGCAGGTACCTCGGCCCAGACCCAGTCTACAACCACCGAAGCCACTGTGAGCGTTGAATCTCCTAATGTGGACAGGTCCACTTCTACCCATGGTGTCTTTTAGACCTGCATCTTCCTTTTACATTAAGGCCTTTACTAAGTCCAAATCAGCCAGGCATCCAAAGAGGCCTGTTGCACAGGGCCCATCTCCAGGCCCCATGCCTAAAAAACAGATGCTTAAAATGGCTGAGGATTTAATTACTCTTATCAGGGGTTCACAACCCCCCCCCCAGACAAGAGACCCAGAGTGGAGGAAGATTCTCCCTCTTCTGATCAGGGATCCATTTTATCAGAACATTCTGATGTAGAGGAACACTCTTACTCCCCTTATGAAGATTTGGATGCAGAGCAGTCCATTCCTTCTGTATCTCCTCCTGAGGATTTTTCTTTTGGGGAAACCTTGCACACCTTGAGGGAACACTTTCATTGGGAAGGCCAAGACTTTTCTGATTCTAAGAAAAGACTTAGGGAATTTCTTTTGTTACCTCAACACAGACCTCTGGCGATACCTCCTGTCTTGGACATACTTGATGATGTTTATTCGGAGGCTTGCCTTAGTCCGGATTCCCTGCCTCCTGCCCCAGTCAAACCTAATAGGTACTGCAGAGTTCCTAACACTCACCAATTTCTTTACAAAAGCCATAATGCTGACCCTGAAACCATTTCTCAAGGCCCCAAGGGAATGAAGGCCTCTACTGCTAAGAACCCACTACCTTCCGAAAGAGAGTCAAGATCCTTAGAAAGGTGGGGAAAAAAGGTATATACCTCGGCCACTCTAGCCATGAGGGCCTTAAATTGTCAGTTCCATATGCTTAAATATCAGCAGTTTCTGTTATCACAATTAAGAAATAAAATGTCTCAACCTGAACAACCAGACTTGAAGGAGTTGCAGGATATGATCCATAGTGCAGAACAAGTGGGTAAACACACCTTACAATGTGGTTATGATGCCCTAGGCTTCAAGTAGAGCTGCTGTTACAGGATCAGTCATTCGTAGACATGCTTGGCTTAGGGAACAAATCTTGCCTGATCATGTGAAGGCTAAACTATATTAGATGCTCTTTTACAAAAGGATGTGTTATTTGGTACTAATGCTGAGGAAATACTACGGAAAATGGAAGAAAAAGCCAAATCTATGCAAATTGTCAAAGCTTTTCTACAGGTTCAACCACCACGCTTTAGCAGAAATTGGCCTTCTAAAAACTGGTCCTTTCCGGCCACAGACAAGCCCCAAAGAGGTAGATACAGGCGCACAAGGGGCAAAGGACAATCACAAGGGTCATATAGAGGCAGGCAGTGGCAAACTCCAGCACCAAGAGGTGGCGAAGACCGTGCACAACAATACAGGAAACAAACCCAATGACTTCCTCCTTTCCATGCCAAGCAAGTCTCAGCTGGCAGCACCCTTGGGAGGAAAGCTGGCATTATTTACAAGAAATTGGCATATTGTCACAACAGACAAATGGATCCTGGACGTAATAAGCAGAGGCTACAGATTTCATTTTCACACTCTTCCAAAAATGAGAGGCATGCCAAACCTGCCACACAATCAAAGGGCAGAGGCACAACTACAAATTTCAAAGCTCATAGACATGAACGCTATTCAAGAGGTACCTACTCATGAGCAAGGTCAAGGTTTTTATTCCAGGCTATTTCTGGTACCAAGAAAAGGATCCGACTGGAGACCCATTTTGGACTTATCCATCCTAAACACATTCTTACTCGTACCAAAATTCAAGATGCTCACATTACAGCAGCTTCTTCCCATGCTGGGCAAGGAGTTTTGGCTGGTAACATTGGACCTCAAGGAGGCATACCTGCATGTCCCAATCAGACAAAGTTGCAGAAGATACCTCAGATTTCTTGCAGGTTTAATGCACTATCAATTCTCTGCATTGCCCTTTGGCTTATCTACTGCGCCCAGAGTATTCACAAAATGCCTGGCATCAGTAATTGCCTACTGCAGACTTCAAGGGATACAAATTTACCCTTATTTGGACGACTGCCTGATCCAAGCGGACAGCAAGCACATACTTCTGGATCATCTGGCTTATGTAACATGGTTACTGCATTCTCTGGGATACACAATCAACAAAGAGAAATCCAGGATAACATCTTCTCAGAAAATAACTTTCCTGGGTGCCAACTTGGACACAAACACCCAGATGGCCTACCTTACGCCAGAAAAACAGGGGCAACTAACTCAATACTTCAAAATACTAGCAAATTGTACCAGGCTTACTGCAAGGAAAATCCTGCAGGCTCTGGGCTTCATGGCATCTTGCATTCTTTTAATCCCTTGTGCAAAGCTGCATATGAGGAAACTTCAATGGTACCTAAAAAACCTTTGGTCTCAGCACAGCCACAGTTTGGAAACAATAATACCAATAATTCCATGTTTACAAAAGGAATTTCTATGGTGGGCCCAAGCGTGTCAAACAAACACATGCCTTCCATTCTGCAAGCCTCAAGCAAATCAAGTCATCACAACAGACGCCTCAGATTACACCTGGGGGGCACACATGACAGACAGGTGCATTCAGGGCAAATGGTCTCAAAAGGAAAAGCACCTTCACATCAATCAAAAAGAAATGCTAGCAGTGATGAATGCAATTACAGCTTTCAAGGACTTGCTGCATCCAGGACAATTATTGATAAGAACAGACAACACCACGGTAATGTGGTACATAAACAAACAAGGAGGAACACACTCCAGACTAGCCATGACACTTTGGCACTTGGCTCTGGAATGGCAAATCGAACTTCAAGCACAGTACTTGCCAGGTTTGGAAAACACACTGGCAGACAACCTAAGCAGAAATATGACAGATCCACACGAATGGAAGTTGCATCCTCAAGTGTTTACAAAGATAATCCAAGCGTGGGGGAGGCCAGACATGGATCTCTTTGCCTCCCACAGGAATCATCAATTGGAAAAGTTTTGTTCAAGGACCTTTCATCCAAAGGCCTGGAGAGTGGACGCCCTTTCATTCAGTTGGACAGCATGGACAGTTTACGCTTTCCCACCTCTGCCTCTTCTGCCCAAGGTGCTGTTGAAAGCAAGAGCAGACAGACCGAAGATGATACTGATTGCTCCAGACTGGCCAAGACAACACTGGTACCCACTCCTGAGGAGCCTAACACATACTCCTCCCTGGTCCCTACCTCTAATGCCTCATGTTCTTCGTTTTCCATTGCTGCAGTCCTTACTATTGGGTATAGTCCGCGTCCAGTCGGCCCGAATACCAGAGTATAAGGCTGACGTCGGTCATGGCGCCTTAGACTGACGTCAGTACGTCAGGGTACTAATGCGCATGACCGACGTCATATCCTCAGTCTTTTTTGCCGCATGGTCCGATGCAGAAGCAGTTTTGCGAGTGCAGGTTGGCGTTCTGAAATATTTCCGAAACCGGAGTTTCAGACCGAAACAGAGTTGGCTAAGTACCCCGTTGGGGAACATTTTGTTTTTTTCTTGCCTCAGTATTTAACCGGATGTCAGAAAAAGTGAATAACTGTATTTCTTGTGGGAAGCAGATACCTCATAGGGATTATCATACATTGTGTATACCTTGTTTAGGGCCTGAGCACGACGTTGTTGGTTGCCGTTCTTGTGCTAGATTTAACAAACGCACTATTAAGAGGAGGCTAGACTGTGCCAGGTTAGTGTTTGGGAAGCGTTGCAATTATAATATGCCGTCGGATGCTCCGACGCCCGCTTCATCCAAGAAGCGCAAGGACAAAACAGTGAAGCCTAGGGTTGATGAACCGGCAGTCCCGGACGTCGGTTCTTTAGAAGGCTCAGTGGAGCCAGAGGTTTTGCCAGGAGTTTCCATGGAGTCTCAGGCAGAAACTTTACTGTTACAGGATGTGCCTTCTCAGGAGGTAGGCCAGGCTGAGGGGGCTTCTCAGGTAACTGTTCTTCCCTCTCTTCCCAAGGTAGTTAGGGCCTCTCCTTCTGTTGCCAAAACTTCTTTTAGAGGTAGGCCAAGTTCAGCTTCTGTGGGGCTTCTCCTAGCATTTCGGCTCTGTACCTAAGAAACATATGCTTAAAATGGCAGAAGATTTGATTACTATGATAAGAGGTTCTATGCCCCCCCCGATAAGAGGCCTAGGGTGGAACCGGAGTTTGATAGTTTTGAACAGTGTTCAGAGGCTTCAGAGTCTTCTGGAAGACTTACAGGAGTATCCTACTTATTCTGATTCTGATGTGGATGATTCCACTCCTACAGCTTCTCCTCCTGAGGATTTCTCATTTTCAGAGACTCTGCACTCCATGAGGGAGCACTTTAAATGGGAAGGCCAGGATTACTCTGATTCTAGGAAAAGGCTTAGGGAATTCTTGTTTTACCCCAGCATAGGCCCTTAGCTATTCCTCCTGTGTTGAATGTGGTGGAAGATGTTTTGCAGAGGCTTCCTGAACCCTGACTCCTTGCCTCCTGCTCCTGTTAAGCCTGATAGGTATTATAGGGTGCCCGAAGCTCATAAGTATTTGTTTAAGAGTCCTAGGGCGGACCCAGAAACCATTTCTCAAGGGCCTAAAGGTGTTAAGGCTTCTGTAGTTAAAAATCCTGTTCCCACTGATAAAGAGGCAAGGGCTTTGGATAGGTGGGGAAAGAAAGTGTATACTTCTTCCACTCTAGCCATGAGAGCGTTGAATTGTCAGTTTCACATGCTAAAATATCAGAATTATCTCCTTTCACAATTAAAATCTAAGGTGGATGCTTTGGCGGAAGGTATTGAGTGTAAAGAGTTGCTGGATTTGGTTCATGTGTCTGAACAAGTGGGTAAGCATTCTTTGCAATGTGGTTTTGATGCTGTACAGGCCTCCTCGAGGGTGGCTGCTACTGGTTCTGTTCTTCGCAGGCATGCCTGGTTGAAGGATCAGAATTTAGCTGAGCATGTTAAGACAAGGATTTTGGATGCTCCTTTACAGTCTGATGTGTTGTTTGGATCGCCTGTGGAAGCAGTTTTAAAGAAAATGGAGGACAAAGCTAAGTCTATGCAAACTGTTAAAGATTTTTGCAGGTGCAGCCACCAAGTTTAGTAGAAATTGGCCTGCTAAGGGGTGGACATATCCTGCTTATGATTCCCAGTCTAGGGGTAGGTCTAGACGTGGTAGTGCAGGGCTCAAGGTTCTTTTCGGCCTAGATCAGGGAGTTCACCTGCTCAGACTTCTGGTGAGGGCAGGGGTCAGTCCTTTCGTAAACAGACCCAATGACCTGTCTTTTCAGCTGCCAGTAGATTCTTGTCTGGCAGCTCCTTTGGGAGGAAGACTGTCTCTTTTCAAAGAAAATTGGGATTTAGTTACTCAAGACAAATGGGTGTTGGATATCATTCACCACGGTTACAGATTTTATTTCCATACAATGCCCCCTTTCAAAGGCATGCCAGACGTTCCTCCTCCACAAAGAAAAGAGGCTCACAAGCAAGTTTCTCAGTTACTACAGATGGGGGCCATTCAACCAGTCCCTGTATCAGAAAGGGGCCTAGGATTTTATTCTCGCCTGTTCCTAGTACCAAAGAAGGGGAACACATGGAGACCAATTTTGGATTTATCTCTCCTCAACACTTTTCTGGACATTCCCAAGTTCAAGATGTTGACATTGCAACAGCTTTTACCTCTGTTGGGCAAAGATCACTGGATGGTAACTTTAGATCTCAAGGAAGCTTACCTTCATGTGCCTATAAGGCTAAGTTGCAGGAAGTATCTGCGGTTTCGAGCTGGAAATTCTCATTATCAGTTCTCTGCATTGCCCTTTGGCTTATCTACTGCGCCCAGAGTATTCACAAAGGTTCTGGCTCCAGTGATAGCTTACTTCAGGCTTCAAGGAATTCAAATCTATCCTTACTTGGACGACTGCCTGATTCTGGCTCAAGAAAAGAAGACCTTCTACAGCATCTGGAATATGTTATAGCAGTGCTAAGATGCCTAGGGTATTCTGTGAACGAAATAAAGTCCAGTCTAGTACCCTCTCAAGACATGTGCTTTCTGGGTGTGAGACTGAATACAGCAGCCCAGATGGCCTTTTAACCCCGGACAAACAAAAGAGTCTATCACTTTACTTCCATCAACTATCTCATCAGTCCGTGCTGACTGCAAGGACAGTCCTTCAAGCATTAGGGTTCATGGCATCTTGTATTCTGGTGCTTCCCAATGCCAAACTGCATATGAGGAAGCTACAATGGTATCTCAAAATGTATGGACACAGCACTGCCAGGATTTGGACACTGTCATTCAAATAATACCTTGCCTTCAGAAAGAATTTTTGTGGTGGGCTCAGGAATGTCACCTAAACAAGGGACTCTCTGTGACCCGGCCAGAGGCGAGTCAGATTTTAACGACAGATGCCTCGGACATTGCTTGGGGAGCTCATCTAAATGGAAAGTGGATACAAGACAAGTGGCCTGCCAGACTACAGCATCTACATATCAACATGAAGGAGATGTTAGCAGTCCAGTTTGCATTAGTGGCTTTCAAGGAGTTACTTCTTCCAGGGCAGGTGTTGATTCTAACAGACAACACAACTGTCATGTGGTACATCAACAAGCAAGGGGAACACATTCTTATCCTCTATGCAGGCAAGCAATGATTTTATGGGAGACTGCGCTAAGCTTGCAACTAACTCTTCAGGCAAGGTTTCTGCCGGAGCACAGAACTCCTTAGCAGATGTGTTAAGCAGACAAATCATGGATCCCCACTGAGTGGAAACTGGATCTTCATGTATTTCAAAATTGACAGTGTCATGGGGAACTCCAGACATAGATCTGTTCGTCTCCACTAAACCACCAGCTGCCACAGTGTTGCACAAAGGGGTTTCATCACACAGCTTGGAAAGTGGATGCTCTGTCGTTCAGTTGGAAAAACCTTCATGTGTATGCCTTTCCTCCTCTGCCTCTTCTTCCAAAGGTACTATTAAAGGTCAGGCAAGACAGGCCAAGGATGATTTTGATAGCTCCAGATTGGCCTCGGCAACACTGGTACCCACTTCTACGGAGTCTGGTAAGGAAGCCTCCATGGCCTTTACCTCTGATTCCTCATCTGTTATCTCAGAAGGATGGTCATCTGCTCAATGTCAAGCTTCAATCTCTTCATCTAACAGCCTGGCATATTCTGTGTTGAGACACAGCAGGTCTCAACTTCCTCAACAAGTTTTAAATGTGATTATGGAAGCTAGAAGACCTAGTACAAGGAAAGTGTACAGAAAAATGGAAGAGATTTTTATTTTGGAGTACAGCAAAGAATTTGGAGATTTCTGAACCTAATTTGAGTGTGGCTCTTCAATATCTTACTGAGTTATTGGACAAAGGTTTGTCCTTCTCTTCCATTAAGATTCATGCTGCAGCAATTTCAGCTCACTATGATTGTGACCCACCATTGTTTTCGCATCCTTTGTTCAAGCAGTTTCTTAGAGGCGAAGAATATAAGACCCCACGTAGAGCTCCTACTCCTGCTTGGGATCTCAATTTTGTGTTGGAAAAACTTACTCTACAACCTTTTGAGCCTGCGGCTACTGCTGAATTGAAATACTTGTCATGGAAGACTGCTTTTCTGTTGGCTATTACTTCTGCAAGAAGGGTGTCTGAGGTGCAGGCCCTTATGGCAGTAGAGCCCTTTTTGATTTTCCATAAGGATAGGGTATCATTACGTACTAATCCTTCCTTTATGCCTAAGGTGGTTTCTAGTGTGGCTTTAAACCAAACTATTCATTTGCCTACCTTTTATGCAGACCCCCAAAATACAGGGAAAAGATTTTGCACACTTTAGATGTACACAGGCAATTGCGTTATTATTTGAGCAGGACTAAGGATTTTAGGCAGTCTCAGCAGTTGTTTGTTTCTTTTGCTTTGAGTTCACAGGGCAAGCCTGTGTCAAAACAAACTATTTCTAGGTGGATTGGCTTTTGCATTGCATTTTGTTATTCCCATCATGGCAAGGAGATTCCAGCTGGGATTAGGCCTCATTCCACTAGGGCTACTGCCACTTCAACTGCATTTCTAAGGGGGGTGGCAACTAAGGATATTTTGGAAGCAGCTACTTGGAGTTCAGTGCATACTTTCTCTAAGCATTATCACCTTCCTATTTACTCTAAGTCTAGGGCTGGTTTTGCCACAGCTGTTTTGCAAGGCATTTTGTCAGCTCCTACTTCTTTATGATTTGCCAGCCTCCCTTACCTCTGCTTTGGGATTCTACCCAATAGTAAGGACTGCAGCAATGGAAAACGAAGAACATAGTACAGTTTTGTACCTACCATAAATGTAGATGTTCGAGGATTCCATTGCTGCAGTCCAATTACCTCCCTCCTTCCCCTCTGTGTTTAGGGGTGGTTGTGTAGGTGAGTTTACATGCTTACTTTTTTGTATATATTTTTGTATATATTGTACATGTTTTTGGTGCAGGTATTTTGGGCCTTGTTTTTTTAGGGTCTTCTGACATCTGGGGCAAGAAAAGACTGAGGATATGACGTCGGTCATGCGCATTAGTACCCTGACGTACTGACGTCAGTCTAAGGCGCCATGACCGACGTCAGCCTTATACTCTGGTATTCGGGCCGACTGGACGCGGACTATACCCAATAGTAAGGACTGCAGCAATGGAATCCTCGAACATCTACATTTATGGTAGGTACAAAACTGTACTTTCTGCTGACTCAGCACAGCTACAAAACTCTCCACAGTCAGCTGAAAACACTCAATCTCGCTGCATGGAAAATTCCTTAACACCACAACAGACCCTACTCCCCAAAGAGGTGCAGGATGTCATTTTGGAGGCCAGAAGGCCATCTACTAGAAAGGCTTACTCCGCAAAATGGAAACGGTTTTGCTCTTGGAATGAGAAAAAAGGCCAGGACCCTAGAAAACTGAATTTGCCTCAGGTATTACATAGTATCTAGCTGAGCTGCTGAACAGTGGACTTTCATTTTCCTCCATAAAAATCCATGCCTCAGCCATTTCTGCAGAATACAACACGGATCCACCCTTATTCTCTCACCCACTCTTAAGACAGTTCCTCAGAGGGGCAAAGAATCCTCCAAGGAATCAACCAATACCAGCCTGGGATCTTAATTACATTCTAGAAAAATTAACATTTCCTCCTTTTGAACCAGCTGCCTCAACAGATTTGCAATACTTGTCCTGGAAAACAGCTTTCCTTCTGGCCATTACCTCAGCCCGTAGAGTTTCGGAACTACAAGCCCTCATGGCTGTGCAGCCCTTTCTCATCTTCTATCAGGATAGGGTTTCCCTTCGAACCAACCCGTCATTTATGCCTAAAGTGGTATCCAGGGTAGCTTTAAATCAAGCCATACACTTTACCTACCTTTTACCCCAGTCCACAAAACAAAGGGGAAAGGCTGCTACACTCCTTAGACATCCATAGACAGCTATGTTATTATTTGGACAGAACTAAGCCTTTCAGGAAAGCTGAACAACTCTTTGTGTCCTATGCTGTAGGAGCTCAAGGGAAGCCAGTTACCAAACAGACTATTTCAAAATGGATAGGTCACTGCATACGGTTTTGTTACTCCTATCATGGAAAATCTGTCCCTACAGGCATCAGACCCCACTCCACCAGGGCCACAGCTACCTCTACAGCCTTCCTCAGAGGAGTTCCTACCAAAGATATTTTGGAGGCAGCCACTTGGAGTTCTGTGCATACCTTCACAAGACACTACCACCTGCCTTTATATTCTAAAACTAGAGCAGGCTTTGCCACTGCTGTGTTGCAGGGCATTCTGGCTCATCCCAGTTCCACCTAGTGCCTACCACCCTGTGCGTAGCTTTGGGATTCTACCCATATGTGATTACTGCAGCTGTATGCACGATGAACATAGTACAGTTTTGTACCTACCATAAATGTAGATGTTCGAGTGCTAATACAGCTGCAGTACAGGTTTCCCTCCCTCCTTCCCCTCTTGGTAAAGGCCTAGTGGCTAACACCTCCTCATACAGCCTGATGGGGTTATCCTTCTATGGTGTATTTGCTTGCAACTACTGATTTTTGATTAAATTGCATTGCATGATTATTTATATATGATTTATGTATTGCCTTCCTTCTGGGGGCACCTGACATCTGGGGCAAGAAAGACTGAAGAAAATGGCATCGGCTGTGTCTTTTATATACCCCTGCCTCACTGACGTCAGGAAGAAGGGGACAACAACCGACGCCGGACCTAGACTTTGGAATTCGGCCGACCGAGGGACCGCCTGACGGCAGAGAATCCATATGTGATTACTGCAGCTGTATTAGCACTCGAACATCTACATTTATGGAAGGCACAAAACTGTACTTTGCATTTCCTGTTTAGGTAGAGGTAGGAATGAAGTTGAGATTTGAAGTTATTGTGGTTGTTGCAGGTCCTTAGAAAGGAGGGAAGAGCATTCCATTTTTTTGCTAGGGTGAAGGATAAGAGAAGCTGGCCAGCTGGGCGCTTAGGTTTATGAATGGTGATCAGGTTTTGGTGAGAAGGTCTGAGGGGGGAATATGGTTGTAGTATGTTGGATAGTGCGGGGCAGTTTGAGGGTTGGAATAATAATTTGTGGACTGTGGTTAATTGGTGAAAGTCTAGTAGGT
This sequence comes from Protopterus annectens, assembly GCF_019279795.1. NCBI lineage: Eukaryota > Metazoa > Chordata > Ceratodontiformes > Protopteridae > Protopterus > Protopterus annectens. Next base: position 512,408,058 of record NC_056730.1, on the reverse strand, counting down.
TGGGGAGTTCAAGCCAGTTTAAGGAGTGAAGGGAATTGCAATGGTGAGAGGAGGATTTGGCACTGGTGGCAAATCTGGAGATTTTGTTGTAGCATATATTCAGTTTGGAGGTAAGTGTGGAAGATAAGTTAGTGAGCAGGGGAGAGCCATACATGAGAGAGGGAAGGAGATTGGTAGAGGCGAGAGTTACTCTGGAGGAAGGAGAGAGGACGTGGTTGTTTCTGTACAGTAGGCTAAGTTTTATGTGAGTTTTTTTTTTTGATGTTTAGCTGGATGTGGGAGTTAAATTTTAGCTAATTATCGATAGTGACACCGAGAGGTTTGGCAGAGGGTACGGTCTCTGTCGGGGAGTTGTTAAGGCTAGTAATATGAAGAGAGTTTTCATCAAGAGGGGATGATTTAGAGGGGGAGAATAGAAGGATTTTGGTTTTATTGGCATTAAGAGAGAGGTGATTTAGGAGCATCCAGTTTTCAGTGGTAGAGAAGGCATTTTGAGTCAGAAGTTGGAGCTCTGCTAGGTTAGTGGCGCAGCAGATCAAAGTGGAATCGGCGTATTGTACAATTTTGGTGTTAGGAATGAATTTATGGAAGTCGCTAATAAAGATACTTAATAGCAAAGGGCCTAGTATGGAACCTTGGGAGTAGGAAGGAAAGAGGATGTGGCTTGGCCCCATTTCACTGCTTGGGACCTGTTTGAAAGATAGCTGGAGAACCAAGAAAGGGTTTTTTAGGAAAGGTTGAGATTAGAGAGATGGTTTAGAAGGTGGGTATGGGAGATGGTATCAAAAGCTTTGGATAGGTCCAGCAGGACGGAAGATACCAAATTACCAGAGTCACGGGCTGAATTGACAGTATGCAAGAAGGAAAGAAGGGCAGAGTTAGTACTGTGTCCTGTGCGGAAGCCGTTTTGGGTAGGGGAGAGTAGCTGGTATTTGGTAAGGAATGGTAAGAGCTGTAGGTAGATGCATTTTTCAAGAATTTTGGAGATAGGGGAGAGGATGGCTATGGGGCAGAAGTTGGACACATTATAATTTTTGCCACCCTTGTGGAGTGGAAGAATATATGCAGTTTGCCATAGTTTGGGAACATAAGATTCCAATAGAGATCTATTGATCAGGATGCTGATAGGCAGAGCAATAGCATCTGAAGCTATTTTTAAGAAGGAGGATGGAATGCTGTCAGGGGCATTGGAGCAAGGGTTTAGCTTGTAAAGGAGTTTCTTTATTAGATAGGTGGAGACGGGTTTAAGTTCAAAATTAGGGTGGGAAGGGGAGGGAGGGGAGGATTGGGCAGGGAGGGGAGGAGGGTTATTATTGGTGAAGGTTTCTGTAAGCTCAGCTATGGAAGAGGTGAAGAAGGTATTGAATTGTGGGGCAATTTCTGAATCAGATTTGCTGGTGTCAGGACAGGGGTTGTTTTTTTGCTCCAGGCTTGAGGAGGGAATTAAGAGTTCCAGAATTGTATGGGATTTTTGGCAAGATTTTCTTGTAGTTTGACGTAGTAAGACTTTTTGTCTCTAATGACTTGTTTTTTGGCTAGGTTTCTCAACTGTTTATATTTTAGTAATGTTTCAGGTTGTTTGTAAATGACCTACATATGTGACTTCTGGTGGTCTGAATTGCATTTCAGAGGATTGAGCTTTAAGTTCACTTTATGTGCTCTGTCTAGAACTTTCTTGAGGTTTTTGTCATGCTCTGCTTCACCATTGCCTCTGACTAATAAATCATCTACTATTATGGCACTGTTATGGCACAGGGATAAGCTGAAAAGATCTGTTCCATTGCACAATGGAAGACTTCACTTGCAGAATTTATTCCAAGTGACATCCTGAGAAATCTATATCTTCCAAATGGGGTACTGAATGTAGTCAGTAGTGAAGATTTGCGATCAAGCATCACTTGCCAAAAATGAACTCTTTGCATCCAAGACAGAAAACACAGTGGCATTCGGTATTAGGGCTGCAACTTCCTTGACTGTTCGCATGGGATGATGTCTTTTTAATGCCTTATTCAAGTCTCTTGGGTTGATGCATATTCTGATTTCATCTGAACCTTTTTTGTGAGTTGTTACCATAGACTATACCCATTCAGTTGGTTCTGTAACTGGAGAAATCACACCCTGCTGCACCATTTTCTCCATATGAGCTCTAACTCTGCTCTGTATAGCTATTGGAACTCTTCCTGCTGGTCTGACCTTTGGACTGACCTCTGGGTCTAATTTATTTTACTTTTGATTACCGGGGATGTCCGACTGGACAACATGTCCATTTTCAGCGGAGGCCCGGGGAGGAAAGCACCACACAGAGAAATCAACTTAAGTATTTCAAAGAATACTCAACAGAGAGAGATTACAAATAGTGTCCTAAATGATGCAGTTAGCTACAACATAAACAACTGGACATAAGAGTATAAGTTTACATAGCTTCGTAGCAACAAATATGTACAAATAAGGATACAACTGATATAAAAAGTACTAAGCATGAAAGGAGATTTAAAGTAACATTGAGTTTTGTTTTTATATATATATATATATATATATATATATATATGTGTGTGTGTGTGTGTGTATATATATATATATATATATATATATATATATATATATGTGTGTGTGTGTGTGTATACACACATAATTTTTTTAAAGTTAGGAGAATTCATATTTGAGTGGTTGCATATAAGTTAATAGTGTCAATAATGCATAAATCACCAGTGAAATCCAGGGATAGTAGTGTTAGTACGAAGAAAGGTTATCTAAGTGGAGTCTGAAATTCTTAGTCTGGGGTACAGCAAGGGCAGAGCTATTTAGTGGTAAGGTGGGTTTTTAGCATTTGTTTAAATGTTGTAGTCATCACATTTGGGTTATCCCTGCTGGGGTAGCCCTCGGTCGGCCTGAATACCAGAGACTTAGTGTTTCTGCATCGGTTGCTGTCGCTTGAAGACTAATGTCAGGTCGTCAGGTGTATAAAGGAAGGCAGCCAATGCCATTCCATCAGTCTTTCTTGCCATGGAGCCTGTAGCAGAAGCTGTTTGAGTGCCGGTCGGCTGCTACCTGAGTTTCATTTCTGAACTGAAGTTGAAGTCTTCAAAAGCTAAGTACCCTGTTGGGGATCCTTTTTTCTTGCACTAACCAATGTCAGAAAAAGTTAATAATTGCCTTGCCTGTGGAAAGCAGATACCACACCAGGACTTCCATTCCTACTGCGTCACTTGTCTAGGCCCAGACCACGGTTCTGTGCTTTGTTTAATGCCAGAACTATTCGTCATCGTCAGGCCCTTATTGTAGCCAGATATTTCCGTTTACAGTCCTTTCATTCAGATATGGCTTCCATAAGCCATCCGACAGCAAACTTTCCGAAAAAACATAAAGATAAAGATAGAGACTGACTGCACAGGGCTAAACCTTCCAACAACGTTTCCACCAAGCTGATCATTGGTCCTCCGGAATTCAGTGAGGCACTTTTGCAGCCCCTGATCCCCGCTTCAGTTAATTCGCAGGCCTCTACCGAGACCCTTTTGGAGTCCGATATGCCACAGAACTGCTCTTCGTCTAAGGATCCTGCCGTCATCTCTACCTTGGATGGGTCCAGAGCCGCTGTGCAGGCACCAGCTTCCAAGGAAGTCCTTCGCAACACCGAATCCAGACATAAACCAACGCCTTTTTTCATGACTCCTGTTCTAAATAAACCAACCGAGTTCCTTAGGCCCAGGGGTCTAACCACTCCCAAGAAAACGCATTCCAGCCGTTGTTTGGCATCTGCTCCCTTGCCTCAGTCACAAATGCTAAGAATGGCAGAGGACCTTATCATGTTGATTAGGGGAAGCCAAGCTTCTCCCTCAAAAAGAAAGAGATCTATCTCCAGAAGTTTTATCTGAACAAGAGTCAGATGAATCTGTTGCATCTGACTATGAAGACATGCAGCCCCTCTCTACATATGAGGATTTTGATGCAGAAGAATCTATTCCTTCAGCCTCTCCCCCAGAGGATTTTTCCTTTGGGAAAACCCTGCATACTTTAAAGGAGCATTTCAAATTGGAGAGTCAAGACTACCCACAGTCTAAAAAGAGACTGAGAGAGTTCCTGGACCTTCCACAGCACAGGTCATTAGCCATCTCCCCCAGTCCTAGAGGTGGTAGATGATGTCTTCCTTGATTCCGGCTTGACTCCAGATGCCCTCCCTCCTGCTCTCAGAAAGCCAGACAGGTACTACAGAGTCCCTGACTCTCACATATATCTCTTTAAAAACCCAACAGCAGACCCTGAGGTCATTACTCAAAGCCCAAAAGGGGTTAAAGCTACTTCAGCTAAGAATCCCACCCCCTCAGACAGGGATTCCAGAGCACTGGACAGATGGGGTAAAAAAGTATACATCTCTGCTACTCTAGCTATCAGGGCACTCGGTTGTCCATTCCATATGCTTAAATATCAACAACATACCTTGGAACTCCTTAAACAAAAAATTACCTCCTTTCCTGCATGAGCAGAAGCTAAAGATGTACAGGAATTAATGCACTCTGCTGCTCAGGTAACTAAACACACTGTGCACTGCTGTTTTGATGCCCTAGAAGCTTCTTGCAGGGCAGCAGTCACTGGATCTGTCATTAGAAGACATGCATGGCTTAAGGAACAACCCTTGCCAGACCATGTCAAATCAAAATTGTTGGATGCACCCTTGCATAAAGATAACTTCTTTGGTACTAAAGCAGAAGAGGATTTAAAAAAGATGGAGGAGAAAGCAAAATCTATGCAGACTGTTAAAGATTTCTTGCAGGTACAGCCCCTTAGGTTCAGCAGGCATTTTCCTTCCAAACACTGGTCCTTTCCTGCACCTAGTAAACAGGGCCAGCCTTGGCCCAGTGGAAACAGACCTCCTAGACAGCAGTCCCATGGAATGCAGAGATCTAAGCAGTGGACTGCCTCCACTTCAAAACCAGGGAGTTCTAAGCCACCCCCTTATGGCAAAAACTCACAATGACTCACCCCCTCCCTACCTCGCCTCTGCCCACCATCACATACCCCTAGGAGGAAAACTCTCCTTTCATTCAAGCACCTGGGCCACCATTCCCAAAGACCAGTGGGTTATGAACATTGTGTCTCAGGGGTAGACATTTTCCTTCCACACCCTACCAACCCCCAAAGGGTTCCCAGATCTTCCACCAAGTCAGTGGGCAGAGGCTCAAAAGCAAATCCATACCCTGCAGTCCTTGGGAGCAGTAGAACATGGTCCTACAGAAAAGATAGACCAAGGTTTCTATTCCAGGCTTTTTCTGGTACCCAGAAAAGAGGGCACCTGGAGGCCCATCTTCAATCTGTCCATTCTAAACACCTTCCTGGGATCCCAAAATTCAAAATGCTCACCCTCCAGCAGCTGCTACCCATGCTGCCCAAGGACGCTTGACTAGTCTCCCTGAACCTAAAAGAAGTCTACCTCCACATTCCCATCAGGGAGTCATGCAGAAAATATCTTCGCTTCAGGGCAGGATCTCAGTACTTTCAGTTCTCTACACTTCCCTTTGGCTTATCTACTGCTCCCAGAATTTTCACAAAATGCCTGGCTCTGGTTATTGCTTTTTGCAGACAAAGAAATATCCAGATATATCCCTACTTAGACTGCCTTATTCAGGCAGACAGCCAGGAAAAGCTGCTCAAAGACCTGGCATTTGTAAAGGACCTACTTAACCTTCTTAGGGTACACATGAATGAAAAGAAATCCAAACAGGTACCCACCAAAAGGATAATCGTCCTGGGAGCAAGTCTGGACACAGTATCCCAGATGGCATGCCTAACACCAGAGAAATAAAGTTTCCTATCAGCTTACTTCTCTCATCTGGCCACCAGGTCCCAGCTTTCTGCAAGGGAAATCTTGCAAGCCCTGGGATTCATGGCATCCTGGCAAGCCCTGGGATTCATGGCATCCTGCATACTCTTTATTCCATATGCCAGACTGCATATGAGGAAATTTCAGTGGTACCTAAAGAGCCTTTGTTGTCAGCACTCTCAAGATCTGGAAACTCTCTTACCTATTTTTCTCGCCTGAGGGAGGAATTTCTTTTGGTTGGCAAAAGTTTGCTCCCACAACAAGGGATTTCCCTTCTCCCCACACCCCACCACCCAGACCCTTACCACAGACTCATCCAGCTACGCTTGGGGTGCACACCAGGACGGCAGGTGCATACAGGGCCAATGGAACCCCCAGCAACTCCCCCTGCACATCAGTCTAAAAGATGATGGCTCTGCAGCAGGCCTTGATAGCTTTCAAACCCTTTCTCTCTCCAGGGGTTCTCTGGATCAAAGCAGACAACACCACAGTGATGTGGTACATCAACAAGCAGGGCGGGACTCATTCCTAACCGCTGTGCAGGCTGGCCATGACCCTTTGGTTCACAGCCTCTTCCATGCATCTACACCTGTTAGCGCAATACCTGCCAGGCTTTTTCAACTCCCCGGCAGACCAATTAATCAGAAAACTGTTGGACCCCCACAAGTGGCAGCTCAACAGAAACACCTTCTTACTAATAACGCAGAAATGGGGAACCCCGGAGGTCGACCTCTTTGCCTCCCACACCAACCATCAGCTCAACAAATTTTGCTCCAGGGAGCATCACTGCATGCATGGAAAGTAGATGCCCTGTCCTTCCCCTGGGTAAACCTCTCAGTCTATGCCATTCCTCCCCTACCTCTCATTCCCCAAGGTACTGATCAAAATAAGGGAGGAAAAAACAAGGACCATTCTCATAGCTCCAGACTGGCCCAGACAGCACTGGTACCACTTGCTGCTCAGCCTGTCCCCACTGCCCCCATGGAATCTTTCTCAGGTTCCAAACCTCCTAACCCAGAGGGCAGGTGAATTCATGCACTCCCGTTTGCAGACACTCTGTTTGGCAGTTTGGTTTATAACCTGACCCCTGACCAATCTGCCCTCCTCAGTAAACAGGTTCTGGATGTTATCTGAGAGGCCAGACACCCTAGCACCAGAAAGGTCTTATGCACATAAATGGAAAAGGTTCTGCACCTGGATCCAGGCTAAGGGAGCCAATACGGCACAGCCCTACATCCCTCTCATCCTGGACTATTTAGCTGACCTACTACGCAGTGGTCTCTCTTTCTCATCTATAAAAAGTCACGCCTCTGCTATTTCCGCTAATTTTCTCACTGAGCAGCCTCTTTTTTTCACACCCTCTGATCAAACAGTTCCTCAGAGGGGCTAACAACTTGAGGCTCCCCAGAAGGGCACCAACACCAGCTTGGGGCCTTACCTTTGCCTTGGAAAAGCTCACTCTGCCTCCTTTCGAACCAGCTCTTCTGCAGAGCTAAAATTTCTCTCCTGGAAGACAGCCTTCCTCCTGGCCATCACTTCAGCCAGAAGAGTCTCTGAACTGCAAGCACTCATGGCAGTGGAGCCCTTCATCATTTTGCATGCAGACAGGGTATCCCTCAGAACTAATCCATCCTTCATGCCCAAGGTAGTATCCAGTGTGGTTCTCAACCAATCCATCCATTTGCCCACCTTCTTTCCTAACCCTCAAAACAAGGGGGGAAAGGATTCTGCACTCTCTAGATGTGCACAGACAGCTCAGATACTATCTGGACCAGGACTAAGCCCTTCAGCAAATCCGATCAACTGCTGGTTAGCTTTGCTTCAGGGGCAGGGGGCTAAGCCATCTCCAAGCAAACCATTTCCAAATGGATAGCACACTGCATCCATTTCTGCTACAAGCAGCATGGCAAGCATCCCCCCAAGGGGGTTAGGACCCACTCCACTAGAGCAGCCTCCACCTCTCTAGCATTCCTCAGAGGGGTCCCCACCAGTGACATCCTGGAAGCTGCTACCTGGACATCTGTTCACACCTTTACCAAACATTACCACCTGCCTCTCTTTTCTAAATCCAGGGCAGGCTTTGCCTCTGCAGTCTTGCAAGGCATGTTAGCCAGCCCTGAGCTTCCTTGACTGCCTCCACTCATTTTCTCAACTTTGGGAATCTACCCAAATGTGATGACTTCAACAGTGAAATACTAAGAACATAGTACAGTTGTGTACATTTACCATAAATGTAGATGTTTGAGTGTCTTCATTGTTGCAGTCCTGGTTTTCCCTCCTTCCTTCCCCCTTTTTCTTTTGTTACCTTCTCCCATGTTGTTCTTTCCTTAGAAGGGACATTTTGGTATTTTTTCTTTCTCCACTGGTGGGGTCCTGTCACCAGACCCTAGGCTCCTGCTTTGGGGGCTTCTAATCGGTTAGGGCAAGAAAAACTGATGTAATGGCATTGGCTGCCTTCCTTTGTACCCCTGACGACCTGACGTCAGTCTTCAAGCAACAGCAACTGACGCTGAAATACTAGGCCTCTGGTATTCAGGCTGGCCGAGGTCTACCCCAGCAGGGATAACCCAAATGTGATGACTGCAACAGTGAAGACACTCGAACATCTACATTTATGGTAAGTGTACACAACTGTACTATGTGATGTTACTAGGTAGACAATTCCAAATCTTAGCAATATAGTGAGAGTAGGTGGATCAGTAATAATGTAATGTCTTTCGGCTTTTCCCGGTTAGGGGTCGCCACAGCAGCACTCCGGTCTGCTTATGATTGGCAATAGATTTTTGAGGTGCTGAGGTGCCAGCCCGACGCCCAACCTTCAATGAATGCACACCCATTCATGCATGCACCTTCCTGCATGTCTTTAAAAGTCACTCGACCGTGGGGAGGACATGCCAGACTCCACACACAAGGCGGTCCAGCCGAGAATCGAACCGGAGAACCTCTTGGTGTGAGGCGACAACGCTAACCACTGCACCACTGCGGCCTACTGCACTGTTGAGGTCAGTAAGAGGGGCTTATTTGTTACAATGCAGCATTCTGCCACAGGAATAGGGCTGTAGTAAACCTTGTAGTGATGGAGTATTTGCAGAATGATAAAAGTTTTTGTAAGCCATGTTAAGCTGGGACACATGTAAGAGTTGGGGAAGTTCTAACCAGTTTAATTTCTTTAGGGCAGAGCAGTGGTGAGATCTGAATGTAGTGTTTGCTGCATACCTAGCATTTTATTGTAACAGGATTCTAATTTTGGCAGATTATTTTTCCTGAGGCCTTCGGAATACATAAAACAACAACTTGTAACCGTTCCCAGCCAAATAAAGTGAAAGCACTACTGAACCTTCGGTTTAAATTTCTTCATCTCCATATGCAACAAGTCTCGCACAACTAGCCGCATTAAGTTGTTCGCCAGCTTTTACTTTAGCAAATGTTTCTGCTGACATAACATTACACTTTGAATCAACGTCTACTTTGAGCATGATGGGTTGACCATAGATCAGGACAGTACAAAACACTTCGTCATTTGCTAATAAATCTACTGTAAAGCATTAACCTTTTCACCAATTACTGGTGCACCATGTACGTAGAATGTAGGATTGCAGCTCTGTATGTAGTCAGCTTGCTTTTTTGAGTGACTTTTGCAACTGAGTGAGGTTTACTTGACTTGCAAAACCTTTGAAAATGATTCCATTTTTTACACACGACATTGCTGACCAAATGCTGAGCACGTTTCCCTTTTATACACATGGTTGGCACCACAGTTGTGACAGTTAACAGTAAAGCTTGACCAGGGTTTTGCTGACACACCTTCATGGTGTACTGAGCAGCCTTTGTTCTGCACTGAGCATGCTCCTTTAAATGAACTAGTCTTAAAACTTGCTAGAATACCATATGGCTTCCCTGCCACACCCACAGGGGTTGTAGCTTCCATGTGCTTAGGCCTGTTTCTGCTTGCTGCATGCTGTCTACATTTGCTTTGGAGCCTGCTGAAACCATGCTCTTATCACCTATAAGCATACTTGTGTGTTTTTCTGTAACTTCATGGATCTGTCAAATTTCAGTCGCTTTGCTCAACATTAAGTCTTTGTTACGAAGCAAAATCTTTTTCACAGCAGCACTATTAATACCACACACAAGCCTGTCCTTTTATGAGCTTATCTTTTAAATCACCAAACATGCAAGTTTTAGCTTTGTTTCTCAAGTCAGTAATATAAGCTGCAAATGTTTCTCCTGGTCTTTCGTCTCTTGTGTAAAACAAATGCCTCTCTAATGTAACATTGGTCTGGGGGTTGCCTAGTTCTCTGAATCTACGCTTCATACACTCAGGATCTTCCCTTGATTCAGCCTGAACAATAATATGATGGTTTTCACCTTCACCTTCATATACTGCTGGTGCTTATGGAAATGAATGCTCTCTATCAATAGCCTCTGACCCAGTTAGGTTTAGCAAAATGAATGCCCTGGCGCGTGCATCTTTTTCTGAGTAAGCTGCTTGTGTAAAAATATCATAGTCTTGCTCAGTCAGATATTCTCCAGTTCTCTGCAATATTCTGATGAAGTACAAGTGGTGATGGTTTTTGAAATCCGTCTGCCATGCCATCAAATTACAGTAAAACACAATGTAATCCAAATTCACTTGTAACTGCACGAACATACCTGCATACATATATGTGCCAAAAATTTATGCCAGTACTTATAACTATGTCCAATAGCACAATAAGCTTCTGAGTAATTGAATTCTGCGAAATACTTTACGAAGTAAGTCTCTGTGGTACAAGAACACTTTTGAAATTATTGTACTGTAAAGTCATTTAACATCATTTTAAGAAATATTTCAAAATAACTGCACTGTGCAAATAAACTGGGCAGTAGAAGAAGCTCAGAGTAAGAAACATTTCGAAGCAACTGCACATTGCGAAAGTACACAGCACACTGAAGCACTTCCAAAATGGCTGTACTTTGCTAAAGAACTCTACAGTGCAAGAGACACTCTGTAGTGGTGGCTTTTCACGAGTAGGCACACCCAGCAGAAGAAACTTTTTGAAATGGCTGTATTTTGACTGCACTTAACAAAATAGTTGCACTTTGCACACAATAAACTCTTCAGAATAAATGCGCAGTAATAAACACACACACACTGCAAGCACTTTTACACACTTTACAGTGCTTCAAATACCTCTAGTTATGCTGTTCAGAGCTTTAATCAATGCGGAATAACTGTTTATGCCAGAACACTGTAATTTGCCCAAAATATGCAGTCTTCTTGCTTTATTTACACTTAATATGCCCTTTTTGCCTTTTATTATATTCGCTTTTCCCATTTAATCCCTTTTCTTGTGCTTGTTTTACTCTAAACATGCTCATTTTGCAATTCCGAGTCAACTCTGAACCTCTTATGTACTTTTCTGATAGTTTTATCAAATATCTTAATTTCGAACATTTCACATAATTAATAAACTTTTTATGCTGCATTCTCAAAATGGCAGTCAAGCTAGCATGTCCTGGCTATTTATATGCATATGGTCTCCCTGGAAATGTTTCTTAAAGGTACAACACAGATGCATATTCTCCAGTTACTATGGCTAAAAAGGGTAATGAAAATGTTGGCATATACGCAGTTAGTTAAAAACACCCATGTATGTGCATTTATGTATACAGAATGTATGTATGTGTATGTATGTATGTATATATGTATATATATATATATATATATATATATATATATATATATATATATATATATAGGTTCCCTTTGTAATCTCGAAATCCTAAAACTTCAACTTTCATATGGTCGAGACCATATGATCGAAGTTTTAGAACCTTGAAATTCTGAACAGAGAGCTGCATACAGAGACAAACAGAAAATGTCCCTTTTCCTCTCTGTAGTGCGATCTTGGAGTTGGTATAGTTAAGGTGTGGGGGGGGTGCAGGGGGGCTTGCCCCCTGCAGAAATGTTGAGAAAGTTTTTCTCTTTTCTGTTGGATTCATTTCGGAATGTCAAGATTCCGAAACATCAAACATATGAAATTAGATCTTTCGGAAATTCCAGATTCAGAAGTGAATCCATATATATATATATATATATATATATATATATATATATATATATATATATATATATATATATATATATATAAAATGTGTGTGTAGATTAATAGATATGTATATATAGAGAGATGCAGATAAAATTCTGAAGCAACAGGCATGATTATGTGCTAAGATAAAAAATAACTGCCTCTGTAAATAAGAACATCAAAAACAGCAGCTAAACTAATAAGTTTATTCGTAATACATTTTAAAGTCAGTGTTTTTAAGAAATAGAAAAGCACCAAAAATGCACAAGGGGGACTCCAAATCAAAGTTTTTAGCATAGTCAAAATGTAATGTTTGCTATTCGTCTAACAGACTTCTTCAGAAACTAAGTAGATCTGAAGTAGTTAACTTCATTTGTTCATCAGCCTGTGGGTATGGGATCCATACCGGATCCAAGCCGGCAGCTTCAAACAGCTAAGATCCGAGCTCCAAGCTCCTCCCTCTTACCCATAATCCCCTGCCATCCCTCTCTGACCTCAGATCTTGTTTGCCACGGTTGAATCAGCAGCTTAGAACGAGTTCCAGGCGTGGGAGTTAGTCGTTTAGTGAGAAAACAAATCCTTTTTATCTACCCTTTTTTTTCTTGAAGCTAAATTGCTGTTGTGTGTGTTGCTCCCTAGTTAGAATTTTTAGTTATAAAATTTGTTATCTTGTTATCTTTAGTGTAGTTTAATTTCCTCCCCGTGTGTGCGAAGGCGTGTGTGTTGGGCCTTGTGTTTTTTTAGTCGGACTATGTCTGAGGCCCCAAAAACCACCTTCTCTAAATGCACCGAGTGTGGCCATAAGCTATCCCCAGCGGATGGCCACACTCAGTGTGTTATCTGCCTTGGGGTTGACCACCTCTACTCAGGCTGCACTATTTGTGCAGCCTTCAACCCCAGGGCCCTAAAGGACAGGAGGTTGAAGTTGATACTGGCGGGACTTTTGCCCCCGGACTCGACTTCATCCTCCTCTCCCTCCGTGGCACCTGCCGTGGCAGTGCCTCCTTCCATCCCTGCTCCCCTGGCCAGAACTCATCCTCCCACCTTAGGCCAGGAGGAGAGGGAAGCAAGGTGGGAGAGGAAAAAAGAGAGACATCACAAGTGGCGGGCCGAGTCTTCCTCCTCTGCTCCGCCAGCTAAACAAGCAGCCTCTCCCAGGGCTTCCGGGCCTTCTCCTTCCCGGCTCCATTCACCTCGTTTCTCCCCGGAACCGGAGGAGGAGGAGAACCGATAGCATTCGAGGACATCGAGGCGGCACTCCCGGCCTGCCTCGGCAGCCTCTTCTAGGTCCACCCGAAGCTTGTCCGATGCAGATATGGACCGGATGATGCGTAGGTTTCTCCAGGCCCAGCTGCAGATGGGAGTGCTCCTGCCCTCCCGCCTCTCTGGGGGGGAGCTCGACCCCCTTTTTCGCCCCGATTGCTCCTTCTCCGACCCACTTCTGGGGTTCGGAGCCTTCGGATCCGGGTTGCATAGGAGCCGGGGGAGGTTCGGCGCCAATAGTACCTTGGGTCCCTTTTCGGATCTGAGCTCTCGGAGCCGAGAGCTGAGCTTCGGATCCGGAGGTGTCAGTGTGTCTTCGGCTCTGTCTCTGTCAGAGCATACTGGCCCTTCGGATCCGATTGCTTCGGCCCCGGCTCCGATCCACACATCGGATCCGAGGGGACTGCTCTCGGATCCAAGAGAGAGCAGTTCTCCTTCAGCATTTGATGTTGTGGAGAGGGTATTGTCGAGGGATTCGAGGCCCCAGGCTCCTTCTACGGTTCCACCCTGCACTCTCTCTCAGACGGGCCTACCTTCCATCACCCGGCCCCAGTGACAGCCTGCGCCTACATCCCAGATGGTTCCCTTGGAGGAACAAGATGTGGTTGGTGAGGCCTCTTCGGACAGCCCCCCCGAGGAGGTTCCTCACAAGCGTAACTGCAAGAGGAGGCACTGGGACTCGCCGGAGTCCTTGACAGAGGACACAGACTTAGAGGAAGGGGAAGGTTCCCCAAGGTCACCCCCCCCCCCCCGAGGACATCTCCTTCAGAGACATCATGGAAATGCTTCAAATTAGAGGGGGGTGGTCAGCCCAAAAACCTTCCTCGGATGAGTCTGTGTGGCGTTTGACGCAGTCCCATCTACCTCTTGGGTGTCCCCTCCCACCGATCCCCTGGTAGATCTGATTACTACCAGGGCATGGAAGGAACCGGACACTGTGGAGCCCATTCCTAAGAGACCAGATAGAATCCTCAGTCCCCCCACTGATAGGACGGTTTGGAGCAATGGTGCTCCAGTAGATGCCATGTTGGTGGTGGCTGCCACCAAGAAGGAACTAGCCCAGGAGAGTTCCTCGGTCCACCCTCCAGACAATGAGTCTCGGACGATGGACCACCTGGGGAAGCAGATGTTCACTTCAGCTACCTTCTCCGTAAGGTCGCTGAATTATATGGCACATGTAATACGACTCCAGTGGGATCTCATCAAGGGGTCGCCCCCAGAGTCCATGTCGGCCGAGGATAAGAAGGTATTCTCAGCTCGAATGGCCACTCTTAAGTCCATTTCGAACACCTCTATGCGGCTCCTGTCCCATGCTATGGAAGTAGCCGCTAGAGCTAGCGGAGCGGGCATTGTCTTACAACGACATGCTTGGCACCGCCTTTGCGATTTTGCAGAACCCTTCAAGGCGTCCTTCGCAAATGCCCCAATTGATGGTTCTTCGCTATTTGACAAGTCCGTCCACGACACGCTGGTCCAGAGCGAGAAAGACGGGAAGACGTTGTCTGCCGTCGGAGTCCACTTCTCGGTTCCCCAGAGGTCCTTCTCCAGGAACCAAAGGGGACAAAAGAAGATGTGGTTCCGGAAGTCTCAGCAGTCCCGTTTCGCTCCTGAGCCCTCGTCCTTCAGAGGCAGAGGAGGACAGGGTAGACGCCGGCCCAGAGGCAGAGGGGGACCGAAGAATTTCGGGTCGAGAGAACCCTTTTCTGATCGGCCCGCACAGCAGCCCTGAAGGGTTACCCGACTGTTCCACTCCGGAGGCAGTCAGGGGGGCGCTTCTTGAGGCACCTAGCAGTTTGGGAGTCCATTACAACAGATCGCTGGGTGCTTCGAATCATATCCAGAGGTTACAAAATTCCCTTTCTGTATCCCCCTCCCAGACCCCGGAGCCTCCCCGATGTCCCACCCAATCAAAGGGAGGCAGCAGCCGCAGAAATAAACCAGCTGCTAGAAAAAAGAGCAATCCAGCGCGTCCCCCGAGACCAATCCGGATCGGGCTTTTACTCCAGGTTCTTTCTGGTGCCAAAAAAGACGGGGGACTTGAGGCCAATCCTCGACCTGACCTTTCTAAACCTGTCAGTGGCCAAAGAGAAGTTCTGGATGGTCACCATTCAATCCATTCTCCCACTCTTACAGGAAAACGACTGGATGTGCTCGATAGACCTCAAGGATGCGTACTACCACATTTTGATGGACAGACGATCCAGAAGGTTTCCTCCGCTTCCGGCTAGGAGCCAGCCACTACCAGTTCAGGGCCCTTCCCTTTGGTCTCACCACAGCCCCCAGGGTGTTCCAACAAAGTTTTAGCAGTTGTAGCGGCCCACCTGAGACTCCGGGGAATACAGGTCTTCCGTACCTGGACGACTGGCTCCTGACCGTCCCCACCAGGCATCTACTATGTTCAGCCAGAAATTACTTCCTTCACTTGGCCTCCTGGCTGGGAATCACAATCAACCTCAAGAAATCTTCCCTTCAACCAACACAGATCTTAGACTTCATAGGAGTCAGGTTATACACAAACCTATTGAAAGTCTTCTTAACTCCGGACCGGCTTAGAACTCTGAAGCTCCATCTACTGGTCCTTCTACAATCCTCGGCTCCTCCAGCGGAATTGGTTCTGAGTGCTCTAGGTTCCGTGGCGGCAACTATCAATCTGCTACCTTTAGCACGCTTCAACATAAGGATACTACAATGGACCTTGTAGGTTCAGTGGTCCATCCTGCAACATCCACGGAGTTCACCCATTTCCCTCAGCAGGGTTTGCAAGAAATCCCTACTCTGGTGGATCCAGTCCCCGGACCTCCAGAAAGGGCGTCCCTTTTCTGTGTCACCACCTCTAGCCACTGTGACCACAGATGCTTCTCGCCTAGGGTGGGGGGGCACTGTACGGGCAGAACCCTCCAAGGCACGTGGACCCATTCAGAGACCTTGTTGCATATCAGTGTCCTAGAGATGAGGGCGGTGCTTTTGGCGTTGCAAGCACTCCAGGCCCTTCTTCTCGTAGGGACAGTTGCAATTCAGACAGACAACATGTCAGTGGTCTGGTATATCAACAAACAGGGGGGAACCAGATCCTACCCACTTTGTCGAGAGGCCATGAGTGTTTGGGAATGGGCGCTCTCCACCAACCGCTTTCTCATAGCGACGCACTTTCTGGGTCGATCGAACATTTTGGCAGACAGACTGAGTCGAACCATTCTCTCACCGTACGAGTGATCTCTGAACCCCAGAATAGCGAAGCAAATCTTCCTCAAGTAGGATCAACCATGCTGCGATCTCTTCGCGTCTCCTTCGAATGTAAAGTGCAGCTACTACTTCGCTCTAATTCCCCCACCAGGGGAATCCCCCAGAGACGCTCTGGTGCATGTTTGGCCATCCAGTCTACTTTATGCTTATCCCCCTCCTCCCGTAATGCTAAAATTCTTACAGAAAGCCCGTCGGTTGGGGAGCAGAGTCTCCTCATAGCCCCATTCTGGCTTCGCAAACGTGGTTCCCATGCCTATGGTCTCATCTAGTGAATCCTCCATGGATTCTAGATCCCACCCCGGATCTGATCTCTCACACACTAGGATTATCAACCCCGAATCTGGACAACCTCAAGCTCACAGCTTGGTTGATCCAGTTCCAGTAATAGCTAGGACTCCCGGTATCTCGTCCTCTGTTAAGGCTATTTTAGTAGCCGCTCATAATCCTTCTACGAGAAAGGTTTATAACAGCAAATGGAAACGCTTTACAATCTGGGCGGAGCATAGAAAATTGGATCCCTTTACAGCTCCGATACCAGCAGTGTTAGAATTTTTGTCAACTTTATTCGACCAAGGTGCTAGCTCTTCTACGGTCAAAGTCCATTTAGCCGCGATTTCCCATTATCATGTGGGAAGTGATCTCGGTCCCTTAGCCTCTTCCAAATTATGTAAGACTTTCTTAAAAGTCACTTTCCTCTTGAGGCCTCGGGTTAAAGATGCAGTCCCTTCATGGGATTTAACCCTTGATGTCCTTCAAGGATGCATCTGCAGTCATAACAAATGGGTTGTCCTGTCGTCAGGCAGCCCTTCGGTCGGCCGGATTCCAAAGTCTGGGTCTGGCCTCGGCTGGTGTCACACTTCACCCGACTTCATCTCTGCTGGTCTTCGGGTATAAAGGCATCAGCCGACACCATTTTCCCCAGTCTTTCTTGCCGCGTGGCGCCCGAAGCAGAAGCTGTTCGCAAGTGCCGGTCGGTCAGATCCAGAGATTACTACTACCGAATACTACTTCGAAGACTTCTAAAAAGCTAAGTACCCCGTTGGGGACTCTTTCTTGCCTCAGCCGATGTCAGAAAAAGTAAATAACTGTTTAACTTGTGGGAAACAAATGCCTCATAAAGATTTCCACTCTTACTGCTTACCTTGTTTAGGCCCAGACCACGACTTAGCAGCCTGTTTAGCCTGTGCTTCCTTCAACCGACGAACGCTTAGGCGTCGGTCGGAGTTTGCTGAACAGTTTTTCGGCTCAGATTTTGCGTACATTATGCCGTTGGATCCTCCGACTTCTCAAATTGTTAAAAAACGCAAAGAAAAAGACCGACACTCGCGGTCCGCGGTTTCGGCCGAAACCACGGTTAAGCAAAACGAGTGTCTCGGTTTCGGCGAAACCAAGCAAACGGGTCAATCTTCAGCCGAATCCATGACTACTACCGAGGCTCCTGCTACCCTAGTTGAATCGGCCTCTGAAGTTTTGCCTACTAATGTGGTTCCTATAGAATTATCAGACACCATCCCTTTGGATGTCTCTACCCCAGCACGTGGTGCTGCTAGGCCTCCTGCAGCCATGTCTATTAAGGCCTTTGCCAGGGCTAAAGCAGCCAAAACTGCTAAATCAGTGCCTGTTAAGCCCCCTCACACAGGCCCAGTTCCAGTTCTCAAATGCTTACTCTGGCAGAGGATCTCATCTCTTTAATAAGGGGATCCCAATCTCACCCAGACAGGGCCTCTCAGCCTCCAGAAAAGAGACCTAGAGCAGAGCCCCCAGAGCCAGTGTCCTCAGATGATTCTTCTGATGATTCAGACATTACAGACCATCCAGAGGCTCCTTTTTCTACTTATGAAGATTCCGATGCTGAAGAATCTATTCCATCTGCCTCTCCACCAGAGGAATTTTCCTTTGGGGAAACCTTACATGCCATGAGAGAGCAATTCCAATGGCATGGACAAGATTTCTCAGATTCAAGAAAAGGCTTAGGACCTTTCTACACTTACCGCAACATAGGCCCTTAGCTATACCTCCAGTTCTGCCTGTTGTGGATGATGCATTTAATGATGTTTGCACTGCTCCTGATACTTTACCTCCAGCCCCTGCCAAACCAGATAGGTTTTACAGGGTACCGGACACTCATCACCACCTATACAAGGCCCCACTTGCAGATCCTGAGACTATCTCCCAGGGGCCTAAGGCAGTAGCTTCGACCTCAGCAAAAAACCCTCTCCCTTCTGAAAGGGAATCCAGGTCCTTAGAGAGATGGGGTAAAAAAGTTTACACCTCTGCTACTCTCTCAGCTAGAGCTTTGAACTGTCAGTTTCATATGATCCAATACCAAGAGTTTATGCTTGATCAGTTAACTAAGAAACTGTCCTCTGATGACTCCTTAGATAAGAAATATGTTTTAGAAATGGTGAACAACATTCAGCATGGTTGAAAGAACAGGTCTTGCCGGATCATGTTTAAGCAAAGCTGTTAGATGCTCCTATGGATAAGGCCAGTCTATTTGGTTCTCCTGCCCAGCAAGTAATGAAGAAAATGGAAGAGAAGGCAAAATCTGTACAAACAGTTAAAGATTTCTTACAGGTTCAGCCCCCAAGGTTTAGCAGGAACTGGCCTTCCAAAAATTGGTCCTTTCCAGACTCCTCTAAATCTCAGAGAGGCAGGAATAGACGTTCCAGAGGCAGAAATCAATCCAGAGGAGGTGCCTACAGAGGAAGCCAGTGGCAAGGCAATAACCAGCGAGGCACAGACACAACCACTGCCACTGCAACAGGACAATCACAGTGACTTGGCTCTGACACCGCCTACCAGGGAACAAATAGCAGCACCCTTAGGCGGAAAGTTAGCCTTATTTTCAAAAAATTGGCACTATATCACAAAATGCAGACCAAGGCTACAGGTTTCACTTCCACACCTTACCAGTAAAAAGAGGAATGCCAAACCTACCTCCAAATCAGAAAACAGAAGCTCTAAAACAGATAGCTCAATTAACAAAGATGAGAGCTGTGGAAAGAGTACCACCAACAGAACAGGGCAAAGGATTCTACTCCAGACTCTTCCTAGTACCAAGAAAAGAGAAAAGTTGGAGACCTATTCTCGACCTGTCCGCCTTAAACACATTCATCATTGTCCCAAAATTCAAAATGCTGACCCTACAGCAACTTCTTCCCATGCTGGGCAAGGAGTGTTGGCTGGTAACTCTAGATCTCAAGGAGGCATACCTGCACGTCCCCATACGACCAAATTGCAGAAGATACCTCAGATTTCTTGCAGGATCAGAGCATTATCAATTCTCAGCATTGCCCTTTGGCTTATCTACTGCGCCCAGAGTATTCACAAAATGCCTGGCATCAGTAATCGCTCATTGCAGGCTACAGGGAATCCAAATTTACCCATACCTGGACGACTGCCTGATACAAGCGGACAACAAAAGCAAGCTGACAAAAGACTTACAAAGAGTCATTTGCTTACTACAAGCCCTGGGATACACAGTCAATTTAAAAAGTCAAGACTAATACCATCCCAAACAAAAACATTCTTGGGTGCAGAATTGGACACAGTAAAACAGATGGCATTCCTAACTGCAGAAAAACAAGAACAACTCCTCTTTACTTCTTGGCATTAACAAAGCAGAACAAACTAACAGCAAGGAAAGTACTGCAGGCCTTGGGCTTCATGGCATCATGCATAATCCTGGTCCCCCATGCCAGATTGCATATGAGAAAACTACAGTGGTACCTAAAGAATTTATGGTCTCAACACAGGCACAGCTTAGAAACCGAAATACCACTAATCCCATGCCTGAAACAAGAGTTCCTATGGTGGGCTCAAGCATGCCAGTCAAACCCAGGCTTGCCCTTCCACAACTTTCAAGCAAGCCAAACCATCACAACGGACGCTTCAGACCTAGGTTGGGGCCCACATGCTGGACAAATGCATACAAGGATTATGGACCCCAGATCAACTGCACCTGCACATAAATCAAAAAGAAATGCTGGCAGTAAAACTAGCAATCCAGAATTTCAGACCATTCCTCAAAGAAGGCCATTTGATGATAAGGACAGACAACACCACAGTCATGTGGTACATCAACAAACAGGGAGGCACTCATTCATACCCCTATGCCGAATGACTCTGGACCTATGGAATATGGCTCTGAGCTACAACATTCAGTTACAGGCAATATTTGTACCGGAAAAGAAAACATCCTAGCAGACATGTTAAGCAGAACTACCTCGGATGCTCACGAATGGATGCTACACCGACATCTTCAAGGCCATCACACAGAAATGGGGAATGCCACAAATAGACCTATTCGCATCCCCACTCAATCACCAGCTCAAGAAATTCTGCACAAGGACATACCACCCACTTGCATGGAAGGTGGACTGTCTATCCTTCAGTTGGAAAGGCCTGACAGCATATGCATTTCCACCTCTTCCTTTGATGCACAAGATACTACTGAAAATCAAAGAGGAGCGTCCAAGGATAATTCTGATAGCTCCAAATTGGCCAAGACAACACTGGTATCCATTGCTGAGGAGCATGTCTCAGGGAGAACGTGGACACTACCCTGATGCCTTTGATGTTAACTCAGAACGACTACAACATCATGCATCCAAATGTAAAACTCTGCAACTAACTGCCTGGAACATTACATAACAGCAACTAACCCAGATTTATCCCAAAGGGTTAAAGACATTATCCTGAGGCCCGCAGACCTTCTACAAGAAGGAACTATGCAGGAAATGGAAAAGGTTTGTCATTTGGAGCACTGAAAGAGGAAAAGATGTGTCAAAGATAGATATTGCCAACATCCTGGAGTATTTGGCAGAGCTTCTCCATACAGGCCTGTCCTATTCCTCCATCAAGATACATGCATCAGCTATTTCTGCAGAATACAGCTTCGATTCCCCTGTCTTCTCACATCCTCTACTCGGGCAGTTCCTCAGAGGAATCAAGAATGTAAAACCTCCTAGGAAACCACCATTACCAGCATGGGACTTGAACTTTGTGCTAGAAAAATTGACACTCCCTCCATTCGAACCAGCAGCAACAGCAGATCTTCAACACCTATCCTGGAAAACTGCTTTCCTACTGGCAATTACTTCAGCAAGAAGGGTTTCGAACTACAGGCCTTAATGGCAGTACAACCCTTCCTAATCTTCCATCAAGATAGAGTATCCATGAGAACTAATCCTACATTTATGCCTAAGGTGGTATCCAGAGTGTCTGTAAACCAGGCAATCCACCTACCTACCTTCTTTCCCAATCCACAGAACAGGGGGGGAAAGACTGCTGCATACCTTGGATGTACATAGACAGTTGCGCTACTACCTGGACAGAACCAAGGGCAATAGAAAAACTGACCAGCTTCTAGTAGCCTATGCAACAGGAAGGGAAGGAAAAGCAATTTCCAAACAGACAATCTCCAAGTGGATAGGAAATTGCATAAGATTCTGTTACTCCTACCATGGAACGCCAATTCCACAGAACATAAGACCTCACTCTACAAGGGCTACAGCCACTACCACAGCTTTCTTACGAGGAGTGGCAACCAAGGACATTATTGAGGCGGCTACTTGGACCTCCGTGCATACATTTGCCAAGCATTATAACTTACCTCTATACTCTAGATCCCGAGCAGGGTTTGCCACTGCTGTATTGCAAGGGATCCTAACTACACCATAATTCTTCTTCCTCCTCCCTAGTTTGGCTATGGTATTCTACCCATTTGTTATGACTGCAGATGCATCCTTGAAGGACATAGTACAGTTTTGTACCTACCATAAATGTAGATGTCCGAACAGGATAGCATCTGCAGTCAGGATTACCCACCCTCCTTCCACTCTGCGGTATTTCTAGGGTATTTACCCTCCTAATAGCTAGCTGGGGGGGGATCTCTTATGGTGTATTTGTTTGTATATATGTACATACATGTTTATTTTTTGTGTTTGCCTACCTTTTTTTGGAAACATTGGCATTTACCCAAAATTTAGTTTTCCAAGAGGGCAACTGGCATCTGGGGCAAGAAACAGTGAGGAAAATGGCGTCGGCTGATGCCTTTATACCCGAAGACCAGCAGAGATGACGTCGGGTGAAGTGCGACACCAGCCGAGGCCAGACCCAGACTTTGGAATCCGGCCGACCGAAGGGCTGCCTGACGACAGGACAACCCATTTGTTATGACTGCAGATGCTATCCTGTTCGGACATCTACATTTACGGTAGGTACAAAACTGTACTTTCTCCAGTCTCTGATGGGCCCCTCTGTTTGAACCTGCAGCTTCGGTGGATCTAAAATATTTATCTTGGAAGACGGCCTTTCTCATTGCTATCACGTCGGCTAGAAGGGTTTCGGAGCTTCAAGCCCTTTGAGCCAAACCTCCATACTTGGTCTTCCATAAAGATAGAGTTTCCCTCAAGACCAATCCCTCCTTTCTACCCAAAGTTGCTTCTGAGCCCAATATCAATCAGTATATTAATTTACCAGTTTTCTTTCCAAATTATCAAAACAGGGGTGAATACAAACTACATTCTCTGGACGTACACAGGCAATTGAGATTCTACTTGCACAGGACCGCTGAACATAGGAAATCTGATCAACTCTTTGTATCCTTTGCTAAATCCTCTTTGGGCAAACCAGTATCAAAAGTTACATTGTCCAGATGGATTTCCCAATGTATACTTCTTGCATATAAGAGTTTGGGCTGGCCTGAACCTGAAGGAGTCCACGCTCATTCTACCCGATCGATTTCTACTTCTGCTGCCTTTTGCTCCAGAGTGCCCTTGGATGACATTTGTTCAGCAGCCACTTGGGCTTCATCCCATACTTTCATTAACCATTACAAGTTGGATATAATTTCCAGAGGGAGAGCATCCATCGGCTCTGCAGTGCTCCGGAATATCCTTCCATGAGGACCTCCCAAGTTTGGGTAGCTGGGGACTCTGTCCCACAGGTTGATGAACAAATGAAGTTAACTACTTCAGATAAAGAAGTTATGTACTCACCATAACGTTCCATCTGAGTAGGTAAACTTCATTTGTCAGCAACCTACCCACCCTCCATCCCCCTAACCTATAGTGCGTCCTAGAAGGATTCCTTGTCCTTTTTCTCCGGATAACACCAGGTTAGGATGTGCAGGTGATCCTTTGTTTTGTAATATTCTGTGTTACTATAGCAAACTTGATCTGAGGTCAGAGAGGGATGGCAGGGGATTATGGGTAAGGGGAGGAGCTTGGAGCTCAGATCTTAGCTGTTTGAAGCTGCCGGCACGGATCCGATACCCTCAAGTTGCTGACAAATGAAGTTTACCTACTCAGATCGTTATGGTGAGTACATAACTTCTTTTTTCTGAAGAAGTCTGTTAGACGAATAGCGAACATTACATTTTGACTATGCTAAAAACTTTGATTGGAGTCACCCTCATGCATTTTTGGTGCTTTTCTGTGTTTTGGTCTTGGTGTTGCACCTTTTCCCGGTACTGCTATGGTGTTTTAGTTGTTTTTATGAAATGCAATTTGTTTGTCTAGCAGTTAGCACTGATGCTTAAAACTCTGAGCTGTAAATGAGTTGCTCTTTGTAGTCAGGGGTACAGGGTTTGAATCCTTACACTTCATTTGGCTACTTTGTGACTGAACAAGTCACTGAACCAGACAGTCATCCACTAAAAACGATGCTTGTGTCAAGTTGGATTGCCTGGTTAGCAAATGAATTAAAAAATACTGAACAGTATGTATAGGCAATGGTAGGACTGCTAGATAAGCACTTTAGTCATCAATAATTCTTAGTGCTCAGATTTCTACATCTGAACAAAACACTTTTCTAGCTTGTTTCAGCATGTCCCCACTCAATGATATGTTCTGCTGATACTGTACTCTGATTCCAGTGCTGTGGACGGCATCAGTACATGCATATGCAAGTGTTGTGAGCCAAAACAAAAATGCAGTAGCTTTTAAAATATACTGAAATTAAATGCTTAAAGCAAAAGGTTAAAGTAGCAGGCTTCCAAAACTCGAGGATGCAGCTCTTAATGCAGTTGAGACAGACACGACATGCAATTGTCCATTTGACTTTTATCTGAAGGATGTATTCATTTTGCAACTTTAAAAGAGAAGTCATATTGTTATTTCCAAAGTTGGAAAGAAAATCATCTGGCTTTGTAGTGCAGAAGGATAAACACAGACTATGACCAAGTTTGAGTAACAGCTGAGCAATGGAAGAGCTTCGCAGTAGAATAGGGATGAGTGGCCCATCTCTGCTGACCTATTTCTGGTAGAGACGGGTGGTTTCAGTATGCTATTGCCCCATCTCTGCTGACCTATTTCTGGTAGAGACGGGTGGTTTCAGTATGCTATTGCCACCTTGCTTGTATGGCACTAAAAATGGCAAGAACCAGAGGATGTGGGGAATATGGCTAACTACTATGGTTTGCTCATTAGTATGGCTTTGCAAGATTAATGTGATTTGTAGGACACAGCTTGGAATACTTACTTTAATGTGTGGCTACTGTTTATGTTAAACAATTCTGAAATGCATTACATGGCCATTATTTTTGTATCACAATCAGCCATCTTAATCGTATACAGAAGTGGCTGTAACTGCTGAGTGGGAGCTGTTTTTAATTAACATAGCTGAGCCGTTTAATCTGGTTATTAAATATACATTTATATGAAGCAAGATGGAATACTTAATTGCTGTGATTATTATTATTTTTTTGTTTAATGTATCTGTATATCTATCCCCATAGATGTCTGTGGTATACACAGTCAATAAAGTGTCTATAACTAATGGGTACCAAGGCCATTTGTGGATACTTACCCGTGCTGTCATTTAATCACTGTTAAATGCAAAAGAACCTTGAGTTCAACCAATGTGAAATAATACATTTATTAAATACGAAGCTTTCGAACCTTCACGGATCTTTTTCATTGTAGCATGTGGTTAATTTGTGCATTCTGCATGCTCTCCTTATCTCTGTGGATTTATCCATGTGATCCGGCTTCCTCCAACAGGCCAAAACATGATGTGAATTGGAATTCCTTTAGCTTGCCGTTAGGTAGGCATTTAGCACATATGTGTTTTTATACATTTTGTGATGGACCTGACTTGTCAATGCCATGTCGGTATGTGAAAAATCAGTGAATCCCTGTGACAAACCTGGCCATTTCAGAATGTGTTTGTTAACATGTATATATAGATATATATATATATATATATATATATATATATATATATATATATATACACACACACACACACACACAAGAGAAAAGCTCCTCAGGACTAGAAAACAATTTATTAAATTTTAGTAACATAGTAGTAACAATCAGCTATAAGATCTTACAAGCAGAGCCTGGAGAGAGAAAAAAAGCTCCTCAGGCAGTTCAATTGTACAGAGTTTTAACAATTGGCAGGCAAGTATGTGAGTTGTTACAAACAAGGTTTTAAACAATTAGCAGAATAAAATGTGACTAGTTACAATATTGTTTAAGCTGCTTAGAGCAAAATGAGTTAATAGGCAGATGCTTATTTAAAGTGGGTAGGATCTAGTTGTATAGGAGTTTGGAAACAAAAAAGGAAAGTAAGAAGTAGGAGATGTAGGGAAGGTAGAGTATAGGAGACAGACTAGACAGGTGTAGTATATACATACATACATACACAGTGGATATAAAAAGTTTACACACCCCTGTTCAAATGCCAGGTTTTTGTGATATAAAAAAATGAGACCGCAATAAATCATTCCAAAAATGTTCTCACATTTAATTTGACCTATAACCTGTACAATTCAATTGAAAAACAAACAAATCTGTTAGGGGAAAAATATAAAAAATAAAAAAGTACAATACACTGGTGGCATATGTGTGCACACCCTTAAACTAATACTTTTTTGTCCCCGAAGAACCATCTCTTCATAGAGTTTAAATTATTCTTGGGGAGTTGTTCTTAATGTTTTTTTCAACTAATTTAGCTTATCATATTTATTTTCCAGGCTGTTTATAAGTAGTATTGTTATTAAAATGTAGTACAGTGCTTGGGCTCTGCATTCTAATA
Organism: Protopterus annectens; assembly: GCF_019279795.1. Classification (NCBI taxonomy): domain Eukaryota; kingdom Metazoa; phylum Chordata; order Ceratodontiformes; family Protopteridae; genus Protopterus; species Protopterus annectens. The sequence continues at coordinate 512,381,619 of NC_056730.1, read as the reverse complement.
CTTAGATAAATCTATAGCTAATCAGTGCCGAGTAATGCAATTTGTTTTCCTTAACACTGAAAATAAGTACATGTTGTTCTGTACTCTGCTTTACAGATTATGCTTTTTTTATTCACAGGACTCTCTATATGTGGCTTCTTCTAGCAGTGTTGTCCATCTTCCCATAGCAAACTGCAGCAAGTTCAGGAAATGCCATGACTGCATCCTGGCCAGGGATCCATTGTGTGGCTGGGATACAGAGCAGCTGAAATGTGTGAATCAGGATGCAAATGAAAGGTGAGGCCTTTTGTCTATACTTTGCAATTACATCTTTAACTTTTATTCCAGCAATTGTGTACTTTTGACCAAAATTAGGCTACATTGCTGCACTGTTGTGCTGCTGCCAGTTACACTGTGGGCCACAGGTAGTTTTTCAAGAATCCTCGAAAGTGTGTGGGTATGTACCCCTGTTTTGTGGGTAAAGTCCATGTAGGAGTGACAGATCAGATTGTCAAATAAACCATATTGCAAGGTACCACATTTCAAAATCTTCTCCTTCCAGAGTAGTGAATTCTACTCTCTTAATCTTTTTAACACTTTCACTTGTCCAGCTTATGCATCTTGCTTTTCTTTCAATACATCACAAGAATGCATGGATCAGTTAAAATTCATTAATTCCGAATTTGTAGCTTGTTTACTAAGTATGCTGTCCAGTTAACATCAGTGTGTGTGCACATATAAAATCCGATTCTTGAAAACTGCCCAGCATGGAGATGACCATTACCACAACCTTGCTTTGCTGATACAGAATGTCATCAGCCAATACTTACAAAGCAAAACATACAGCCTGCACTGTCAGTTGGATGCTCTTTGCTTAAAGAATATCAAGTTAAGTCACTTTTTTATGTACAGCTCTTGTAAAAAGCTCCGCACACCTGTAACATACTAAATTATGTATGATAGATGTTCTAAAGCAATAAACTTAAGCTTAGCCATATGGCGTTTACCCACAAAGTCATATACAGCTGTAAATTACTAACATTATCCTACCGTGTTGCACAGTACAGAGCTGAGATTGTCCAGCATTCCTCCAACAGAAAGCTGTATAAGACCACCACTAGAGTGGGTGACTGAGCACCAAGCTTTTTCCAACTTCATTTGTGAATTTCTTTATCCCTGTACCTACAGGGAAGTAGATAACTTCACAATTTTTAAAAACTGTTTATAGATCATCTCTTAATGTAATGTCTACACAGTTCTGAATACTCACCTGGGGGCCTTGGATATCATTATAGTACTTTGAGTCTGACTGTCATCTTTTTCTTCTGTCTGTACTTTGATTGTTCTTTTAACATTTTCCCTAGCTTCCATCATTATATTCTTCCTATTCCTCATGACTGCTGTCTCTACATTTTCTCTAGCCTTCCATCTTTAACTTATTCACATCTGAAACCTGCCATTCAATACACTTTCTATCCTCCCACACCTTTTGTCCAAAGTCTGCCTGATTACAAATATCTCATATGTTTCATGGTTTAATATACCTTGCAGTAAGCTTGAGATCAGTAATTCTCCCAGTAGTTTTGTCCTGATCTGTTTGTTGCACTTTGTTAAATGTATATTTAGTCTACTCCTAGGTCCCTCCTGAAAATGAGCATTACCCTGCAAGGGTAACATTGTCAACAAATGAAATTAATAAATGAGATATAAGAACATCACAGAAATTGTAAAGCAAGACAGTAAACAAAATTAAATTGAGACAACTACATTTATTTGTTCAGCTTCAAGAAGTGAAACCAGAAACCACAGTTACTATAATTGTGCAGAGTTAAAAGCTTTATTAAAAAGTATATAGGTATTTCGGGACCTCTCAGCCTTCAGAAAGGCTCATCTGAAACTGGCAGTGTAGGAAATTTCACAGTCAAAGCCTGGAAGACAAATAAATACTCTGCTGATTGAGTCAGGTATTGAGCATCTCTGCACTGGCTGTGCAGATGGTATGGACTCTAAGGGACAAAAAGCCCCTTAGGATAAATGGGATCCAAGTCATGGAGGGCCTAGGTAATTCCCAAGCTGTTACACTGCTTTCACCTGGTGACCAGTATTTTAACTATTTATTGATTGGTTAGCCCACTGAACAAATTGTCCCGTTTCAGGGCAGACCTTGAGCACTGTCAGGTTAAGTAATTTGCTCAGAATCTCACAGCAGTCAGACAAAGGTGAAAGGGATCAAAACCTGTACCCTGGGTACAGGATGCAGCTTGTTAATAGCTCAAATCTTTGGTTCTAACTTCTAAGTCAGAGTAATATGATAGAACTATAAACTGATCATAAGCGACCAAATTGTGGAGTTCTGTATCACCTGATAACCTAAGAATAGCTCTAGGTAAATGACACTGCCTTTTGTTGGTGTAGGATGCTTACTACAGGTGATATCTCCCAGATGAAAACAAATAGCTTTAATGAATGCTGATATTGAGTTTCATGTTAAGATTACTGACCATCTCCAAATTGTTGTTGTGCACTATATTAGAACACAGGCCAGGAGAAGTGCAAGAGCCAAGTGCTAACTGTTCCATCATGCTTCAGCCTCCTCTTAGAAGAGTCTGGTAACCCTGGACTCCAAGCAGATGTTCTTCGTGTTTCACTGTAGCAGTCATCACATTTGGGTTATCTGCCTGCAGGTAGCCCTCAGCTGGCCTGAATACCAGAGTCTTTGGACTTCTGCGTCGGATGCTGTCGCTTCTTCAATGACGTCAGGTCGTCAGGGGTATAAAGCATTCAGCCGACACCATTACATCAGTCTTTCTTGCCGTGCGGTGCCCGAAGCAGAAGCCATTTGCAAGTGCCAGTCGGCCGTCTCCTGAAATTTTCATTTTCGAGTTTCAGACCTGAAGTCTTCAAAAAGGATAAGTACCCCATTGGGGATCGTTTTTCTTGCTCTAACCGATGTCAGTAAAAGTTAACAATTGTCTTGCCTGTGGAAAGCAAATACCTCATAGAGATTTTCACTCGTACTTCATCCCCTGTTGACCACAACGTCCCTCGCTGTCGATTTTGTGCCTTGTTCAATGCCCGAAATATTCGTCGTTGGGCTATTTTTGTAGCCAAATACTTTCGTACTGTGTCTCCGTACTCCGAAATGGCTTCGTTAAGCCATCCGACTACCGATCTTCTGAAAAAAACATAAGGATAAAGACAGAGACAGACCGCATAGGTCCAAAACTGCCGATGACACTTCCATTAAGCTAGTTGCCAGTCCGACGGAACTCAGTGAGGCACCTTCGCAGTCCCTGATACCCGCTACTTCAGATTCACAGGCCTCTACTGAGACCTATTCGGAGTCCGGTATGCTGCGAGATGCTTCTACTATGGAACCTGCGGATGTCTCTACCTTGGATGGGTCCAGAGCTGCTGTGCAGGCACTGACTTTTGAGGGTGTATTCGGGCCTACAGACATTCATATTAAACAGACTCCATCGTTTCCATCCAGAAGTTCCGAATTCTTCAGGCCAAAAACTCGCACTACGCCTAGAAAACCAACGACCAAACCGCAGACTCAGGTCCATATACCTAAAAAAACAAATGCTTAGAATGGCTGAAGACCTTATTACCTTAATTAGGGGAGGCCAGCCTTCCCCCTCTAAGAGACCTAGAACTGATTTTCTTTCTGATTCTTCTAATCAGGAATCTGATATTTCTGCTCCTTCTGATTACCAGGATTTTCCCTTATCTACTTATGAGCATTCTGATGCAGAGGATTCCATTCCCTCTGCTTCCCGTCCAGAAGATTTTTCTTTCGGTGAAACCTTGCATACTCTTAGGGAGCATTTCCGCTGGGAAAGCCAGGATTATTCGGAGTCCAAAAAAGACTTAGGGAATTCTTACTCCTGCCTCAACACAGGCCTTTAGCTATCCCTCCTGTTCTGGACATTGTAGATGATGCTTTCTTGGAATCTAGCCTTACCCCAGGCACTTTACCTCCAGCTCCCAGAAAACCTGACAGGTACTACAGAGTACCTGATTCTCACAAGTTCCTCTTCAAGAATCTTCTGCAGATCCAGAGACCATTTCTCAAGGACCAAAAGACATTAAGGCTACTGCTGCCAAAAATCCTACCCCTTCTGATAGAGATTCTAGAGCCTTAGACAGATGGGGTAAGAAGGTGTACACCTCTGCTGCTTTGGCCATTAGGGCTTTAAATTGCTAGTTTCATATGTTAAAGTATCAGCAGCATATTATGGGACTACTTAAACAGAAAACAATGTTGATTCCTGACTGTGCTTAACACAAAGACTTGTAAGATTTAATGCATTCTGCAGAACAAGTTGGTAAACATACTTTGCAATGTTGTTTTGACGCTTTAGAAGCATTTTGCAGGGCTGCTGTCACTGGGTCTGTACTTAGAAGGCATGCTTGGCTTAAGGAACAAAACTTGCCAGATCATGTTAAAGCTAAATTACTGGATGCTCCCTTAAACCAAGACCGCCTTTTTGGCAACAAAGCAGAAGTCCTCAAATGGATAGAGGAAAAAGCTAAATCTATGCAAACTGTAAAAGATTTCCTAGAAGCACAGCCTCCCAGATTCAGTAGGCATTGGCCTTCAAAGAACTGGTCCTTTCCAGTCCCTTCCAGGCCTTCTCAGTCCAAACCCAGGAACAGCAGACCACCAAGGCTACAGTCTCAGGCTATGCACCGATCTAAGCAGTGGGGGGCTCCCACTTCCAAAGCAGGGAGTAGTAAGCCATCCCCCTACGGAAAAATGGTACAATGACTTAACCTTAACCCTTCTAAGCCCTGCTCAACTTCCTGCTCCCTTAGGAGGAAAGCTCGCCCTGCATGCAAAAAACTGGGAACTCATTACCCAGGACAAATGGGTTTTGAACATAGTTTCCCAAGGATACAGATTCCACTTCCACACACTACCAACCCCAAGTGGTTGACCAGACCTACCCTCAAATCAGTGGGCGGAGGCCCAACAGCAGGTTCTCTCTCTTCGCAGTATCAGGGCTATTCAGCCTGTCCCAGCAGAAAAAGAGAGACAAGGTTTTTATTCAAGACTTTTTCTGGTACCCAGAAAAGATAACTCCTGGCGTCCTATTCTGGACCTCCCTGTTCTCAACACCTTTCTGGTGGTTCCAAAATTCAAAATATTAACTCTTCAACAGCTTCTTCCTATGCTAGCCAAGGATGCCTGGCTGGCAACCCTAGACTTAAAGGAAGCTTACCTGCACATTCCAGTAAGAGGATCCTGCAGACAATACCTGCGTTTCAGGGCAGGCTCCATGCACTTTCAGTTCTCTGCACTTCCCTTTGGCTTATCTACTGCGCCCAGGGTGTTCACAAAGTGTCTAGCTCCAGCCATTGCGTTTTGCAGGCAGAGAAATATTCAAATTTACCCATACTTGAACGATTGTCTTAATTCAGGCAGAAAGCCAGGACTTGCTATTACAACACCTGGCATTCATAAAGAAACTTCTAACCTCACTGGGGTACACCATCAACGAAAAGAAATCTCACCTAGTACCCTGCCAACATATTGTATTCCTGGGAGCAAGCTTTGAACACAACTTCCTAGATGGCATTCCTCACTCCAGAGAAACAAGTTTATTTGACAACCTACTTCAAACTATTAACCACAAAACCCCAGCTATCTGCAAGGAAAATACCGCAAGCTACTACAAAGACATTGGGAGCCTCCAGACACTGGACCCTACCCAATTCGGCTTTGTTAAGGGCAGATCTTGCCTCTTAAACCTAGTGGATTTCTTTGAAACAGTTACCAAAGCCATAGATGAGGGCAAGGTAGTCCACACAGCCTACCTGGACCTCGCAAAAGCCTTTGACACAATACCCCACTTGGGCATCATAAATAAGCTTACCAGCTTAAATATCAACCCTATATCACAAGATGGGTTGCAAACTGGCTCAGGGATAGAATTCACATGGTCAGAATCGCAGGTGCCATGTCCGAATCCAAACCAGTTACAAGTGGCGTCCCACAGGGCTCAGTTCTGGGACCTCTCTTGTTTGGTATATACTTCTCTGAGGTTCGGGCTAACACAGGGGGGTTATGGCTGACAAAGTTGCAGATGACTGCAAACTGGGGTCCATAATCGAATCTCCAGCTGACACAAGCATCCTCCAAAAGGGTCTCGCAGAGACGGATGCTTGGTGCCAGAGCCACGGCCTCAAGCTAAATGCTAAAAAGTGCATAGTCATCCCCTTTGGGAAAAACAAGGTGCCCACAAATTACCACATAGGTGGTAATCCATTAAGTACGGAAGAAGTAATTAGAGATTTGGGGACCAACGTAGATACTAATCTCTCCTTTGATAATCACGTTGCCAAAGTGGTTAGAAAGACCTTCTATATAGCCCACCTTATCACGAAAGGGTTCGCAACTAGATCAAGAGAGGTCATTGTGCCCCTCTACTCGTCAGTCATCAGGCCCATAATTGAATACAATGCCCCTTTTGGGATGTACCTTACCTGACACCTGCAGCAACTGGAGAGACCCAAAAAGTACCTCACCAAGAGGATCATGGGCTACAAACAGATGTCCTATGCAACTCGACTAAAGAAACTCCAGCTATACTCAGTTGCTTACTGCCTATTCAGAGGCGATCTATGCCTGACATACAAAGCCGTGTCAAACCCAGAATTAATGGACATGCTCCACCTCAAAAAATCCAAGTCCCTTAGAGCTACACACTCCAGGGACTTAAACCTTAGCACAAAAATAAATAGGACATGCTGGAGGGACAGATTCATTTCCCAGAGGCTCCCCTCACTCTGGAATAGAATCCCAATTCATGTTAGACCTAGCCCCTCAATGACCCTCTTCAAGCGAAATATGGATGCGTGGATGGGAAATCGCAAATTCACCCCTGGGATCACTTCTGTGTCCCTGCTAGACAGAGGCACAGTAAACTAATCTTAAAGGGTACCTTCTGTGACCTACTTTACAGAGGCACAGTAGGGTAATCTAATAGGGAGGTGGAAGCCAAATACACTCTGGCTAGGCTTATAAATGCCCTAGGGCAGATAGCCTAGTATCTACCTATGAACCTAAGCTCTGGGGTTCATGGCCTCTTTCATTCTACTAATTCCATATGCAAGACTGCATATGAGGAAACTCCAATGGTATCTAAAAAGCCTATGGTGTCAACATTCTCAGGACCTGGAAACAATGATTCCTGTCATTCCTTGTATAAGGACATAGTTCCTCTGGTGGGCAGAGACCTGCTTCCACAACAAGGGACTCCCTTTCACTCTACCACCTGCCACCCAAACCCTAACAACAGACTCGTCAGACTATGCATGGGGGGCTCACATGGCAGGGCAGTGCATTCAGGGCAAATGGAACCCGAGACAGATGCACCTGCATATCAATCAAAAAGAAATGTTAGCTGTACAGAATGCTCTGACAGCCTTCAAAGACCGTATTCTTCCAGGACAACTATTGGTAAAGACAGACAACACCACAGTTATGTGGTACATAAACAAGCAGGGGGGAACCCACTCATACCCTCTCTGCAGACTAGCCATGGCTCTGTGGAAGACAACCTTGAGCTACCAAGTACACCTACAAGCACAATTCCTGCCAGGCAAACTAAATTCACTGGCAGATGACTTAAGCAGAAATCTCATGGACCCACACGAATGGAAACTAGAACCCAGAATATTCAACCTCTTGAAGAACAAGTGGGGGACTCCAGAGGTAGACCTGTTTGCCTCCCCTCAGAACTACCAGTTGAACAAATTCTACACAAGAACTCCCACAGTCAAGCTTGGAAAGTGGATGCCCTGTCCTTTACCTGGGAAAGCTTCTCGGTTTATGCCTTTCCCCCTCTGCCTCACCTCTCGAAGGTTCTTCTAAAGGTCAAACAGGACAAGCCAAGGACAATACTGATTTGCACCAGACTGGCCACGCCAGTACAGGTACCCCCTCTTCCTCAGTATGACACTGCTACAACCATGGCACTTGCCTCAGACCCCTTCCCTGCTGTCCCAGCAGGTGGGCCAGATTCTGCACCCTCAGCTTCAAACCCTGAACCTTGCAGCCTGGCTAATTCCTTGAGCTCTCCTCTATCATCCCTCAGTAAGCATGTGCTGGATGTCATTCTGGAGGCAAGGAGGCCTAGTACTAGAAAATCCTATGCTGAAAAGTGGAAAAGATACTGTTCTTGGAGCCAGACTCAGGGGATGGGCACAATGGTTCCCAGCTTACCTCATATTCTAGAGTATTTAACAGAAATGCTCCACAAGGGCCTATCCTTTTCGTCAATTAAAATGAATTCCTCTGCCATTTCAGCACATTACAATACTGAGCCCACCCCACCTCTCTCTCACCCCTTGCTTAGAGGGGCCAAAAATGTAAGACCCCCCCCCCCCCCCCAGGAGAGCTCCCACTCCAGCCTGGGACCTTAATTTTGTATTGGAAAAGCTCACCCCCCCCCCCCCTTGAGCCAGCTGCAATAGCAGAGTTGAAATTCCTTTCTTGGAAAACAGCCTTCCTACTAGCCATCACTTCAGCAAGAAGAGTGTCTGAATTACAGGCCCTCATGGCGGTGGAACCCTTCATTATCTTCCATGTGGACAGGGTTTCCCTCAGGACTCATTTTTCCTTTATGCCCAAGGTGGTGTCTAGTGTGGCCCTAAATCAGTCCATTCATTTGACTACTCATTTCCCTAATCCACAAAACAAAGGGGAACGAATACTGCACTCTCTGGACGTGCACAGACAACTTAGATTCTATTTGGACAGGACTAAGCCTCTCAGAAAATCTGAACAGCTGCTAGTTGGCTTTGCTGCAGGAGCAGAGGGGAAGGCCATTTCAAAGCAAACCATTTCCGAATGGATAGCCCATTGCATTCATTTCTGCTACAAGCACTGTGGAAAACCTACCGCACAAGGGGATAAGATCACATTCCACCAGGGCTGCATCTATCTCTGCGGCATTTCTCAGAGGAGTCCCTACCCAGGGACATCCTAGAAGCTGCTACCTGGAGCTCTGTACATACCTTCACCAAGCATTATCACATGCCTATCTTTTCTAAATTCAGAGCTGTATTTGCCACTGCAGTCTTGCAGGGCTTAATAGCTGGCCCTAATGCTCTTTAATTTCCTGCTCCCTTCCTTAGCTTTGGGAATCAACCCAAATGTGATGACTGCAATAGTGAAACATGAAGAACATAGTACAGTTGTGTACACTTACCATAAATGTAGATGTCCAAGTGTGTTCACTGTTGTAGTCCTGGTTACTCTCCCTCCGGCCCCCGACTTCTCTTGGCTCTACCTTTCCTTCTTGTTTGGTATATTTATTTTTTCTTGTGTATTTGCTTTTTGCTGGGGGTGTACCATACCATATAATTGCTTCCTATTGTGGGGGCACCTGACATCTGGGGCAAGAAAAAACTGATGTAATGGCGTCGGCTGCATATTTTATACCCCTGATGACCTGACGTCATGGAAGAAGCGATAGCATCCAATGCAGAAGTCCGAAGACTCTGGCATTCAGGCCGGCTGAGGGCTACCTGCAGGCAGATAACCCAAATATGATGACTGTAACAGTGAATACACTCGAACATCTACATTTATGGTAAGTGTACACAACTGTACTTTCTATTGGCAGTGTTGGGATCATTCACTCGCTCCAGAAGACTGACATATAATTAGTAAAAGTACAGCTGTGATACTGCAGTCCATGTCTTTGTCATGTTTCCCAGTGGTACCATATACCTGTAAACAACAAAAGTTCCAAACTATAGCCCTGGGGCGAATTCACATTTTAGAATGTAATTGAGAAGACTGTGTGCCACAGTCCGTCTCACCAAGAGACGCATCATAAACACCCCAAAAAGGATGATGGGATCCACAGCGTCATATGTTGCTGAGAGACCAAGGAGAGGGCCATATTATGAGGACTGAGTGGGTATCACCAGTCACTCCTTTAAACCAAAGAAAAAACACTATCAGACTTGGATAGGCTCTGATAGTATGGAAATGTACTAATCTGAAAGTAGTGTACAGCTTCATCTGCAGGAATCGGTAGGACTGTTGTTGCAGGATTAGGATTACTTAACCCTGCTGTGTAAACACTAGAATATCCAACTTTCTCCATTTTGTATCCCACGACATGAGATTGCAATTGTACTGAAATGGCTTTAGACTGCTTTGAAATTATATTCTTCATTCATGAGATAAAATTCTGATTTTTTTGAGCTTCATTTAATGTCTCTAAATCATTCTTTCTCTCTTCTGTTTAACTGTAGTAGTAATTAATGTAGTGTTATTTTTCTTCTAAGTTTTTCTTTTATTGTTACTCTGTTGTAAATAATTTTGTCTCATCAGTGAATAACCTGGTGAACCCCCCCCCCCCCCCCGCACACACACATGAACACCTGAAGTGATCAACTTGCTTAGGTGCCTGTCAGAATACTCAAGATGGTCTGTATGCAGGGGGATTAATAATGCCATTAGACTGTTGTCTCATATCTGTAGTTCTGGGATTCTATCCTGACCTCCAGCCACTGTCTTGAAGTCCTGTATATGCCCTACCTGTGTTTTTATGTGAGTTTTCTCCAGGTGTTCCACATTTCGCCAAAATATGCTGATGGATTTGTTACTCTGAATGGTCCATATGTACTGCTTTTAAGCCTGACTTGGTGGTGTGGGTCTTGGCAGAAAATGTTTAACAAATAACCGGCAGAATTAGCTTCGTCAGAAAGACTGACAAAACTGTAAGGGTAGCAGATTTCCTCTTTTGCTAAACCTCCTAAGATGTTCTTCATCTCACATTGCTGCAGTCCTTACACTTGGGTAGTCCGCTGTCCTCGGTCGGCCCGAATATCAAAGTATAAGGCTGACGTCGGTCAAGGCGCATTTGACTGACATCAGGACGTCAGGGTACAAATGCGCATGACCGACGTCATATCCTCAGTCTTTTTTGCCGCATGGTCCGATGCAGAAGCAGCGTTGCAAGTGCCGGTTGGCGTTCTGAAATTGTTCGATTTCGGAGTTTCAGACCGAGTCAAAGTTGGCTAAGTACCCCGTTGGGGAATATTTTAGTTTTTTCTTGCCTCAGTGGTTTACCGGATGTCAGAAAAAGTGAATAATTGTATTTCTTGTGGGAAACAGATACCGCATAGAGACTACCATACTTTGTGTATTCCTTGTTTAGGGCCTGAGCACGACGTTGTTGGGTGTCGCTCTTGTGCTAGATTCAATAAGCGCACTATTAAGAGAAGATTAGATTGTGCCAGGTTAGTCTTCCGGAAGCGGTGCAATTATAAAATGCCGTCGGATGCTCCGACGCCCGCTTCTTCGAAGAAGCGCAAGGACAAAGCAGTTAAACCTAGGCTAGAGGAACCGTCAGTACCGGACGCCGGTTCTTTAGAGGTGTCGGTGGAGCCGGTGGTTCCACCGGAGGTTTCTTTGGGATCCCAGGGAGAGTCTTTGTTATTGCAGGATGTGGCCTCTCAGGAGGCAGGCCAGGCTGATGGGGCTTCTCAGGTTACTATACTCCCCTCCCTGCCTAGGGTGGTTAGGCCCTCTCCTTCTGTTTCCAAGGCTTCTCCCAGGGGCAGGCCAGGTTTAGCTTCAGTTGGTGTTACCCCTAGTTCTTCAGGAACTGTGCCCAAGAAGCATATGCTTAAAATGGCAGAAGATTTGATTACTTTGATTAGGGTTCTATGCCCCCTCCTGATAAGAGACCTAGGGTGGAGCCTGAGCTAGGGAGTTTTGAGCAGGCTTCAGATGTTTCAGAGTCTTCGGCTGAAGACTTGCAGGAGTACTCTCCTTATTCTGATTCTGATGTGGATGATTCTACTCCTTCTGCTTCTCCTCCTGAGGATTTTTCTTTTCAGAAACTCTTCATTCCATGAGGGAGCATTTTAAGTGGGAAGGTCAGGACTTCTCTGATTCCAGGAAAAGGCTTAGGGAATTTTTGTTTTTACCCCAGCATAGACCTTTGGCTATACCTCCTGTTTTGGATGTAGTGGAAGATGTTTTTACAGAGGCTTCTCTTAATCCTGATTCTTTGCCTCCTGCTCCTGTTAAACCGGATAGGTATTACAGGGTGCCTGAAGCTCATAAGTATCTTTTAAGAGTCCTAGGGCAGACCCAGAAACTGTTAGCCAGGGGCCTAAAGGTGTTAAGGCTTCTGTTGTAAAGAATCCGGTTCCTGCAGACAAAGAGGCCCGGGCCTTGGATAGATGGGGAAAGAAAGTTTATACTTCTTCCACTCTTGCTATGAGGGCTTTGAATTGCCAGTTTCACATGTTGAAATACCAAAACTATCTCCTTTCACAATTGAAGTCTAAGGTTGATGCTCTGGCAGAAGGTATTGATTGTAAAGAGTTGCAAGATTTAGTACATGTTTCTGAACAGGTGGGTAAGCATTCTTTGCAATGTGGTTTTGATGCTGTACAGGCCTCGTCTAGGGTGGCTGCCACTGGGTCAGTTCTTCGCAGGCACACCTGGCTGAGGGATCAAAATTTATCTGACCATGTTAAAACAAGGATTTTAGATGCTCCTTTACAATCTGACGTGTTGTTTGGTTCTCCTGTTGAGGCAGTTTTAAAGAAAATGGAAGACAAGGCTAAGTCTATGCAGACTGTTAAAGATTTTTTGCAGGTCCAGCCTCCAAAGTTTAGTAGAAATTGGCCTACTAAGGGGTGGACGTATCCTTCTTATGATTCCCAGTCTAGGGGTAGATCTAGATGTGGTAGGGGCAGAGCTCAGGGCTCTTTCAGGCCTAGAACAGGGAGTTCTCCTGCACAGTCTTCGGGTGAGGGCAGGGGTCAGTCCTTTCGTAAACAGACCCAATGACCTACCTTTTCAGCTGCCAGAGCCTTCTCGTCTGGCAGCACCTTTGGGAGGAAGGTTGGCACTTTTCAAAGAAAATTGGAGTTTAATTACCCAAGACAGATGGGTTTTGGATATCATACACCACGGTTACAGGTTTTATTTCCATACCTTGCCTCCTTTCAAAGGCATGCCAGAAGTTCCTCCTCAACAAAGAATAGAGGCTCACAAGCAAGTTTCTCTGTTACTCCAAATAGGGGCCATACAGCCGGTCCCTATGCCAGAAGTGGGCCTAGGATTTTATTCTCGCCTGTTCCTAGTACCAAAGAAGGGGAACACGTGGAGACCAATTTTGGATTTATCTATCCTCAACACTTATCTGGACATTCCCAAGTTCAAAATGTTGACTTTACAGCAGCTTTTACCTCTGCTGGGCAAAGATCATTGGATGGTAACTTTGGATCTCAAGGAGGCTTACCTTCATGTTCCTATAAGACTAAGTTGCAGGAAGTATCTGCGTTTTCGAGCTGGGACTTCTCACTATCAGTTCTCTGCATTGCCCTTTGGCTTATCTACTGCACCCAGAGTGTTCACGAAAGTTCTGGCTCCAGTGATAGCTTTCTTCAGGCTAAAAGGAATACAGATCTATCCTTATTTGGACGACTGCCTGATTCTGGCTCAAGGAAGGGAAGAGCTTCTTCATCATTTGGAATATGTGATAGCAGTGCTAAGATGCCTGGGGTATTCTGTGAACGAAATAAAGTCCAGTCTAGTACCCTCTCGGGACATGTGCTTTCTGGGTGTGAGACTGAATACAGCATCCCAGATGGCCTTTTTAACCCCGGACAAACAAAAGAGTCTTTCCCTTTACTTCCATCAACTATCTCATCAGTCCGGGCTGACTGCAAGGACAGTCCTTCAAGCCATAGGGTTCATGGCATCTTGTATTCTGGTGCTTCCCAATGCCAAACTGCATATGAGGAAGCTGCAATGGTATCTCAAAAATGTATGGACACAGCACTGCCAGGATCTGGACACTGTCATTCAAATAATACCTTGCATTCAAAAGGAATTTTTGTGGTGGGCTCAGGAATGTCACCTAAACAAGGGACTCTCTGTGACCCGGCCAGAGGCGAGTCAGATTTTAACGACAGATGCCTCAGTCAAAGCTTGGGGAGCTCATCTAAATGGAAAGTGGATACAAGACAAGTGGCCTGCCAGACTACAACATCTACATATCAACCTGAAGGAGATGTTAGCAGTCCAGTTTGCATTAATAGCTTTCAAGGATTTACTTCTTCCAGGGCAGGTGCTGATTCTAACAGACAACACAACTGTCATGTGGTACATCAACAAGCAAGGGGGAACGCATTCTTATCCTCTATGCAGGCAAGCAATGATTTTGTGGGAGACTGCTCTCAGTTTACAGCTCTATCTTCAGGCAAGGTTTCTGCCAGGAGCACAGAACTCCTTAGCAGATGTGTTGAGCAGACGAATTATGGATCCCCACGAGTGGAAATTGGATCCTCATGTATTTCAGAAATTGACAGTGTCATGGGGAACTCCAGACATAGATCTGTTCGCTTCTCCACTAAACCATCAGCTGCCAAAGTTTTGCACAAAAGGTTTCATCCCACAGCTTGGAGAGTGGATGCTCTTTCTTTCAATTGGAGCAATCTTCATGTGTATGCCTTTCCACCTCTGCCTCTCCTCCCAAAGGTACTTCTAAAGGTCAGACAGGACAAGCCAAGGATGATTTTAATAGCTCCAGATTGGCCTCGACAGCACTGGTACCCATTACTGAGAAGTCTGGTACGGAAGCCTCCATGGCCTTTGCCTTCGATTCCACACCTGTTGTCACAGGAGGACAGCCATTTGCTCAATGTCAAGCTTCACTCTCTGCACCTAACAGCCTGGCATATTCTGTTTTGAACCATAGTGGGCCTCCACTTCCTCAGCAAGTTTTGAATGTTATTTTGGAAGCTAGAAGGCCTAGTACAAGGAAAGTGTACGCAGATAAATGGAAGAGATTTTTATTTTGGAGTGCAGCAAAAGATTTTGATGTTTCTGAGCCTAATTTGAGTGTGGCTCTTCAATATCTTACTGAGTTACTGGACAAAGGTTTGTCTTTCTCTTCTATTAAGGTTCATGCTGCAGCAATTTCGCTCACTATGATTGTGACCCACCATTGTTTTCTCATCCTTTGTTCAAGCAATTTCTTAGAGGGGCAAAGAATATAAGACCCCACGAAGAGCTCCTACTCCTGCTTGGGATCTCAATTTTGTGTTGGAGAAACTCACTCTACAACCTTTTGAGCCTGCAGCTACTTCTGAGTTGAAATATTTATCATGGAAGACTGCTTTTTGTTGGCCATTACCTCTGCAAGAAGGGTTTCTGAATTGCAGGCCCTTATGGCGGTTGAGCCTTTCTTGATTTTCCATAAGGATAGGGTATCTTTACGTACTAATCCTTCCTTTATGCCTAAAGTGGTTTCTAGTGTGGCTTTAAACCAAACTATTCATTTGCCTACTTTTTATGCAAATCCCCAAAATAAAGGGGAAAAGATTTTGCACACTTTAGATGTACACAGGCAGTTGCGATATTATTTGGACAGAACTAAAGGGTTCAGGCAGTCTCAGCAGTTATTTGTTTCTTTTGCTTTGAGTTCTCAGGGCAAGCCTGTGTCAAAACAAACTATTTCTAAGTGGATTGGGTTTTGCATTACTTTCTGTTATTCCCATCATGGCAAGGAGATTCCAGCTGGGATTAGGCCTCATTCCACTAGAGCTACTGCCACTTTGACAGCTTTTTTGAGGGGGGTGGCAACCAAGGATATTTTGGAGGCAGCTACTTGGAGTTCAGTGCATACTTTCTCTAGGCATTATCACCTGCCACTTTACTCTAAATCCAGGGCTGGTTTTGCCACTGCTGTTTTGCAGGGCATTTTTGGCAGCTCCTGCTTCCTTATAGTTTGGCCATCATCCCATACCTCTGCTTTGGGATTCTACCCAAGTGTAAGGACTGCAGCAATGTGAGATGAAGAACATAGTACAGTTTTGTACCTACCATAAATGTAGATGTTCGAAGATCCACATTGCTGCAGTCCAATTTACCCTCCCTCCTTCCCCTCTGTAGTTAGAGGTGGTTGTGTGGGTTGAGTTGTAAATATTGTGTATATAGTGTATATTTTGTACATATAATTAGGGCAAGGGTGCTTGGTTGTTTGTCTTGCTGTCTTTTCGTTTTGACCTTTATTTTTAGGGTCTTCTGACATCTGGGGCAAGAAAAGACTGAGGATATGACGTCGGTCATGCGCATTTGTACCCTGACGTCCTGATGTCAGTCAAATGTGCCTTGACCGACGTCAGCCTTATACTTTGATATTCGGGCCGACCGAGGACAGCGGACTACCCAAGTGTAAGGACTGCAGCAATGTGGATCTTCGAACATCTACATTTATGGTAGGTACAAAACTGTACTTTTTCTGTAACATCTACCATATTTTCTCAAAGGGGTCATGAAAATTCCTAAAAGAGCATCAGGAGGAATCTAAGACAGTATACTGCTTGACTGAAAATCACATTAACTGTAGGTCCTAATGCAGCTGAAAACAGAAACAAAAGCCAAACTTCCTTCACTGATTGTGATTGAGACTGAACCCACTAATGTTACAGTGGCTTCCCAAGAAACCACTGAGCCTTTGTTTTCTTTTCTGTTATGTCCCTTTTACACCTTATCTGATCCATCACTGGTACACATTTCGGCCTCCTTTACTCCACAGACCTCAGTCCCACTAGAATTTGAATAACTAGTAGTTGCTGTTTTGGAACTGCTTAGACCTGTGGTGTACAGGATATTGTCCACGTTCTTTAACTTGTGATGAGTACTAAAGAACATAACTTTAGTTTTGGAGGGGGACAGAAGTTTGTTTAGGTCAAGCTACTTGTTGGAGTGAAGGCCATGTTGGAGCCAAGTTTGGATATGTGAATTGGAGTGAATGTATCTGAAGATCACCATGCCGTTAGCATACGAGATGATAGCTGGTTGGTGGCGGCCATAAGGGAGTTTATTGATAAAAGTAGAGAAAAGCAAGAGTACTAATTTGAATCGCCAAAGACTCCTTTGCTAGAGGAGCTGAGCTGGATAGGGAGGGCCTTTTTTCAACATGAAAGGTCTGTTAGTGAGACAGTATGTGAATCATACAAGGTTGTGACTCATACCAGTCTCAGTTAAAGAAGCGTGGCGTGGTCTGTAAGGTTAAAAGCTTTGGTAAGGTCTAGTAAGACTGCCTCATACTGTGTTTTGCTGAGAAGTGGGTATTGAATGTAAGCAGGTAATTGGGGGTGAATGATTTTTTGAATATTTTCCCTAGGGTTGGTAGCACGAAGATTGGTCAGAGGTGTTAAGGATCACTTGAATTTTTGTTTAGGGAAAGGTTTAGTTAGAGCTAGTTTTCCAGACAGTGAGAATTGTGTTTTTGGTTAGACATAGATCATAGATGTGCATGAAGGGGACAGTAAAGTCTTTGCATACCTCTAAGAACCAGGGAAGGAGGTAATCTTGAACCAAGCAGAAAATTAGTAGGGAGGCTGGCCAAGCAGAGTTTCAACATCCTTATCTATTTTCTTGAAAGAGAAGTAAGGTAGGAATAGAGGAAGTGTAGGTAGTTGAGGGTGCATATTGACTGTTGATGTGATAACTTGGGGTAGAGTGCTAAACTCCTTAAGAAAGTAATAGCTGGAAAGTTTGGAGTTAGAGCTGAGGAGAGTGATATTAAAGATGAGTGGTTAGAGTATTTACATCTGGTCAGTGAGTTAATTTCTTTTCAGAATGTTTTGGTTTACATAGGAGAGGGTATTGTTCAGTTTTGTAGTATTTATATTTAGATTGTTTGCAGTACTCATATGTTGAAAAATCTTCTGCTAGCAAATCAAAGATTTGCTTTTAAGAAATGACAAAAGCATGCTAGAGACAGATTAGTCCATAGAAATTTCTGTTAGAAAAAGAACAGTATTTTAATTAGGTAAGGTTCTTATAAATGTAGGCATTTTGGGACATGTACTTGTATGCCACAAGATACATGTTTCATAATTTGTGAAAAGAATCCTGTTATCAAAATGTAACATATCTCAGGGAGTGATGTGTGCATTATTTTGTAAGTTCTCAGAGGTATATGCTGGAGAAACTAAGTAAGAAGTAATATAGATATTTAAACATGTATGTAATAATAGAAATGAGTGAGTGTTTAACAAGCACTTTAGCAAAGTATTTTGTAGAAATAAAACATAAGTTGAAAGATTTTAGATTTATAGTGTTGCTACAAAAAACTCTATAGGAATGACTAAAACAGTGGCTGATGTGTAAAAGAAATTATATTAAATATGTCAGCCATTGGGATTTTAAATTCAGAAATAAATAGGCAAATGTTTCATGAATTATTCAGAATCTGACTTAAGAAGTTGAGTACCGTTTGCATGAATTAACTTTATTGAGACATGAAATGGTTATAGAAGTTTTACTAAGTGTGTTTTCTTCCCTGAAGGCTGTTGAACCAAGGTGCCATGGTGTGTAAGACTTGTTCAGATAAAGGTGCTTTTTCTTTCTTTTTTTTTTTTTTGTAATATTTTTGAGACTTCAGCTGGTTTTTGGATATGTTTGTGATGTTGTTTAATTGCAGCTCAGTTACATATCTGATTACTTTGTTTCATTTGTTTCATTCTGTGAATACCTGATTAATGCAGATTAGGTCTGAGAAGGAGACTGAGCCTCTTTCCCCCCAGTAGGCATAAGGCAGAGAAACTAATCTGTACAGAGATTAGCATGTCTCATATATATGTGTATATGCACAATACAGCACACACACACGTGACAGGTGAGAAGAAAGATTGCCAGTTTGCCAACACATTTTGAACTGTGAGAGAAAATTGGAGCACTTGGTGAACACCCATGTGGACACAGAGGACATGTAGGCTCTGCACAAAAGGCCACCTACTAGAAACCCAAATTAAAGACCCAGTCCATGTGAAGCACCAGTGTTAAATATTTTGCCACACATTATCATGTGCTGCTACTGCTGCATGTAAATGAGAGATTTTGGCAAATACTACTTGATGAGAAAAGTTCTAAGCTATGTATTTTAATTAGCCTATGTGAATTTATAGATTTCTAAGATTTCACTTGGTATTTCTGCAGCACTTGAAGTATTTCAGTGAGCTATTGTACATGTGTTCCAGAGGACTGAAGGTATTTTGTGTACTTGTCGGTATGCTGGAGTGGGCTAAATAAAAATCAAGATAATGCGACACTGAACTACTGAAAAGGCTGAAGCAGAGTAATCTCAAGCCAAGCAAGAATAAGTGTAAAATAGTAACCATTTGAAATGCTAGGACCCACTAGAGTGAGTTCCAGATTAGAGACTGAATAGCTGAAAGAATAGACTTGCATATACTTAAGTCAGAGATGCCATTTGTCAGAATATTTCCTTTTTTCAGAGGTATGGTGATCTTGGAGTTGGTATATATAAGCTTTCCCCCGCCCCCGGCAAAAATAAATTTTTTAAGACAGGAGTAATTTTCGAAATTTGCTCTTCTATGTTTTCAGTCTTTTTTTTAAGGCTTTTTGGCACTCTTCCTTTTGTGTGATGGTATTTCAGTAGGGACCTGTAAAATCAAACACTTGAAGGTTTGAAACCAGACAACGAGACATAAGAGCCGTAGTGCATATACATCAGCATGAAGATAAACTGTCTTTTTGTTTTCTTGAAATTATGCAGTAATTTTTGAAATTTATTCCAAGCCTGTCATATGCAAGTTTTGCCATTAAGGAAGTTGTTGAAAGATTATGTGGAATAGTAAAATAATAAGCAAGAAGATATGAGCTTTGACATGCTTAAGCAGTTACCAACTGAACTGCCTACACTGAAGTGTTTGTAGTTAAAAACTCTCATTGCAAGTTGGTAGTAAAGTGGCATTTGTGTGGTGACTCTCTAGGAAGATAAACCAGTTGCTTGTGAATCAAGATAGTTTGAGTTGCAAGAGATAATGCTCAGGTAGAAAAAAAAAGAGATAACACTCAGGTAGAAAAAAATACTTGCTCACAGTTTTGGAGTGTGCAGAGTTCCATGATTGCGTTTATGGAAAGTGTTGGAAAACATTTTGTAAACCACTCATTGAATAATATTAAGAAATCTTTGTCAAAGAACCTCTAAAACTGAAAAGAATGTTGTTGAGACTGCAGAAGTGACAGTTGTAAACTGTGAGTTAGACAATGAGACTGATGCGTGGTGTCAAAGCCATGGTCTCAAGCTAAATGCAGAAAAATGCGTAGTAATCCCCTTTGGAAAAAACTGAGTACCCGCAAACTACAACATAGGAGGTAATCCCCTGAAATATGAAGAAGAAATAAGGGATCTAGGGACCCAAGTAGATAGTCAGCTTTCCTTTGATAACCATGTTGCCAAAGTGGTTAGAAAATCCTTTTATGTGACCCATCTGATCACGAAAGGGTACTCTTCCCTCATCAGACCCATTATTGAGTACAATGCACCAATTGGAATGTACCTGGCTAGACATCTCCAGCAGCTGGAGAGACCACAAAGGTACCTAACCAAGAGGATTACTGGCCTCAAACAGTTGCCCTATGCAGCACGATTGAAAAAGCTAAGTCTGTTCTCTGTTGCATACCGCTTTCTCAGAGACGATCTCTGTCTTAACGTACAGAGCCATGTCCAACCAAGAATTGTTGAACATGCTCCATCTTAGCAAAACCAAGTCTACTCACGCTACACGCTCTAGGGATATAAACCTCAACACAACAATGAATAGAACATGCTGGGGGGATAGATTCCCTTCGCAGAGACTTCCCTTACTATGGAACAGGGTCCCGATCTACATAAGACAGAGCCCCTCACTATCACTCTTCAAGAGGAACCTTGATGAGTGGATGGGTAACAGAAAGTTCACACCGGGGATCACACCAACAGCACTACTAGATAGGGGCCAAGGGTACTAGCTGCTAGTACAAGGGTCTAGGGAACTACTAAAGGGGCAGTGAATACCGCACAACTTGGCTGGGCTAATATATGCCTTCTGGCAGATAGCCCAGTACCAACCTATGAATCTATATGCATCATATTTGTTGAGCTTTGCTGTGAATCCTTTGTCTACCAGAACAGCAAGAGATTTGTTTGGAAAAGACCCGCAAATAAATGGAGGATACCACAGCTGTCTGTGACCATAGGTAAGAGACTGCCTTTTCAACATTGGCATTCAGTCATCTGTGGGTAAAAAATATGTGAAATGTAACAGCAAAAGTTATGTCAGACCAAAAGGCTGCTTAAAGAAGGAAATATGGCCCTACTTTAAGAAGGACGTAAGCTGCATTCAAGATCTGGTAACTGATGCAGAAAAGAATAGCTCCTAAAGAGCTAAGGAAAGAAATGAGTACACTAGGCACATTTAGGAATTGTGAAGAATAAGGAAAAATAGGTAATGGCTTAATGTTTTGGCTGACCAGATATGTCGGTGTAAAGTGACCAAAGAAGAAAGACATTGTTCATGGTGTGTCTGTAGTAATTCAATGGAAGAGTTGATTGCTTGCGCAGCACCAGCAAGATCATGGATTAAAATTGGAACAGATTTCTTTCATTCCAGAGAATGTGTGTCTGTAATGGCTTGACCGTTGTTTGAAATTTTCAAGGGTTGAGAAGTAAATGGACACAAGTGTTGATGTTGGCAGTGCACTTAACTATTTTCTGAAGACATGGAATGCCTGATGTGATTGTCATAGAAAATCTGTAGAATGCAGCTGTAAAATTAAAGAGATTTTTCTGAGGAAGAAAATTTAAATTTTAACATGTTGAATTCACTGTGGAAGGTTTGAACTAGAAGATGATTCATACTGTGGGATACCTCAGACTGTTCCATAAATTTCATAGGTAGTTAGTAGGCTATTGGCCCTAGGGCCTGTATAAGCCTAGCCAAAAAGGTACCCTGGCTTTCGCCACCCAAGAAAATTATTTTCCTGTGCCCCTGTCGAGCAGAGCCACAGAAGTGATCCCTGGGGTGAATTTCTAATCTCCCATCCAGTCATCAAGATTTTTCTTAGAGAGTGCTAATGAGGAGCTTTGTTTGATATAGACAGGTAGTTTGTTCCAGAGTATGGGAAGTCACTGGGAACAGGAATCTATCCCTCCAGCATGTTCTGTTTATTGTTGTGACAAGGTTTAGGTCCCTAGAGCATGTAGCTCGGAGGGATTGAGATTTCTTTAAGTGGAGCAAGTCCAACAGCTCTGGGTTTGACATAGCTTTGTATGTTAGGCAGAGATCGCCTCTGAGTAGCCGATATGCGACGGAGTAAAGCTGGAGTTTTTTTTAAGACTGTCTGTGTAGGGTATCTGTTTGAGGTCGGTAATCCTCTTTGTGGGGTAGATGTCTTGTGAGGTACATACCAAAAGGGGCACTGTATTCTATAATGGGTTTAGTGAGTGACGAGTAGAGGAGAACAATGACCTCTTTTTTTCCTGGATGAGAAAACATTTGTGATGAGGTGTGCCACGTAGAAAGATTTCCTGACTACCGTGACGATGTGATTATCAAAGGAGACTACTCTCCACCTGTTTCCCAAGGTCTCTTATCACACTTTCTGTGTTAAGTAGACTATTGCCTATGTGGTAGTTCATGGGTACAGAGTTTTTACCAAAAGAGATGACCATGCACTTTTTGGCATTGAGCCTGAGGCCATGGCTTTGACACCAGGCATCTATCTCAGTGAGGCCCTTTTGTAGGATGTCCACATCGTTAGAAGTTTCGATTATGGCTCCTAGTTTGCAGTCATCTGCGAACTTCATTAGCCAAAGACCTTCTGTGTTAGCCTGTACTTCAGAGAAGTAGATACCAAACTGGAGAGGACCCAGGACTGAACCCTGTGGTACTCCACTTGGCACTGGTCTGAAGTCGGATTTGGAGTCTGCTACTTTCACAGTGTGGGTTCTGTCAGTGAGCCAGATGACAAACCATCTTGTGACATAGGGATTTATACCTAGTTTAGTGAGTTTATCTATAATTCCAGAGTGGGGGATGGTGTTGAAAGCCTTGGCGCGATCTTGATAGGCTGTGTGAACCACTTTACCCTCATCTACAGCTTTGGTGACAGCTTCAAAGAAGTCTGTAAGGTTTGGGAGACATGATCTGCATTTTACAAACCCGAACTGGGTGGGGTCCAGAGTTTGGAGATTACCAATGTCTTTGTTTATAAGTTCCATGATGATACATTCCATAGCCTTGCAGACCAGGCTTGTCAGGCTAATGGGGTGGTAGTTCCCAGGGTCCGTAGTGGCTCCCCCTTTGTGGGGTGGGATGACCGTTACTGTCTGCCATTCAGTGGGCACAAAGCCTGAGGTAAGGTTATGATTAAACATGGTACTTAGGTGGGGTGCCAGTTTGTTCTGTAGTTCATGTAGAACGCAGCTTGGGATGTTGTCATGTCCCATGAATGCTGTGTTTTTGGCTTTGGAGAGTGTGTTTTTTACCTGTGCAGCCATGATTTCAGGACCTTTGCATTCTTCTGGTATAGAGATGGGCCCTTTAGGGGGTGAGAGGGGGGTAAAGTTAGCACTGAACCTCTCTGCCAGGATGTTGGCAATATCAGTTGGTTCTGCATATTTAGTGCCATTGTGCTGTAACTCAGAGCAGATCTGAGTGTTGCCATTGAGACTCTTGACATAGCTATAGAATGCTTTGTGGTTGTCTTTAGAATCAGTGGCGATTTTGTTTTCATAACTAGCTTTGGAGGATTTTATGAGGGATCTCGGCTTCTTAGTGAGGCTGACCAGGGAGTTCCTCCAATCATGGGATTTTACTCTTTTTTGCAACAGTTTCTTTCTTCTGTTGTAGAGTTTGTTTAAGGCAGGGGACCACCAGATTGGCTTCCTTTTTTTGGAGGATAGCATCTTGGTTCTCTTAGGGATAGCATGATCCATGCACTCATGTAAGTGCTTATAAAGTGCATTTGTGTAGGATTCAGCAGTCGTACCTCTGTTGTCCATCTGCATGGGTGTCGTGAAGTTTGCCACTTCTGTCTTAAGAAGCGTGAAGTTGGCTTTGGAGAAATTGTTTACAGTGGTTTCCCTAATGGGGGTGGGATGTGGATGTCTAGGATGATTAGTTTGTGGTCGGATCTGACCAACAAGGAACTGATCTCTGGTGTGGAACACTGGTTGCCCATGTTGGTAATGACCAGGTCTAGGATATTGCTGCCCTTGGTGGGGGTGTGGATAAGTTGATCCAAGGCATTGGAATTTATGAATTCCAGAAAACATTGAGCAAAAGAGTTGGTACATGAGTAGTTTTTCCAGTTAATGGTGGGGTAGTTGAAATCGCCCATTTTTAGGGTGTAGGGTAGTTGAAATTGCCCATTATTAGGGTGTTAGGTTATACCCTAATATTTTTCAGTGTATCAAGAAATGAGGAGTGGGAATGCTATGGCATGGTGGAGGATCTATAGCAAGCTACAATTTGGATTACGGTCTTGCCCAGAGTTAGTTGCACTTGGATAATCTCAGATGCATTATGCTGAGCAACTAGCCTGGAGGTGTGGATATCCTTAATCAGTATGGACACGCCTTTAGTGTTTCGGTCCATAGGTAGCCGAAAGGTGTGGTATGAATTATCGCCTGGTAATGCAGGGGTGCTCTCTGGAACCTTGAACCAGGTCTCTGTCACTGCACAGATGTCGATTTTCTCCATTTCAAGGAGTGCCTCGAGTGAGTGCATTTTGAGGTTTAGACTTGTAGCATTACCCTCAGATTTTGCTTGCTTGTACCTGTTACAGTGGTGAATTTGTCATTTGAACCTTTCCTAAAGTGCCTTTAATGGCTTATAGTCTGTTATTCACAGTGAGGTTTCTTGTATCACAGTTGCTTGAGCATAAATACTGGTTGGAAATTCACGTGATGCTCATTTTACAAAAGAGTGATATGCTAGTGCTCAAAGGACATTATGTTTTTGTTTCCCCAGTCTTGCAGCATCTTGGAGAAAGTGCAGGACAGGCTTTGCATTGCGAATCTGTAATAACTTTCTGAGGTACAATGACTTCAAAGTGAAAATAATAAAGTAAGAGGGTGCAGGCAGTCCCCTGCAAAAATATCTTTGCAGTCTTTATCTCTTTTTCTGTTTTCTAATAAATACTCTAGTTGGACTGCTTGTGTTTCAAGTATTCTTGTATTCAGTGTGTCAGTTTTATGCAGTAGATACTAGATAACTGTGAATACAGGCTTAGTAGTTTGAGGATTCTCAGTGGATATAGATGTGCTCTTCTTGAAGGTGTGCATCTGTCACTTGTTGAACATTTATACATACATATATTTTTTTCATTATGAGAGAGAGAGAAATAACATTGAAGCCAAGCTTCCAGTAAGATGTGCAACCAAAGTATTGCAGCCTCTTCTGTTGTAGGAAAGAAGAGAACTATGATTTCCAAGAGTTACAGAAATACTTCCAAAGTCGTATCTTCAAGTAAAGTTTTAGTGCAGCAAGGACTGTCCAAAAGTCCAAGATCAGATAATCCTGTATAAAGAATCCCGTTAAATATTTCAGATTTGGTGGACCGTTGAAGAAACCAGCTAGATATTTGGACTGTTCAGGAATTAAAAATGATTCAAAGGAATAAAAGTTTTATTTATTAAAACATCTTGAATACATGCAGAAGTTTAGTTTGTAAATAGCCAATGAAGTACTTAGTATGATGATAATTTTAAAATCGTAATTTTGCCATAATGCATGCTACTTCATAGCAGTATTCTTCTTCTTCTTCTTTTGGCTTTTCCCGGTTAGGGGTCGCCACAGCAGATCACCTGTCCGCTTATGATTGGCAGTGGAGTTTTACGGTGTCGAGTTGCCAGCCGGGCACCCAAACTTCCACGGAAGGCGCGCACACGCACTCACGCCTAGGGCCAATTTAGTGTGTCCAGTCCACCTACAGCATGTCTTTGGGATGTAGGAGGAAACCGGAGCAATGGGAGGAAATGCACGTGACCACAGTGGGAACATGCAGACTCCACACAGAAGGCACCCCAGCCGAGGATCGAACCGGAGAACCTCTTGCTGTGAGGCGACAATGCTAACCGCTGCACCACCGTGGCCTCTGATGCTACTTCGTAGCAGTATCAATGTTTTAATTAAATTGTTAGAGACTTGGTATCATACCTATCAACCTCTTAGTGGAAGAAATCTGGACAAAGCCCGACAAAATGGGAGTACAGCAGCCCAAAAATAGGGACATATTTTAAATATTGCTCTTACAAACTTAGAAAGTTACTAGAATAACAGAAGTTTGTTTTGAAATACATTTTCTGAAGGATTTGAAGTCTGAAGCTCTAATCTATGTCATTATTTAGTGACTTAAACCTCAGATCATCCTAGCGATTTGCCAGAAAAACACAAATTTTATGTGGAATGGGCCAAAAATATGGACATTCTACAAAAAAATTGTACATTTGAGAGCTATGCTTGGTATGTATAACTGTAATGTTTATTAACTAGGTGCTTTGATATGATTTTTATGTGTTGTGGTGCACCCTCTTATAGAGATGTTTGTATTTGAATACACTCCTCATGGAGGGTAGTCACATTCAGAGTTTTTCTGTCATTTATTTACCCTTTTGACACAACTTCTTCCTGTTAGAAGTATGGTAGATTATTGCAAAAGCTAGCAAGTTACTTGGACAGCAGCAAGGACTGACAGTATTGAATAGTTTTGAAATGTGCTGCTGTGTTTTGCACTGTTTTAGCTTTATGAAAGACACACTGAATGAGAGTGCAGATGGAAGTGCTGGTGTCCTTGTATTTTGGAAAAAATGAAATGGTTTTGTTTTCTGAAATGTCGAAGTGTTGAAATGCATGATGTTCCTCTGGTAATGCAATGCAGCAAAGTATAAAAATGCATAATATGCATTAAATACATACAAGTAAGTATTTAAAGTGCATTGCATCATAGTTTGTGTGAATTTTTAAAAGGAGAGGAAAAGATAAAGTATGGAGTCTGTAGCTTTAAGAAATTGTCACCTTAGCCTGTGTAAAAAATGTCTATTCTGTGGTCCGAGTTATATAGTAGTGCTGCTGTAATTACATACAGATGAAGTTGTCCATGTGTAGCTAGAATTAAACTTGTTCTTTCAATCATGCTAGTTCACCAAGTGATGATCTTCTATCCCTGTGTTGCAGTATTCTTAATGTGGGATTCCCCGCCTCAGGTGACCCGAACGTTGGCTCCTTTATAAAAGCTTAAGGCCTGGTTGCTGTAGGTGCGTGTGACATCACACGTAGGGCCATAAACCAGGGACCTTAAATGTGACGTCTGCATGCACTGACCTCAGAACTTTTCAGCCACAGATGACGTCACATCGATCACTTCACTCTTTTACTCGAAAACGTCTAAAAAGCTAAGTACCATGTTGGGGAATTTTTTCCATCTCTTTTGCTTGAGCTTGGTTAGCTGTAGATAATGTTAGCCGATGTCAACTAAGAAGGGCAAATGCCATTGTGGGCATCAGATACCGCAAAAAGATACACATGATCATTGCATCTTTTGTCTAGGGAAGGAACACGACCATACAGCTTGTTCCATTTGATTTCTCTGAAGATTAAAGTCCTTTTGTATGGAGCTCCTGGTGGTACCACATTTTTTGGTGATTTGTGCAATTTTTTACTTTGTTTCACCTAGAGGCTGCTATATATTTTGTTTTGTTATTAGGTTCTACAAAGTGCCTGATGACCAGAAATTCTTGGTAAAGCCTCCCCTGGCAGACCCTGCAGTAAATGCTGTATCCCCTGACAAGCAATCTAGACTGATTCCTTCAGCATTTCTTCTGCCCACTGATGAGGATAGCAAAAGCATGGACAGGATTGGGAAAAAGTGTACAACTCCTCCACCCTGGCCTTCATAGCTGTCAGTTACCAAACTCACATGATAAAATATGCCTTGGACCTAGTTTCACAAGCTTCCACTCTCTTGGCTACTACCCCTGACTGCCCTGTCAAAACTGACATAGCATCTAAACTGTCCCTGGCATCTCAGGTAGCCAGACATTCCATTATGTGCAGTTATGATGCCACAGAGGCGTCCGCTAGGTCTGCGGCTTCTGTTTCAGTTCTTCGCAGATACTCTTGGCTTCGCCTCCAACCACTCCCAGAGGATTTCAAGTCAAAAATTCTAGATGCCCCATTAGACCATAACCTCTTGTTTGGCAAACAATCTGCAGGGCTTTTTAAAAATCTGCAGGAAAAAAGTTAAGGAACTTCAGGACATCAAGCATTTAGTTGCGTCTCCCATTCCTAAATACTTCAGGAATTATCCTGCAAAAACTTCTTTTATCAGGAGAATCCC
The DNA here is from genome assembly GCF_019279795.1 of Protopterus annectens. NCBI lineage: Eukaryota > Metazoa > Chordata > Ceratodontiformes > Protopteridae > Protopterus > Protopterus annectens. The sequence goes on along the minus strand of NC_056730.1, from coordinate 512,353,448 downwards.
TTCCTCTGCCACCCCCTCCTCTACCAGGCATAGGAGAGGAACCAGGAGGCAAACCTACTCCAGAGCAGTCACCTCTCACCATCTCAAAGTCCGCCTTTTCAGGATAGAAGTGGACCCAAGAATGAGTGACTGCCTTGCCCATCTAACTTTGTCAGACTGCCCCCCCCCCCAACTGCCTCCCCCTTTGGAAAACCATCACATCAGACCACTGGGTTCTGACTATCATTCAAAATAAATATTTCCTTTCTTGGAAGGAAAAACTCATTCCAAGGCCCATCCACTTTCCTTCCAAAAATCAAATCCACCTCATACCTCATATCCTACTAGACCTTATAAGATATTAGGTACAATAGAACCTGCCCCATCAGGACAAGAAGGAAAAGGGTTTTACTCAAGACTTTTTCTGGTCCCCAAAAAAGATGGGCCTTGGAGACCAGTTCTGGATTTATCCTTCCTAAACCGGTTTTTAAAAGTACCATCATTCAGAATGCTATCCCTTCAAACTTTTCTCCCTTTAATACCAACCCAGGCCTTCATGGCCACTCTAGATCTAAAGGAAGCCTATCTCCATATTCCCATAAAACCCTCCCAACAGAAAATTCATGTTTTAATGGACCCTGCTCTCATTTTCAGTTTACAGCCTTGCCCTTTGATTTATCTACTGCACCCAGGGTATTTATAAAATGCCTAGCCCCAGCCATTGCTTACTGCAGGACCAAAGGTGTCCATCTCTTTCCGTACCCAGATGACATTCTCCTTCTAGCAGAAACAGACCTCCTCCTCCAAAATCATCTCAGGTTCACCACTTCCTACTACAAAATCTGGGTTTCAGTCTCAACCTACACAAATCTTCCTTACACCCGCAGCAAGGCAAACCTTTTCTAGGCTGCATTATCAGGACAATCCTGAAGCGAGCTTTCCTCCCCCAGGACAAAGTCCTGTCACTCTCCAGTCACTTCCAAAACCTGTTATTAGTTCCTCAGCTATCTGCAAGACAATTATTCGCAGCTCCTGGGGCTGATGGCAGCCACCATCCCTATGCTTCCCCTAGCCAGAATGCACATGCAAAAGTTCCAGTGGTATCTGACAAATGTGTGGTCACAACACCAACACTCCCAAGAGCAACAAATTACCATTCTGCCCTGCCTCAAAACAAAACTAATGTGGTGGATTCAACAAATACTTCACAATCCAGCACTTCCTCTTCAAATCCCCTTCCCAACTCTGTGCATACAGATGCATCAGACCTAGGGTGGGGGGGGTCACCTTCAAATGTTTCAGCATTCAGGAGGCATGGAATCCTACCCTTCAAAAGAAGCACATCAGTGTAAGGGAAATGACTGCAGTTCTTCTGGCCCTGGAGGCATTACTTCTTATCCTCCAACCATTCAGATATTCACAGACAACACCACGGTAATGTGGTACATCAGCAAACAAGGAGGAACCAGAGCTTACCTCCTGTGCAGGATAACTTTACAAATTTGGGACCTTGCCTCCAGACACAACTTAGCCCTGCAGGCTTCATACGTCTCAGGACAACAAACAAGCAGATATTCTCAGCAGAACATCCTCTCTTCAGCACAAGTGGATGTTGAACAGGGAAGACCTTTCTAGACATTGTCCACTGGTGGGGCACATGTCAAGTGGATCTGTTTGCCTTCCCCCAGACACTTGAACAAATTCTGCACCAAGGATCACTCTCCACTTGCCTCGAAGGTGGATGCCTTCAGCATTCCAAGGAAGGGATTGTTTCTATACGCTTTTCTACTCTTCCCACTAATCCAAAAGGACCTACTGAAAATCAGCAAGGACAAACCAAAATCTTGCTGGTGACTCCCTACTGGCCAAGGCAACACTGGTTCCCTTTACTTCTCTCATTAGCCAAGGGCAGTCACCACAAGTTACCCCACAAGGTGGACCTACTCACACAACAAAAGGGAACTCTAATTCACCCTCACCTACAGATGTTAGGCCTAACAGTCTGGGTGATAAACTTTTAATCGCTTTCAGACATCACTACTCAGAGGATGTAGTTACAGTCCTGAGGGAGGCCAGGAAACTTGCTACTAGGAAATTATACTTATCAAAATGGGAGAGATTCTCCAAATGGTGTCTACATAAGGAGTCCCTTGCCTATGTGTATGAACTTGTTAAGGATGACCTTTCCTACTCTTCAGTGAAAGTCCACAATTCATCTATTTCAGCTTGTCTACCTCTAGATCCCCCTTTGCTATCCACGCTGGATGTAAAACTTTTCCTGAGAGGGGTCTTACATCTCCCTGGGACCTCAACTATGTTCTGGAAAAACTAACACTGGCCCCATTTGAGCCAGCTAGCACTGCTACTTTACAAATGTGTACATGGAAGACTGTACTACTGGTGGCCATTACTTCCGCTAGGCGAGTGTCAGAGTTGCAGGCTGTCATGGCCTTCCCCTCCACACACTACCTTCCACAAGGATAGGGTGACCCTATGCACTAACCCTTTCTTCATGCCTAAAGTGGTCAACGAACTGTCCTTAAATCAGTCCATTCACCTACCTACCTCCTTCCCCTCTCCAACTAACAATAGTGAGAGGATTCTCCATTCCCTGGATGTGCATAGGCAACTTGGATTCTACCTAGACGAATACGTAGACAAAACTAAGTCCTTCAGAAAATCTAACCAACTATTTGTCTTCTTCCACCCCAGGGCTCTGGGCAATGCAGTCTCTAAACAAACTATTTCATGTTGGATCAGAAAATCCATTTCCTTCTGCTACTTGCACCATGGCAAGCATTTACCCCAAGGGGTGAGAGCTCACTCTACCAGAGGCATGGCTACTTCCAAAGCCTTTCTCAAAGGACTGGACACAGTATCCATTCTGGAAGCAGCCACTTGATCCACAATTCACACCTTCACCAAACGCTACAAATTGGACCACGTCTCCAGAGCCAGGGCAGGTTTTGCTAGAGCAATCCTGCAGGGGTTTCTGAAGTCTTCCACCTCTACCTTCACCCTTCCCTCTAATTAAGGTGTGGTACTCCCCCACACCAAGAATACTGCAACATCGGAATAGAAGGACATAGAATAGTTGTGTAAAATCTTACCATAACCATAGATGTCCTTCTTTTCTATGTTGCAGTATTCCTTCCCTCCAACTCTGTATTTAGTCTGGACTATGGACATAACTTTTAGACACTAGGAAGCTCTACCCTTCACCAAGAGCAGACTAGCAAGCATATGACACTTCTGGCTGATATCACTTGTTACTGTCTTTGGGACTGTCTGACTAGCCTTCAAGTTCTGAGGTCTGTGCTTGCAGATGTCACATTTAAGGTCCCTGGTTTATGGTCCTACTTGTGACGTCCCATGCGCCTACAGCAGCTAGGCTTAAGCTTTTGTATAGGAGCCAACGTTCGGGTCGCCTGAGGTGATGAATCCCACACTAAGAATACTGCAACATGGAAGAGAAGGACATCTATGGCTTATGGTAAGATTTTACACGACTATTCTTTCTCCCTAACTTTAGCAGGTTAACTATGTAATTGTTGGATCTAGTTCTTTTGCCATGGCAGTTCCTCTTCTGGGAGACATCCTTGAAGGAAGTTCATTTGCATAGCTTTCAGGATCATAAATGATCTTGAGGTCCAGAAGCATTTTTAGATTTGATAGCAATGTAGGGAACTGTGGAAAGAACATGTCCACCACTTGATGTAGTTTTCAGACTTTTAAATGAAGGCTTAAAATGCTGTCTCAAACTTTGGGTGGAGAAGATCGCTGTATGTGCTTCCTTCTCAGTCCAAGGACTTTGCTAAAAGCAAGAAAAGAGAAGTACGGAGTGAGTGAGATACTTTTGGTAGTAAGTTGCTGGCCAAGATAAGTATGAATGTTCATGGTGCTCACTATTGTATTCCTCACCTATAAGGATATTGTGCTCTTAGCCCAGTGGCTGGGCTAACTTCCAAAACTCTGTCTTCCCCATGTGGCCTTAGTTGACTTCCTCCCACCTGAACGACAGGAAATCTATGTTATAAGAGTGGTTATCCAATGTTATCTTTGCATCTTTCTTGTCACTGTACTCCATACGGTCCCATGCTATGTAAATTACATCAGTCCTGCAGTTTGTTCATCTTCCAAAGTAGGATAATTGCCCTACAGGAGAGTCATGTTTTTGTTTTGTCATTGTATTAGCAATAATGCTGTTACTGTCAGATAGTGAATCTGGTACTGGTACTGAAGTATCTGAAAAAAATTGAGTCGATTGTGACAAGCAGGTACATCTCATAAAGATTATTACATTTGCTGTGTGTTCTGCTTGGGTGTAGACAGATGTGTCCACTACACTAGGTGCACAAGGTGTACAAAGTCTTTCCAAGATTATGCAGCTCACAAGATGAGGGTGTTCCTGGTCCTGTATTGTTATGGTCATCAGCTAAAGTCTCTTGAGAACCTTGAACAAGCACTCAGAAGGGCAGCATGAGAAGTGATGAGTACTACATGCAGTTTGAATGATGCTGATAGTTTCCTAATACCTAGCTATACTGAATTTAGTGAGGTACTTTCACAGTCCCCAGGTTTTGGAGTTGATTTTGGCTGAAGACTGTGGTCAGACCACTCTTCAGGCCACTGCATTTTTGGCACTTAGCATAATCCTCCTTGACTGAAGTCACTGAAAAATCAGCTGGTTCTGAGGCCTCTTTAAGGGTCCCAGCTACTGGTACCTGGCTTGTGAGTAGTAAGTGGAGGGCAGTATCCCCTTTATCTTTGTTTGAGGGAGAAGGTTCCTGAAGACTGAGTGGACATTTTGGTTGCCCACCTACTAATCAAAATCCTCAAGGCAGACTACATGGAAAAACTAAGGCCTAAAGTACCAAAGTTAATCCTGATACCCACTAGCTTGCCCCAGCCTAGGGTGAATAGATCCCTTAACCCAGCCCATGTCTCTGGGCTCCTTTGCAGGATTTGTTAAAGTTCAAAGAGATGACTTTAGAAATCCCAGATATCTCTCTGGAGTGTATTCTAAGAAGATAAGGGTGGAACCTGCTCCTACAAAGGATTCTGATACAACATGCATGGTTCTACATGCTAATTAACCAGATGCTCCTGATTAATTGATTGATTAGCCAGGGTAGTCCCAGTAGGCTAATAGCCTCTTTTCAGGGAAAGCCTGAGATGTTATTTATATTAGTAGGGGAGATTTGGCCAGGGCATGAGGGAACCTCCTCTACTGGTTTCTATTGATGCCTTGGGATATTTTACATCCACTTGAACCATCAGAAGATGGAGTATCAGTCTAACATCTCATCCAACGTATAGCACACCCAGGAGTGCATACCCCCTTACGCTCACTGCAGTGTCAGCAGTAAATCCGCCTAGTTTGGGGGGGGGGGTAAACCCCACAGCCTTCTGCACCAAAGACGAGTGTGCTACCTGTTGCACCACAGACACTGCTACTGATGCTTTCTTTCAGTAAGGTGTGTCTTCTTCTTCAGCTAAAAGACAGGGTTCTGTAGCCTTCATTGCAAGGCATTAGTTTTCAGTGCAGTTGTAGACATTCTCATTTCCTATACAGGTCTGTTGTCTGTAGATGCGGTATAGGTTTGCTGAGAGCTTGGAAATGTGATTAAGAAGTCTTTATTTGTCTAACATTAAATCTTTTTCCAATTGAGGGTAGCAGGAAACTTTCACTTCTCCCCATTACATGCTTATTTCTTTGAATTGTTAAACTGTCAAGTCTTTACCATTAATTTTTGCCTTTCTAAAGTTTGAATTGTGTATTAGAAATTGTTAGTTACATCTCCTTCTACACCCTTGCTGCAAGTGTAATTAACCCTGTATTTGCTGCACCATAGTGGTAAGGCGAATACCATTTGCAATGACTACAATTAGTGAACTGACCAGCCAGCATTTTATTCAACACTGTCACTCAGATAAACTTTGCAGAATTGAAAATAGTCATTTTGTTGCTGTTGTGCACAAGATGTCATCTTACTTGCTCAATAATGCAGATTAAGTCGGGAGCCACATCATAGCATTACTTTACTTTTGGAAGGCCGAGTGTATATTGATTTCTATTATAATTCAGGAGGCAAAGCCCTTTTGAGAGTATGCTGTAGATAGAGGAATCATTTTCTGAATCCCTATTTCAAGATGGGAAGAGATAGCAGAAGAGGTTCATGAGGTAGTCTTTTAGTTTTCAGATTCACATGTGTACAAAATATACCTTTCAACCTCTTAGAGCAAGAAATCTGGATGAAGCCATAAATAATGGGTGGGCAAAGGCCCAGAAATAGGGACACTTTTCAGATATTGCTGTTATAAACTTAGACAGTTGTTAGAATAACAGGTTTTGCATTAGCTTGAATTTTCTGAAGGTTATGAAGTCTAAATCTCAAACGTCTGACATTATTTTCTGACTTCAATCCTCAATAATTTGCAGGTGATATACCACAAAACAGCAATTTTATGAGAAACAGGCCAAAAATATGAGGCAAAAATCTGGACATTCTGCGAAAATCTGTACAGTTGAGATGTGCGGAGTGCTACAAGATAGTTGGTCTGCCTAGATCTAAAAGCAGTTTTGTACTCTATAACACCTCTCCAGAATATGACAGCTGGTGCTTCCATATTTAAAATATAGACATGTATTTTGGCATTTTCTCATATGTTGTCAACTCCCAGAGAGAGTGAAATTGGCACCACTCACTATAGCAGTGAATAAGTTCATGAAGGCTAAGACTCTGTCTAGGATTTATTATCCAAAGGTTATCAGGTTTATGTACTCGCTATTTTGTGGGCCTAGTGTCTTGTATGTGCTGAGTTTTATTTAAATACACATCAGCTGTTTTCCTAAAAAAACAGATTTGTTTTAATTTTATAGCAGCATACATCATACAGTAGTATTGTAGTGTGCTAGAGCTTAGTGCAATAAACTGTGGATGTTATTACTTTATCCTGACAGACATTTTTGTCTTGGTACTGCAACTGACTGGGGTGATGAGATCAACCTGGAATATGCATATATGGTGCAGTGTTGTACCTAAGGGTCCCTAGTAACTTTTGTAATGTGCATGTCATATAAGTTTTAATGTGGAGCTTCGGGGGTCATAAAAGGAAGAGATTGTAATACTGAAAGATTTGGCTCTCCTGGAATTTCCTTGAGGCTGAATGCCTTTCCCTCCCCTTTCGTGTGGCAGACATCCATTCACCTAGTTGGGATCAGAAATGTCTAGACAACTTGGTATGATCCCGTGGACTTGCTTCCTTATGTACTATGACTTTTTGAAGAGATAAAGATGGAGGGTGACATGCTGAATGATGGCATTCAGAAAAAATTAATTCATATGACTACTTAGATATCCATAATTTTACATCACTGTGGTTTATTCTTTAAGCTGTCTGTTGTTTCTTGATTTTGTGACCACAGAAGGCTGTTAATGAGCAACTGCAGTCATGAGTTTCCAATTGTGTTGTATTATCTTGAGCTTTTTTTCAGCAGTGTCCGTCGTTGTGAACGCACCCATTTCATTGATCAAGTCACTAGCTGAGGTGTGGTAAGTGGGAATAGCTGTATACAACTTGCCATTGTTCTTCTAGTAAAGATGCAGCATGTATGAAAATGTATGAAAATGTGAAACTTTTAGTTTTGCTCAATAAAGATGATGTTTGTAAAATGTGAAAAGCTGTATGAAAATCTGCATTTTTTTCAACAAAAACAACAATGACTTGGAAAGTAAGGCTGCTTTCATATGTACATGCATTTCTTCCTTTCAGAAAGCCATGTTGCCTTGAATGGACTGGTATTTCTGAGTTTAGTAATTTTGTGATGCAGGATGCTTGGATTCAAAATGTTTTGATAGCACGAAGAGGAAGAATTGCTTTGCTGTATTCAGGGGGGGGGGGGGCGCTTAACATCATAAGTGTGCGCTAAGTAAATAATCGGCAATGATAATTTGTTCCAGGATCCACTCTAAAGTAATGTGTGAGCCTTCTTGAAACCTGATATTCATTCATTATTAGAACAGAAAAATACAATTCTCCTATGAAATATGGATTGGTGCTTAAATGAAGCTTAACTTAAAAATGTGTTAATTCATTTTCAAAGATTGTGAATTTAGTGGTATACATTAGCCTGTAGTCTGCTTCTTTTGCTGCATTAAGTTGCAAGGTAGAATTAAATGGATTTCTATGCTCTTTTTATCAGAAAATAAGACAATCAAGTTGATATTTTTGTTTTGGCATTAGCTTTTTGTTTAAAAAAAATAAGTTATTTTGTGGAATCTTTTATATATTTCATTTCACAATGTGTTTTGCAAGGTTTTATTGTGTAAAGTATTATTAGACAACAAAAGCTTGTGGCTGGCTGATCATTAGCGCAAAGGTAATTGCACAGAGCTGAGGAAATAAGAATGTTCAGTAATTGTGTCCTGGTTGGGCCAGATTGGTCTTGCTGGTAGAAACTGATTATCATAAAAGGAAGAGATTGTAGCACTGAAAGATTTGCCTCACCTGGAAGTTATTGTGCGAGTGTAAATGAATGCAGTAGGTTTGAGCAAGGTACACTTACTGTTTTTATTTTCAGCTAGCACGACAAGTCATTGTGCACAGATTGATGTGTGAGAGTCCCAGAGGATCAGCGAGTATAACTTTAAATCGCAGCTATACAGGTTGGGGTCTTTTTGTATGTGGCTAGTGTAAATCATTGCCTGCGATGCAGTATTGCTTACGTAGAACTACGTATGGATGCGAGGAAACCCATGAGTTGGCTTAAGCCATTGCAGTAGGGTTCCACAGGCAAAGGGGGAAATATTAGTTCCAGCACATGCCAGGTTCCTGGGGGTTAGATGTTTACAGTGCCAAATGTTGCATTTACATTCCAAATGTTTGCAGTGGCAGAGTAAGTGACAGAAGCTGTTTGCAGGAGCTAACAAAAGTCAGCAAGAAAGTGGTGGTGGGTTGTCTTGACAGCAGCTCTTCCTCAGTACCACAAGGGCCTGTAGTTCTGCTGGAGGGAAGATAAACTCTTGCTAAGAAGAGGTGCCACACCAGTTGTAACTGTTCTTAAAAGGAATGAAAGGAGCAATATTTGCCTGCTTAGTCCAGTCCATTTAGGGACACATTTTCAGGTTTCTGGAGATAGGACAGGGCAAGTTTTATTTTGTCAGAATCTTCTGCCCATCCGTAGGGAAAATGCTGCCACCACGGATAACAGTTTGGCTCCATTTTTCCTGTCAAACAGAAGCACGTATCTACTCATCCACAAGTTTCCGTAGACTCAGGGTTTAATTCAGGCCCCGTTTTTCCTTTAAAAAAGAAGCAGAAAATGAAGCACGTATCTACTCTTCTACAAATTTACTTACTCAGGGTTTAATTCAGGCTATTGATCCTTCTTGCAAAATAGTAGCTGGCAAAAAAAAGAGGAATATGTAGTTTACTGAAGAGATGCAAGATTTTGAATCCAAATAGGAGGATGAGGGGACAGATACAGGAGTTTCTCCCGAGATTTCTGATTCAGACTCAAAGGGGAGAGTTCATGTTCTGATTCTTCCTATGGGTGTTTCTCTTTCTTGGGACTGTTTCTTCAGAGTGCCAGTACATTTTGTGGGACAACACTGAGATTTTTCATTCTTTCAGAAAATACTTTGAGCTGTTAAAGTAGAAATTTCCAGAATCTATACCCATTCCTCCTGTTTTGTCTGCATTGGTGTGTGTGTGTGTGTGTGTGTGTGTGTGTGTGTGTGTGTGTGTGTGTGTGTGTGTGTGTGTGTGTGTGTTACTGTCTGCCATCTGCTCCCAAAAAAGGGAGATAGGATGTATAAAGTTCTTCAGTCTTTTACGTTTTTGTATACTCGTCCCAAACCTGATCTAGCAGCTATAGCTTTAGTTAATCCTTCTGCTGCTAAACAAACAGATCTGATGTAATTTTCATTCATTCTTCAACTGTGAAGGGTTATGGTCTGATTTGGCTGCATTTTCCACCTCATGGAACACTGAAACTCTCAAGCTCCTCCCTTACCCATAATACTGCAGTCACTTAACTTACCTCAGAGCTCGTTTGCTGCCTTAGCATACAGAGAGGGTCGCTGCAGACTCTCGAGTTAGCCAATTGCGTTTTTGTGAGTTAGAATTTTACCTTTACAATTCTTATCTTGGTATTTGTTTTCTTATTAAACTTATTCATTTATAGTGCTGTCATCCCTTACTTTGTATAGTTTTTATCATTGTTGGTAACCCTTCCTTTCCCCTGTTTCACTTTTGTTTAAAGAAAAAAGAAAAAACACTTTCTTAATGTCTTCATTATTTGTTGTTATTTTTTTTATTCTGTGCTACTTTAATATGTCTGAAAAGCCTTTGGGTTTTAAAAAGTGTACGGCCTGCGGCCATAAAAATACCTTCATCAGATAACACACTCTAAATGTGTTTATTGTTTAGGCCTTGCACATCTAGACTCTAGCTATGACACTTGTAGAGGGTTTAACCCCAGAGCTTTGATAGAAAAAAATAAATTGATGCGAAGAGGTTTGCTCCCCTCTAAGTCTTCTATAGCATCATCTGGGACTTAAACCCCCCAAGAAAACAGATAAAAAAGATGCTCGACTCCAGGATCCAAACCTCCTCCCAAACTTTCTAAACCATCGGATCCAACCTCCTCAAATCTGAAGTCTGCCTGAAAAGTCTCCTCAAAACCGCATTTGATTTTGGATCCAGTCTCTTCTAGTCTACCTTCTCCATTCTTGAATCCAAAGCATCATCACTCTAGGCCACCATTGACAGAATCTTCACTTGTTCTGCCAGAAGTCTGATCGAAAGAGATGCAGACCGGATGATGAGGAAGTCCTCTCAACGCAGACAGAAATGGGGGATGTCCTTCTATTCATCTGTTGCAGTATTCATTACATGAGGGAGTTCACTGTCGTAGGCAACCCGACGTCAGCCAGTATACAAAAGACTTTTACTGCTTTAGGGTGCACGGTATGTCGCACATAGGCTGCAATTGAACGTGAGCCATAAAAGTGACACACATGCACCACCCTTAGATCTGAACACCAGATTCCAATGCGCAGTCTGACTCAGTCGTTTGGGATTCTTCATGTTTCTTCACATTTCAAATAAGTGCCCTTTTGGAGTATTCTTGACTGTTTCGCTGCTGTCTTTGGTTAGGGTTCATGTCATCCAAGAGGGGCAAGTGCCAATGTGGAAGACAAGGTCCACACAAGGATAGCCATCTCCAGTGTTTGCTCTCACTTATTCTGCCTCAAGCCTTCATGACAACCCTGGATATCAAAGATGCATATCTGCACATCCCTGTCCATCCCAGCTACAGGAAGTTTTATGCTTCTCTGTGTCATCATGGCATTTTCAGTTCTGTGCCTTGCTCTTTGGACTTTGTACCATGCCAAAGGTCTTCACCAAATGCCTAGCTCCTGTGATTGCCCACTGCAGACTTCAGAGTGTACACTTTTTCCTTCTCTGCATGACCTCCTCTTTCTAGCCAACTCCACAGAGGAGCTGGAGCAAAATATCGTCATTACCATCAGTCTTCTGCAAAGTCTGGAGTTCACCATAAACTTAAAGAAATCAGTTCTCACCCCTTCACAGGATCAGATTTTCCTGGGGTGCGGGATACAAACAGATCTTATGAGGGTCTTTCTACTCCCACAAAAGGTACAGAACCTCACCATTTACTTCAGAAATCTTCTGCTGGTTCACCATATTACAGCCAGAGAGTTCCTCAGGGTCTTGGGCCTCATGACATCCACTATTCTCATGCTGCCCTTTGCAGATTCCACATGAGTAAATGGCAATGGTATCTAAAGTCAGTTTGGATGCAACACCAGCACCCCCTTAGAATTTTCCATTCTTCTCATCCCCTGTCTGAAGAAATAACTTCAGTGGTGGTACATGTCACTCGACCCTGGATTCCCCTTACACCTTCTTGCTCCCTGTCAAGAGATTTTCACAAATAACTCAGATGTAGGCTGGGGGAGCAACCTTTGGGCACCTGAAAGCACAAGGTGTCCGGTCTCCCTCTCAACTGAAGGAGCACATCAATGTAAGGGAGATGAGGGTACTGCTATTGGCCATGCAGACCTTCAATCCCTTCTTAATACAAGGACCTCTAAAGCTGTTCATAGATGTGAACAGGGGGGGGGGGCAATCCCTATCTGTTATGCAGGTTAGCTCTTCAGGCTTGGGAGCTGGCAGTATAACTCCAGGTGACCCTTCAGGCAGTGTATATACCATCTTCACAGAATTGTGTCGCCGATTACCTCAGCAGGTCCCAGACGCGGTCCAACAAATGGATGCTTCAAAGGGATGTGTTTCTGGACATTGTTCACCAGTGGGGGGTATTCCTCAAACAGATATCTTTGCCTTCCTCACGAACAGACAATTTCCAAAGCTTGGAAGGGGATATTTCCATATGCATTTCCTCCTCGTCCCATCCCAAAATTCAGCAGGACAAACCAAAAATCCTTCTGGTGACTCCTTCTGGCCAAGACAGCACCGGTTCCCTCTCCTCCTCCATTTAGCCAAGGGCAGTTCACCGCATGTTACCAAACTCCTGCTGGTGACTCCCTTCTGGCCAAGACAGCACTGGTTCCTTCTCCTCCTCCATTTAGCCAAGGGCAGTCACCGCATGTTACCTCACAGAGTGAACCTTCGCACACAAAACAAAGGGACCCTCATCCATCCCCACTTGCCAGTTCTCCAATTGACCCTGTGTGTGAAAGGGTACTGATTGCTTTCAGACACCTGTTCTCTGAGGACTTGCTTACAGTCCTCCAGGAGGCCAGAAATGAAATACCATAAAATCATATTTAGCCAAATGGAAGAGATTTTCAATCTGGTGTCTGAAATGAAACCAGGCCCAACTGACAGTGGAAATCCCCCTGGTTTTATCTTATTTGTGTGAACTGCTCAACACTGGCTTGGCTTACTCTTCATTGAAACCCCGTATTTCAGCCATGTCTGCCTGTTTGCCTCTGTCTGCCTCTTAGCTAACAGGTTTGAGGCTAAACAATTTCTTAAAGGCATTCTACAGATTAGAACTCCCAGGAAACCTATTCCACCTCCCTGGGACCTTAACCTTGTTTTGGAAAAGCTGACTCTCCCACCCTTTGATCCAGCTTCTCTACAGTACTGCTCCTGGAAAAGTGTTACACAAAGCCTTAATTTTAACCAGACAAGTGTGTGAGCTACAGGCCCTTATGGTATCTCTGCCCCTTCTGGTCTTCCACAAGGACAGGTTTCCCTGCATACACCCCTGTCATTTATGCCTAAGATAGTCAATGGCCTGTCTTTAAATCAGTCCATCCACTTACCTACCTTTTTTCTTGCCACCCAGAGCCCTAGTGAGAGGGTGCTCCATACTTTAGATATCCACAGACGACTTAGATTTTATTTAGACAAAACCAAAGCTGTTAGAAAGTCAGATCAGCTTTTTGTTTCTTACCATCCCAGGGCCCTGGGGCAGGCTGTGTCCAAGCAGACTGGTTCCTCCTGTATTTCCAAGACCATTATGTTTTGCTACACTCCCCATGGTAGGGCTCACTCCACCAGGGCTTTTGCTTCATCTGGGCCTTTTTCAGTGGATAGGATATTAATTCTATTCTTGAAGGAGCTGCGTGGACCTCAGTCTATACCTTCACCAAACACTAAACAATTAGATGGAATCTCTAAATTTAGAGCAGGGTTTGCTAAAGCCATACTGCATGGGTTCCTTGGAAGCTCCTCTGCTGCACCTTCCTTCCTTACTTCATGAACTTTGGTATTCTCCATCATGTAATGAATACTGCAACAGATGATTAGAAGGACATAGAATAGTTGTGTAAAATCTTACCATAATGGATGGTAGATGTCCTCTTCACTGTTGCAGTATTCCTATCCCTCCCTCCTACCCACTGGCCTTCCTTCTTTCTTGGATGATTCTCACTTTACTTCCTTAGGCTGGTGTTCCTTCTGCTGCAGTCAGTTCTGAGGATGGTGTGTGCGTAAATCACCTTTTTGGCCAATGTTTGAGCAAAGCATATGTTACGTACCATGCACCTTACAGTAGTAGAAGTAATTTCTATACTGGTCAACGTTGCATTGCCTACAGCGGGGAACTCCCTCATGTAATGAATACTGCAACAGTGAAGAGAAGGGCATCTATCTCAACGGTAAGATTACACACAACTATTGATGATCTTCGTGTTTCACTGTTGCAGTCATCACGTTTGGGTTATCTCTGCCAGGGCAGCCCTCAGTCGGCCCGAGTACCAGAGGCTTAGTATTTCTGCGTCAGTTGCTGTCACTTCAGGACTGACGTCAGGTCGTCAGTAGTATAAAGTAAGGCAGCCAATGCCATTAGATCAGTCTTTCTTGCCGAGGAGCCCAAAGCAGAAGCAGTTCCCATGAGTGCCGGTCAGCCACTACCTGAGTTTTCATTTTCCGAATTGAAGTGGAAGTCTTCTGAAGCTAAGTACCCCATTGGGGATCCTATTTTTTTGCTCTAACCGATGTCAGAAAAACTTAACAATTGTCTCACCTGTGGAAAGCAAATACCACACCGAGACTTTCATTCTTACTGCGTCACTTGCTTAGGTCCAGACTACGACGTCCCCCACTGTCGCTTTTGTGCTTTGTTCAATGCGAGAACTATACGTCATCAGGCCCTTATTGTAGATAGATATTTTCGCTCTCAGTCCTCGATTTCCGATATGGCTTCGCTAAGCCATCCGACAGTAGATCTTCCGAAAAAATGTAAGGATAAAGACAGAGAGAGAGAGCGCACAGGTCCAGACCTACAGATGACGCTTCCATTAAGCTTAGTCATCAGTTCTCCAGTCTTCAGGTGCTTTCGCAGCCCCTGATGTCCATTTCTGTAGATTTGCGGGCTGCTACCGAGACACTTTCGGAGTCCGGTATGCCACAAAACTCTTCATTGACTAAAGATCCTGCAGTTGTCTCTACCATGGATGGCTCCGGAACTGCTGAGCAGGCACCGGCTTTCCAGGAAGTATTTCGCATTACCGATTCTCAACACAAACCGGCGACTTCTTTCGCATCAACTGTTCTTTTGAAAACTACCGAGTTTCTAAGGCCCAGGGTACGAACCACACCCAAGAAACCAACTCCATCTCAGGCACCTGCTTCCTTGCCTCAGTCTCAATTGCTTAAAATGGCAGAAAACCTTATAATGTTGATCAGGGGAAGCCAAGCTACCCCTTCCAAAAGAAAAAGAGATTTGTCCCCAGTAGTCTTATCTGAACAGGAGTCCGATGACTCTGATGCCTCTGAATATGAAGACATGCAACTGCTCTCTGTTTATGAGGTTTCTGATGCAGAGGAATTCATTCCTTCAGCCTCTCTACCCGAAGATTTTTCCTTTGGGGAAACCCTTCGTACTTTAAGGGAGCATTTCCAATGGGAATGTCAGGACTACCCTCAGTCTAAAAAGAGACTCGGAATTTTTAAATCATCCACAGCACAGACCCTTGGCCATTCCTCCTGTCCTGGATGTTGTGGATGATGTTTTCTTGGAATCTAGCTTAACTCCTGACACCCTCCCTCCTGCTCCCAGGAAACCTGACAGGTGTTACAGAGTCCCTGACTCTCCCACGTTTCTTTTCAAAAATCCTACTGCTGACCCTGAGGTTATCTACCAAGGGCCTAAAGAAATTAAAGCAACGTCTGCTAAGAATCCCACCCCCTCAGGTAGGGATTCCCAAGCATTAGATAGATGGGGTAAAAAAGTATACACCTCTGCTACTCTTGCTATTAGACCACTAAATTGTCAGTTCCATATGCTAAAATTTCAGCAGCATACCATGGAACTTCTCAAACAAAAAATGTCAACTTTTCCTGCTGTAACTAAACACACCTTGCACTGTCGTTTTGGCGCCCTAGAAGCTTCCTGCGTGGCAGCAGTTACTGGTTCTGTCAGAAGGCATGCATGGCTTTAGGAACAGCCCTTGCCCAGACCACGTTAAATCTAAATTGTTGGATGCACCCTTGCACAAAGACAACTTATTTGGCACTAAGGCAGAGGAGGTCTTAAAAAAGATGGAAGAAAAAGCTAAATCTGTGTAGACAGTTAAGGTTTTCTTACAGGTCCAGCCACCCAGGTTCAGCAGGCATTGCCCCTCCAAGCACTTGTCCTTTCCTGCTCCCACCAGGTCAGTTCAGCCCAGACCCTGTGGAAGCAGATGCCCCCCCCAGACAGCAGCCACAGGGAATGCAGAGATCAAAGCAGTGGAATTCCTCCACTTCCAAAACAGGGAATTCTAAGCCACCCCCTCATGGTAAGAACTCGCAATGACTCTCCTCCCCCACCCCCTCCCTCTACCCACCTTCACTTACCCCTAAGAGGAAAAGTCTCCTTTCACGCAAGCACCTGAGCCACCATTACCAATGACCTCTGGGTCCTCAACATAGTGTCCCAGGAATACAGATTTTCCTTCCACACTCTTCCAACTCCAAAAGGGTTCCCAGATCTACCTCCAAACCAGTGGGCAGAGGCGCAAAAGCAAGTCCTTTCCCTGCTGTCTATGAGGGCAATAGAGCACGTTCCTGCAGAACAGAAAGGCCAAGGTTTCTACTCCAGACTTTTTCTGGTACCCAGAAAAGAGGGCACCTGGTGCCCCATCCTCGATCTAGCCATTCTAAACACCTTCCTGGTGACACCAAAATTCAAAATGCGCACCCTCCAGCAACTGCAACCCATGCTCTCCAAGAATGCTTGGCTAGCAACCCTAGACCTAAAAGAGGCCTACCTCCACATTCCTATCAGGGAATCATGCAGGAAATATCTAAGTTTCATGGCAGGATCTCTGCACTTCCCTTTGGCTTATCTACTGCCCCCCCCCCCCAAGTTTTCACAAAATGCCTTTTGCAGACAAAGGAATATGGAAATTTACCCATACTTAGACGACTGCCTAATTCAGGCAGACAGGAAAAGCTGCTCAAGCACCTGGCCTTGGTAAAGTCCCTACTGACCTCCCTAGGGTACACAGTCAACAAAAAGAAATCCAAACAATTACCCACCCAAAGAATTATATTCCTGGGAGCAGTCCTGGAACAGCATCCCAAATAGCATTCCTTACACCAGAGAAACAAACTTACCTGACAGCCTACTTCTCTCAACTAGCCACCAGACCAAAGTTGTCTGCAAGGAGAATCCTGAAAGCTCTGGGGTTCATGGCATCTTGCATTCTACTCGTTCCATATGCCAGACTGCATATGAGTAAACTTCAATGGTAATCTCAAAACTGGCCAGCACCTTGGTGAAACCAAAAAACAATTTTATTGTGGCAACTCCTAAAGTTATAGAAAAACTATAGCTATTACAAAGCAGTCAAACCGGTTTCATTATCCATATGCCTTCCTCAGTGAACATAGCACAAAAGTATTTCCTGGTTTAAATACACATCACATATCAATTATTAATTAAAATTGTTCATTAAGACCAGGTCTAAACAATCCCCCTAGTCTTAATGATCCAGTTCCGTTGTTTATTATTTAAAATAGAGTGCCAACTCATTTTGCCCTGTCTATTCTCTTTTATTATGTCAATAATAATAAATGTAAACTGTGCTGTGGTATGTTGTAAAGTATGTTTAAATAATGAGCTGGAAGCTGTTCTGTTAAGGATATCACCAAGACCTTCAGAGACCCTCACCTGCAAAGACCTAGATGTTTGGCCCACATAAAATGCTTTGCAAGAACAACTGGCTAAATAAATCAGCCAGTCTGTACTACAATTCCCAAAAAGTGAAACGTCATAAACCTTGGAAGTATTTGCACTACTGAAGCTCTTAAATTTGCAAACATGCTGGCAGGCTGAACAATGACCACAGGGGAAACAACCCTTAAGTATGTCTCTAAATAAGGTGTTTGTGAGGAAGTCTTCTCCCTACTATGTTTATAGTGACTAAATGTGACCCCAAAGTGGGGCCTCTTTGGAAGGAAAACAAACACCTGGGTCCAAGAATTTCTGAAATGTTATCATCTGGTTGGAAGATGCCCCAATATCGATCTGCAGTGTTTCGAAAAACATTGCTGATGTCCTTCATGGATGCATCTGCAGTCATAACAGCTGGGTTGTCCTGTCGTCAGGCAGCCCGTCAGTCGGCCGGATTCCAAAGTCCGGGTCCGGCTTCGGCTGATGTCGCACTTCACCCGACGTCATCTCTGTTGGTCTTCGGGTATAAAGGCATCAGCCGACGCCATTTTCCCCAGTCTTTCTTGCGCGTGCCCAAGCAGAAGCTGTTCGCAAGTGCCGGTCGGTCGGATCCAGAGATTACTTCTACCGAATACTACTTCGAAGACTTCTAAAGCTAAGTACCCCGTTGGGGACTCTTTCTTGCCTCAGCCGATGTCAGAAAAAGTTAATAATTGTTTAACCTGTGGGAAACAAATACCTCATAAAGATTTCCATTCTTACTGTCTGCCTTGTTTAGGCCCAGTCCATGACGTAGCAGCCTGTTCGGCTTGCGCTTCTTTCAACCGACGAACGCTTAGGCGTCGGTCGGAGTTTGCAGAACAGTTTTTCGGTTCTGACTTTGCGTACATTATGTCGTCGGATCCTCCGACTACACTTTCTGCCAAAAAACGCAAAGATAAAGACCGACACTCGCGGTCCGTGGTTTCGGCCGAAACCATGCTTAAGCAAACCGCAAGTGTCTCGGTTTCGGCCGAAACCGAGAAAACTGATCAAGGTACAGCCGAATCTATCTCTACAGCTGAGGCCCCTGCTACAACCCTTGAATCGGCCTCAGAAATTTTGTCCACTACGGTGGTTGCCACTGACTTATCAGACACCATTCCCTTGGATGTCTCTACCCCAGCACGTGGTGCTGCTAGGCCTCCAGCAGCCATGTCCATTAAGGCCTTCGCCAGGGCCAAAGCAGCCAAGGCTAAGAAAACAGTGCCTGTTAAACCACCCTCAACTAGGCCCTCTTCTAGTTCTCAAATGCTTACTTTGGCAGAAGATTTAATTTCATTAATTAGAGGATCTCAATCTCACCCTGACAGGGCCTCTCAGCCCCCAGAGAAGAGACCTAGGGCAGAGGCCCCTGAGCCAGTGTCCTCTGATGATTCTGCTGATGAATCAGACATAACTGACCAGCCAGAGGCCCCTTTCTCCAATTTTGAAGATTCTGATGCTGAAGAATCCATTCCAGCTGCTTCCCCTCCAGAAGAATTCTCCTTTGGGGAAACCTTACATGCCATGCGGGAGCAGTTCCAATGGCAGCAACAAGATTTTTCAGATTCCAGAAAAGACTTAGAACCTTTCTGCACCTTCCACAGCACAGGCCCTTAGCTATACCTCCTGTTCTCTCTGTGGTAGATGATGCTTTCAACGATGTCTGCTCTGCTCCAGATTCATTACCCCCAGCCCCTGCCAAACCCGACAGATTTTACAGGGTACCAGATACTCATCACCACCTTTACAAGGCCCCACTTGCAGACCCGAAACTATATCCCAGGGTCCCAAGGCAGTAGCCGCGACCATAGCTAAAACCCTATTCCTTCTGAAAGGGAAGCAAGGTCATTAGACAGATGGGGTAAAAGGTTTACACTTCAGCTACTCTCTCAGCTAGAGCTTTAAACTGTCAGTTTCACATGATACAATACCAAGAGTTTATGCTTGATCAGTTAACTAAAAAGCTAACCACTGATGAATCTCTTGACAAGAAATATGTATTAGAAATGGTAAATAACATACAACAGGTTAGTAACCATTCCTTAAAATGTGGCTATGATGCACTGGAGGCTTCATTTAGATCAGCCATGACTGGCACAGTGATAAGAAGGCATGCATGGCTAAAGGAGCAAGCTCTACCGGATCATGTTAAAGCTAAGTTGCTAGATGCTCCTATGGATAAGACAAGTTTGTTTGGTGCACCTGCCCAGCAGGTTATGAAGAAAATGGAAGAAAAGGCAAAATCAGTTCAAACTGTTAAAGATTTCCTGCAGGTTCAACCCCCAAGGTTTAGCAGGAACTGGCCTGCCAAAAATTGGTCCTTTCCTGACTCCACAAGATTTCAAAGGGGCAGGAATAGACGTCCCAGAGGCAGAAACCAATCCAGAGGAGGTGCCTACAGAGGACGACAGTGGCAAGGTAACAACAGAGGCACAGACACAACCACTGCCACTACATCAACACACCAACAGTGACTTAATCCTAAATCCGCCTACCAGGGAACAAATAGCAGCTCCTCTAGGCGGAAAGTTAACCTTATTTTCAAAGAACTGGCACCACATAACAAAAGACAAGTGGATTTTACAAACCATAGATCAAGGTTACGGTTCCACTTCCACACTTTACCAGTCAAAAGAGGAATGCCAAATCTACCTCCAAATCCAAAAACAGAGGCTCTACAACAGATAATGGAGTTAGCAAACATGAGAGCTGTGGAAAAAGTGCCAACAGCAGAGCAAGGAAAGGGGTTCTACTCCAGACTATTCCTAGTTCCAAGAAAGGAAAAAAGTTGGAGACCAATTCTCGACCTGTCCACCTTAAATACATACATCATTGTCCCAAAATTCAAAATGCTGACCCTACAGCAACTTCTTCCCATGCTGGGCAAGGAGTGTTGGCTGGTAACTCTAGATCTCAAGGAGGCATACCTGCACGTCCCCATTCGACCAATCTGCAGAAGATACCTCAGATTTCTTGCAGGATCAGAGCACTATCAATTCTCAGCATTGCCCTTTGGCTTATCTACTGCGCCCAGAGTATTCACAAAATGCCTGGCATCAGTAATTGCACATTGCAGACTACAGGGAATTCAAATTTACCCATACCTGGACGACTGCCTGCTACAAGGGGACAACAAAAGCAAGTTGACAACAGATTTACAAAGGGTCATTTACTTGCTACAAGCACTGGGATACACAGTCAATTTACAAAAGTCAAGGCTGATACCATCTCAAACAAGGACATTCTTGGGAGCGGAATTGGACACAGTAAGGCAAATGGCATTCCTAACTACAGAAAAACAAAAAGAACTCCCTCTTTACTTCTTGGCACTAACAAAACTGAGCAAGTTAACAGCAAGGAAGGTACTGCAGGCCTTGGGCTTCATGGCATCATGCATAATCTTGGTCCCATTTGCCAGACTACATATGAGAAAACTACAGTGGTACCTAAGGAATTTATGGTCCCAACACAGACACAGCCTAGAAACAGAAATCCCACTAATTCCATGCTTAAAACAGGAGTTCCTATGGTGGGCTCAGGCATGCCAGTCCAACCCAGGCCTTCCCTTTCGCAGATGTCAAGCAAGCCAGAGCATCACAACAGACGCTTCAGACCTAGGATGGGGGGCCCATATGCTGGACAAATGCGTGCAAGGATTGTGGACTCAGGATCAACTTCGCCTGCACATCAACCTAAAAGAAATGCTGGCTGTAAAACTGGCAATCCAAAAGTTCAGACCATTTCTCAAAGAGGGCCAGTTGATGATAAGGACAGACAACACCACAGTCATGTGGTACATCAACAAACAGGGAGGCACTCATTCATACCCCTATGCAGAATGACTTTGGAGCTGTGGACCCTGGCACTCAGCTACAACATCCAGCTACAGGCAATATTTGTACCAGGAAAACAAAATACTCTAGCAGACATATTAAGCAGAACCACATCAGATGCCCACGAATGGCACCTGCACCCGGACATCTTCAAGACCATCTCAAAGAAATGGGAATGCCTCAGATAGATCTATTCGCATCACCTCACAATCAACAGCTCAAAAAATTCTGCACAAGGACATTCCACCCACTAGCATGGAAAGTGGATTCGCTCTCCTTCAGCTGGAAAGGCCTAACAGCATATGCATTCCCACCTCTTCCCTTGATACACAAAGTACTACTAAAGATCAAGGAAGAACATCCAAGGATAATCCTGATAGCTCCAAACTGGCCAAGACAACACTGGTACCCACTGCTGAGGAGCTTGTCTCGGAGCAATATGTGGCCAATACCCCTGATGCCTTTGATGCTAACTCAGAACAACTACAGCACCATACATCCAAACCTAAAAACGTTACAACTGACTGCATGGAACAT
Organism: Protopterus annectens; assembly: GCF_019279795.1. Taxonomy (NCBI): domain Eukaryota; kingdom Metazoa; phylum Chordata; order Ceratodontiformes; family Protopteridae; genus Protopterus; species Protopterus annectens. The sequence goes on along the minus strand of NC_056730.1, from coordinate 512,331,410 downwards.
CACATAGCAGCAGCTAATCAAGAACTTTCCCAAAGAGTTAAAGACATTATTCTTGAAGCACGCAGACCTTCAACAAGAAGGAACTACGCTGGAAAATGGAAAAGGTTTGTCATTTGGAGTTCTGAAAGAGGGAAAGATGTGTCAAACATAGATATGCCTAACATTCTGGAGTATCTGGCCGAACTTCTCCATTCAGGCCTGTCCTACTCCTCCATCAAGATACATGCATCAGCTATTTCAGCAGAATACAGCTTTGATCCACCTGTCTTTCACACCCTTTGCTCAGGCAGTTTCTCAGAGGAATCAAGAATGTAAAACCTCCAAGGAAACCACCATTGCCAGCTTGGGACTTAAACTTCGTACTAGAAAAGTTGACACTATCACCCTTTGAACCAGCAGCAACAGCAGACCTACAACACCTGTCATGGAAAACTGCTTTCCTACTGGCAATTACTTCAGCAAGGAGGGTTTCAGAACTACAGGCCTTAATGGCAGTGCAACCCTTCCTAATCTTCCACCAAGATAGAGTGTCCATGAGGACTAATCCAACATTTATGCCTAAGGTGGTATCCAGAGTGTCTTTAAACCAGGCAATCCACCTACCTACCTTCTTTCCCAACCCACAAAACAGAGGGGAAAGAATACTGCATACATTGGATGTACATAGACAGCTACGCTACTACTTGGACAGAACCAAAAGCAGCAGAAAGACTGACCAACTTTTGTGGCCTATGCAACAGGAAAGGAAGGAAAAGCTATTTCCAAACAGACAATCTCCAAATGGATAGGAAATTGCATACGATTCTGTTACTCCTTCCATGGAAAACCAATTCCACAGAACATAAGACCTCATTCTACAAGGGCAACAGCCACTACCGCAGCCTTCTTACGAGGAGTGGCTACCAAAGACATTATTGAGGCGGCTACTTGGACCTCCGTGCATACATTTGCCAAGCATTATAATTTGCCTCTATATTCCAGATCCCGAGCAGGGTTTGCCACTGCTGTACTGCAAGGGATCCTAGACACACCATAATCTACTTTAATCCTCCTCCCCTAGTTGGCTATGGTATTCTACCCAGCTGTTATGACTGCAGATGCATCCATGAAGGACATAGTACAGTTTTGTACCTACCATAAATGTAGATGTCCGAACTGGATAGCATCTGCAGTCAGGATTACCCTCCCTCCTTCCCCTCTGAGGTACTCCTAGGGTGTTTTACCCTCCTAATAGCTAGCTGATGGGGAGTCTTTATGGTGTATTTGTTTGTATATATGTACATACATGCTTATTTTTGTGTTTACCTCTATCCTTTTGGAAACATTGGCATCTATCCAAAATTTTAGCCTTCAAGAGGGCTTCTGGCATCTGGGGCAAGAAACACTGAGGAAAATGGCGTCGGCTGATGCCTTTATACCCGAAGACCAACAGAGATGACGTCGGGTGAAGTGCGACATCAGCCGAAGCCGGACCCGGACTTTGGAATCCGGCCGACTGACGGGCTGCCTGACGACAGGACAACCCAGCTGTTATGACTGCAGATGCTATCCAGTTCGGACATCTACATTTATGGTAGGTACAAAACTGTACTTTATGCCCATAAGTGGTAACGAGCCTTAGGTTAATGTTGTCATCTGGAACCCTGTATTTATATGTTAATTACTCAGATCTGGTTTGTGTGGACACCGAATTACTGGCAGTCAAAACTGTGTTGTGGTCATAACCTCTGTGATCAAACCTGTCCACAAGATAATTTTTCAGTAGAACATGTACGTCTGATATGAAGGAATTGAGATTTGGGAATGTTGTTAATTATATGTCTGGGATGAAAGCTGGAGGCATGGAGTAGCGTGTTGTATTGGGGATGTTTCCGAAACACCTTGGTGCCAAGTATTTGGTCTCCCTTCCTGGTTACAGTCACATCCAAAAGTCAATCAAATTTGTGAACAAGTTAAGGTTTATGAAGGGGAGTCTTTCTACACACCACATTTTCAAAAATTGGTTCAGGATTTGTTTTCCCTTAAAAAACAGTTCAAGGATAAAAATGTACACAAATTTAATAGGGACGTAAATGATTATCAAAGAGGTAAACCTTTTAGACCAGGTAAAAAATGTCAAGTTTGCAATACATGAAAATACCAAACCCACTTTTATGAGGAAAAGACTATGTTCCATTCTCAGAAGACCACAACTAGTTTGAGTGGTACTTCTGAAGATGAGTCATCCTCGGCCACTGAGGTAGAGACTGTTCACAGTTCTGACTCACGTGTGGCGAAGACATTTGTGGGTTTTGACCCTTTAGGAGGAACAAACACGGGAGGTGGGGGGGGGGTGCAAACATGCAGCATCCAGGAAATATAGAAAAGCTTTTGGAAGTATTGATACCCGGTAAGCCCTATTCATAATATGCATAATATTTCATCAGTACAGCTGTCAGATGGTGAAATCAGTCTTCTCAATAAAGGTTTGAATTTCATATCTGGTTTTCTGGTTTATGAGGGCATGTTTGCTAATGACATCATGTTTTTTTTGCCATTTGATTAATTTAAAATTGTATTTTCAGTCTCAGTCACATACTCAAAGATCTACTGAGTTTACGTTTCATAAATCTTCATTCATGCCTCCTATGGATAAACATGTGGTGGCATTCCAACAATGTGTGCTGAAGGATATACTTTTTTTTACTCTGATTTTCAGCTTCAGAGATCTAATCTTACCAACTTAGAAAAATAAGCCTTTGTCAATTTAAAAAAAAAGGAAAGATTTGGTTATTTTCCCTGAAGATAAGGGTGGGGCTGTGGTGGTTCTGGACTGGGCCATGTATTTAGCTGAGGCTAATAGACAATTATCAGATGGTCTATTCTACATGCACATGCCTTTGGATCCCACTGATAGATTTAAGAAGGAAATTGATGATTTTCTTGGGAATGCCTTGGAGGAGGGGATTATTAGTAAGACTGTTTGTTACCTTCGTACTGTTGCTCATCCTCAGTCACAGTATCTGTATTTGCTACCTAAAATTCACAAAAATCTATAAAAGCCTCCGGGGAGACCTATTGTCTCGGGTAGAAGCTCTTTGACTGAACCCATGTCGGCCTGCCTAACCAAATATCTCAAACATGTACTATCATTAATCAGGTCCAGAATCCAGGACACCACACAATGTTTGCACATCATTTCAGACACAAAGTTGGGACCACATTGGCTTATGTGCATCTTGGATGTCAGTGCATTGTATACCAGTATTCCTCATTGGGCTGGTTTATAAGCCATTGAATACTGGTTGAAAAGGGCTAACGTTTATCCACCTGGTTTTAAGACAGTCTTGATTTGTATGACTGAACACGTTCTTAGCAAGAATGTATTTTACTTTCACAGGAAATGCTACTGGCAAGTCAAAGGTACTGCTATGGGAGCGTCTTTCGCTCCCATATATGCAGACCTGTCCATGGGATTCCGTGAGGAACAATTGATGTTCATCGTGTTTCACTGTTGCAGTCTTTACTCTTGGGTTATCCTGCTGGCAGGCTACCCGCAGTCGGACAGAATTCCAAAGTCTAGGTCCGGCGTCGGTTGCTGTCGCCTCTTCCCTGACGTCAGTGCGCCAGGGGTATAAAAGATGCAGCCAACACCATTTTCTTCCGTCTTTCTTTTCACGCGGTGCCCGAAGCAAAAGCAGTTCACAAGTGCCGGTCGGCCGACTCCTGAGATTTTCACAGACGAATTTCAGATCCAGAGTCTTCATTAAAGCTAAGTACCCCGTTGGGGAAACTTTTTTCTTGCTCCAGACCGATGTCAGAAAAAGTTAATAATTATATTTCTTGTAGGAAGCAAATATCTCATAAGGATTATCATTCTTACTGTATTCCTTGCCTAGGCCCTGATCATAACATTGCTAGCTGTCAGTTTTGTGCTAGATTCCACAAACGCACTATTAAGCGTCTGTTTGATTTTGCTTATCATTACTTTGGCCGAAAATTCAATTACATAATGCCATTGGAACAGCCGACGACTGGACTGTCTAAAAAACGCAAGGAAAAAGAGAAGGACAGGCATCCGAGATCCAAAACCGACAACGAGGCTTTAGCTAAGCCAGTCGCCGGTTCTCAGTGAGGCGCTTTCGCAGCCCTTGACACCCGTTACTTCAGAGCCACAGGCCGCTGATGACTCCCACGTGGAGCCAGCTAGGCCTCTGAATACTCAAGGTATTGGACACTCTGAAGTCATTCCCTCAGATGGGTCTGGAGCCGCTGAGCAGGCATCGGCTTCTGAGGGTGTTTTCAGACCTACACAGCTATATGTAAAGCCTACTTCAGCTTCAAAAGCAAAGACTACAGCAGCTTTAAAGACAAAGAAACAAGTACAGCATTCTCCAGGACAGACTTCCATGCCCAAGAAACAGATGCTCAAAATGGCCGAAGACCTTATTACCTTGATCAGGGGTTCCCATCCCCCTCATGACAAGAGGCCTAAGCAAGAGACAGACTGTGACTCTTCAGATCAGGTTTCCATTTCCTCTGACTCCTCGTCTGTACAGGAATACTCTCTTCCTCCCTATGAGGATTCTGATGCTGAAGAATCCATTCCTTCAGCCTCTCCACCTGAGGATTATTCTTTTGGGGAAACCCTGCATACCATGAGGAAGCATTTCCACTGGGAGAGCAAAGATTACTCAGAATCAAAGAAAAGGCTTAGAGATTTTCTTTTACTTCCTCAGTACAGGCCTCTTGCTATTCCCCCTGTGCTAGACATTGTAGATGATGTATTTTCAGAGTCTGGCCTTTCTCCACACTCCTTACCTCCAGCTCCTGTTAAACCAGACAAATACTACAGGGTTCCAGATTCACATACATTTCTTTATAAAACCCCTGCTGCTGACCCAGAAACTATTTCTCAGGGTCCCAAGGGGGTTAAGGCCACTACTGCAAAAAACCCTGTCCCTTCTGACAGGGATTCAAGGGCACTAGACAGATGGGGAAAAAGGTTTACACTTGTGTTACTTTGGCTGTGAGGGCTTTAAATTGTCAATTTCATATGATTAAATATCAACAATACTTAATGTCACTGTTAAAACAGAAAATGTTGACTAATTCTGATTGTACAGAAAATAAGGAAATACAGGATTAATTGCATGCAACTGAACAAGTGGGAAAGCATACATTGCAATGTGATTTTGATTCTCTGGAGGCCTCCTGCAGGGCCACAGTTACGGGTTCTGTCATTAGGAGGCATGCTTGGTTAAAGGAACAAAATCTGCCTGATCATGTTAAAGCAAAATTATTAGATGCTCCATTACAGCATGATACTTTATTTGGTGTTAAAGCAGAGGAGGTTTTGAAGAAAATGGAGGACAAAGCGAAATCTATGCAAACAGTAAAGGATTTCTTACAGGTTCAGCCACCAAAATTTAGCAGGAACTGGCCTACAAAGAATTGGTTCTTTCCAGTGTCGGACAGGCCACAAAGAGGCAGATATAGACGTCCCAGAGGCAGATCCCAGCCCCAGGGCTCATACAGGCCTAAACAGTGGGACACTTCTACCTCCAAAAGTGGAGAAGACAAAGCACAGCCATACAGGAAACAGTCCCAATGACTTGCCTCTGCCAGCACCAAGCGCTTATCTTCTTGCAGCCCCCTTGGGGGGAAAACTAGCTCTTTTTTCTCAAAATTGGCACATGATCACCCAGGACAAATGGGTATTGAATATAGTGTCCCAGGGCTACGGGTTCCACTTTCACACCCTGCCAAAGGCAAAAGGTATGTCAAACCTGCCACACAATCAATGGGCAGAGGCACAAAAACAAGTTTTGTCCCTTATGCAAATGAGGGCCATTCAACAAGTACCACAGCAAGAGCAGGGACAAGGATTTTACTCAAGACTTTTCTTGGTTCCCAGAAAGGACAAAGCCTGGAGATCAATACTGGACCTGTCTTTTCTAAACACATTTTTGGACGTTCCAAAATTGAAAATGTTAACTCTGCAGCAGCTTCTGCCCATGCTGGGCAAGAAGGCTTGGCTTGTAACTTTGGACCTAAAAGAGGCATACCTGCATATACCAATTAGACAGTCTTGCAGAAGATACTTCAGATTCATAGCTGGCTCAATGCACTACCAATTCTCTGCACTGCCCTTTGACTTACCTACTGCGCCCAGGGTCTTCACAAAATGCCTGGTACCAGTAATTGCACTTTGCAGACAGAGGAATTTAAATTTATCCTTACTTGGACGACTGCCTTATATAAGCAGAGAACAAAGACACTCTACTAAAGCATCTGGCATTCATAAAAAGATTATTAATTTGCCTAGGGTACACAGTAAATGGAAAGAAATCAAAACTAGCATCCTCTCAAGAGATAATATTCCTGGGTGCAAGCTTAAATACAACTGCCCAGATGGCTTATCTCACTCCAGACAAACAAAGGCAACTAACTTCTTACTTCAAAATGTTGGCAACAAAGACCCAGTTATCTGCAAGAAAAATTCTGCAGGCTTTGGGCTTCATGGCATCCTGCATTCTGCTAATTCCATATGCCAGACTGCATATGAGGAAACTTCAGTGGTATCTAAAAAGTGTCTGGATTCAACATTGTCAAAGCCTAGAAGCATTAATTACCCTCATTCCTTGCCTACAACAGGAGTTTCGATGGTGGGCACATGCCTGTCACCTCAACAAGGGACAGCCATTCACTCTACCCACAGCCAGGCAGTCAATAACAACAGATGCATCACATTATGCATGGGGAGCACACATGGCAGGAAAATGTATTCAGGGCACATGGTCCACCAGCCAAATGCATCTACATTATTTATTTATTTTACATTTGTTAACCGGGCTAGTCCAACTGGATACATGTCCATTTTCAGTGGAGGCCCAAGGAGAAAAGCTCCGCTAAAATAGTACTAATGCAACAGAAATAATACAATGCAACTAAGTAATTATACAATGCAACTAGAGAAATTAAACCAACAGAAAATTATAAAGAAAATAACACAATAGTAATTCACAATGAGCAATATATCTACATATCAATCAAAAAGAGATGCTAACTGTTCAGAATGCCCTGACAGCTTTCAAGGATCTTCTCCATCCAGGACAACTACTGATAAGGACGGACAATACTACAGTCATGTGGTACATAAACAAGCAGGGAGGCACACATTCCTACCCCCTCTGCAGACAAGCCATGACTTTGTGGGACACAGCATTGACTTATCAAGTACACCTGCAAGCACAATTCGTGCCAGGAAAGAACAATACTCTGGCAGACGAACTAAGCAGAAACCTTACGGATCCCCATGAGTGGAAACTGGATTCACAAGTCTTCAGCACGATAACAAAGGAATGAGGATGCCCAGACATAGATCTATTTGCCTCCCCTCACAACTGCCAACTACAGAAATTCTGCACAAGGATTTATCACAAGCAAGCATGGAAAGTGGATGCTCTGTCATTCAGCTGGAAAAGTCTAACAGTATATGCCTTTCCTCCTCTGCCTCTCCAACTCAAGGTACTCCTAAAGGTCAATCAAGAGAAGCCAAGAATGATTCTGATTGCCCCAGACTGGCCACGCCAGCACTGGTACCCATCCTAAAAAGCTTGTCTCAAGGCCCAGCCTGGACATTGCCTCTAATTCCTCACTTACTGACCCAGCGAAACAATCAGATTCTGCACAGCCAACTCAGGAGCCTAAATCTGGCAGCATGGCGGATAATGTAACCAGTCAAAGCACATCTCTCTCTAAAGTAGTGATGGATGTTATTTTGGAGGCCAGGAGGCCCAGTACCAGAAAATCTTATGCAGAAAAATGGAAAAGATTCTGTGCTTAGAACCAGGCACAAGGAATTGACACATCTGTACCAAATTTTCCTCAGATTTTGCAATACCTAACTGAGATGCTGGACAAAGGCCTATCCTTTTCATCAATTAAAATTCATGCCTCTGCCATTTCAAGCCAAACGAAATACCACAAGTAAACGAACCAACAGAATCAGAGGTAAGGAAATCAAGCCAACTGCAGAATGTTACAGAAAACTCCCAGAAATAGCGTAGTAAAACTTTAATAGCCGCTTTCGTCAAGAGACTTCATCAGAATACCAAGTAATAGAGTCAGCCTGCTTTAAATAACACTTCATTCAATCAATTAAACAATTAATCAATAAAAACATTTTTTAAAAAGCTTTTAACTATCAATTGAATAAAGATGTTGTGGTGTTCTTATCTATACATAATTTACTGTCCTTTAAAAAACACTTGATATTAATAGTTTCATTTAAACCTGGATACTTATCAGATCTTAATCTGATTTGCAACAACGTTTCTCTTTGTTCGACATAGTTCCTAAAATCACCCCCTCTCAAATCTGCTTTACATACTTCAATAACAGTAAATAGAAATTTCTTGAAGTTTTTACAAACTAAGGAATGTTTAAACAGGGCACTAGTCTCATCGTGAATGTTGATACTATATATGTGTTCACGAATGCGTGTTTTTAAACACCTAGTGGTCATTCCCACGTAAAAAGCTGAACAAGAACTTCAAGTACTAATGTAAATGACCCCTTTAGTACAACAGTTAACATATTCTGGCACTTGAAAGGTTTTGTCTGTTGTGTCAATAACTATTAAACGTCCTTGAGAAATGAACCTACACATGTTACAATTGTAACAAGGAAACATACCTTTCGTAGTTGCCTTATTAGTTTCCTGCTTTGTCTTATTGTCCTCTAATGCCTTTTTGATGTTAAAGGTATTCCTAAAAACAAAATTAGGTTTATTCCCTAAGACTTTTGAAATTTCATAATTACCCTGTATAATTTTCCAATTTTTTTCTATTAAATTTTTGATATAGACACCATCGACACTCATGTCCAAGGAGCAAACCAGTTTGTCGAAGACTTGTATTTTTTCTAATCTTTTAAATAAACCAGTGGTGTTGTTGGATTCATTATAATTCAGCAACGCTGGATAATGTGATGTTCGCTTGCTTAATACCTCTTTAATAATGTCTTCTAACATTTGTATTGTATACCCTCTTCTAATGAACATGTTTTTAATAAATTCAATTTCTTCTATCAAATCTTGTTCTCTTGATGTCATTCGACATGCCCTGATAAATTGCCCCTTGGGAATGTTCCTGATAGTGTGCTTTGGATGTGCACTTTGAAAATGAAGATAACTGTTGGTAAAGGTGTCTTTTCGATATATTTTACTGTTAAACCTGTCATCCGTGGAATCCCACCAAAAGGAAATGTCTAAAAAATTGATATATAACCCTGAACGACCCAAAGTAAATTTTAAAAAACTTCCTGATCTATTTATTTCAAAAAGAAAATTGTCCACTGTGTTCTTATTGTCTTCAATAATAAAAATTAAATCGTCAACAAATCTATAGTATAATACTATGTGAAATTTGATTTTTAATAAACTTAAAAAAACTTCTTCCCACCAAGACATTACTAGGTTTGCGTAAGATGGTACAGCTGGAGACCCCATCGCTACGCCTCTTTTTTTGTCTGTAATATGTTTTTCCAAACAAAAAATAATTGTGATGCAACAAACTATCTAAAAACCTACAAATGGTAGAAATTTGACCTGTGTTAAATTCGTTATTTTTGCTTAATAGGGTACGTATAGCCTCAACTCCTTCTTCATGGGGGATACAAGTATATAAAGAGACTACGTCTACTGTAAAAATAATGTGACTCTCAGGATCAAAAATGTTTTTGGCAGCAAATTCATTTAATTTATTTAAAAAGTGCCAAGAATCTTTAATAAATGATTCTTGTCTAAAAACCAAGGGACCTAATGTGGCGTCTATTATAAGTGAAATTCCTTCTGTAGCGGAGTGAGGTGAAGACACTATAGGTCTAAATGATGGATCTGTAAAGCTTTTGTGTGTTTTCGGAATCCCGAAAAGAACACCTATCCTTGGTTTGTCTATGACACAGAATTCATAAACGTCCAAGTCAATTTCATTGGACATTAAAGCTTCATATAAAAAAGAGTGTATTAATCTTTGCTTTTTCTTTATTTCATATAATGAAATTATTTCATACTCATCTTGATTTTCCAATAACTTTGACATTTTCCTAGTATATGAATCCTGTGTCATTATGACTATGTTGCCCCCTTTATCACTCCTCATAAATCTCAAGATGTTGTTTTTCTTACGTAGCTCATTGAAAGCCTTTCTTTCATTAAAATTTAGATTGTGTTCATGTCTAGTGTTTTTACTTAAAACACAATCAAGTTCCTGTAAACATGCTTCTTCGAACACCTTAATGGTGTGCACTAATGGTGGATTATAAATCGAAGGCTTTTTCAGTGCTTTGTTTATTTCAGGAATATCATGTAGTATATATGAAAGGTTTAGTTTTCTAACGAATTTTTTAATGTCCACAACAGTTTTACCAAAATCTGCCTTGGTGGTAGGGACAAAATTAAAACCCCGCCTGAGTACATTTAGTTCATCCTTATCAAAAACAACATCTGTTAAGTTAATAATATCAAAATTGTCCAACTGTCGGGCTAAATCTCGTCTCCCGACGAGTTGGAACCCAGAAAAGTCCGGCTCCTTGTAAACACTGTTTTCTTGACCGGTGGTGCTTTCTTGCCTAAAAAAGTATTGGAAGAATCCAGCAAGACACTAGTGGCAGTTTTTGAACTGGTATCACCAGTCTTTGCCTTACTGGTATCATCGTCGATAACGTTGTTACCTGTAACGTTAATATCAGACTGTTCAGTGCTATCAGTCTGATTTACGTTACTGCAAGCACCACGTATGGTGTCAGAATTCATGTTGGAAAGTTTTTTCTTCCATTAAAGTTGAAGTCAACTGTATTTTCCCTACTGTTCACTACTGAACTGTAATTCCGTTTATTTACAGAATAAAATGGTGGTACTTTAGAAGTATATTCCTTATTACCAGGTACAAAATAGTTGTAAGCAGAGTTTGTTTTATAAGCGCAAATATCCTGCTCCAATTTAGCAAGTTTCCTGTTTGTAATTTCTGTGGAATGTCTTTCGACTTCTTCAAACAATTTGTTAAAGTAATCTAACTGGTTTTTGTCATTACCAGCTGCTTTAACTTGACTTTCTAACTGACAAATCTCGTCTCTTAAAAAAGACATTTTTGTAGAATTATTGTCAATAAGTAGTTTAAAAAAAGACATACCTGCTTCATTAAAAAATGAAACTAAAGTACCAAGCATTGAATCCCCAACTTGGACGCCGTTTGGGCATTTGAAAAATCTAAGCCCTTTCGGCATAATCCGCAACTCTATACAGCGTTCAAAATAGCAGTTCTCAACAGTTAAAGACCGATACCTCTTTAACAATTTAGTTAGCAGTTCACGTTTCTTGTTGATCTCCTCATCGTAAAACGAATGTAGAAAGGTAGAAGGTTTGCCGAAAGGATTGCTATATGTGTCCAGTAAAGATTTTACACCGGAGTTGCCAGTCCGGTGATGATGTAAAATTCCGTTATCACCTGTTGTTGTTTGATTCCTTAAGTGACCGTTCGGTTCCACCTCAATAACGGTGTCCATCTCCTTAAAAGAACCGCTCGGGCTAGAGGCATTCGCCGCCGATGGTGGTGAGGTAGTAGCCCTTGCTACTAAAACCTTTAGTGAATTTTGGATGTCAATTAGAGTAGAAACTAGCAGATTGTTAACGTTTCTGCTAGAATCACTTCCCGGAGTAGGATGTATGCTCAAATTCAATAACTGCTCGTCGATTTCCTCATCCATGGCGTGGTGTACAAAACAAGCCAAACGAAATACCACAAGTAAACGAACCAACAGAATCAGAGGTAAGGAAATCAAGCCAACTGCAGAATGTTACAGAAAACTCCCAGAAATAGCGTAGTAAAACTTTAATAGCCGCTTTCGTCAAGAGACTTCATCAGAATACCAAGTAATAGAGTCAGCCTGCTTTAAATAACACTTCATTCAATCAATTAAACAATTAATCAATAAAAAAATTTTTTAAAAAGCTTTTAACTATCAATTGAATAAAGATGTTGTGGTGTTCTTATCTATACATAATTTACTGTCCTTTAAAAAACACTTGATATTAATAGTTTCATTTAAACCTGGATACTTATCAGATCTTAATCTGATTTGCCACAACGTTTCTCTTTGTTCGACATAGTTCCTAAAATCACCCCCTCTCAAATCTGCTTTACATACTTCAGTAACAGTAAATAGAAATTTCTTGAAGTTTTTACAAACTAAGGAATGTTTAAACATTCTGCCATTTCAGCTCATTACAATACGTAACCTCCTATTTTTTCCCATCCATTGCTAAGGCAGTCCCTCAGAGGGGCCAAAAACATAAGACCTACAAGGAGAGTCCCAATACCTGCATGGGACCTCAATTATGTCTTGGAAAAACTCACACTGCCGCCTTTTGAGCCAGCCAATACAGCTGATATAAAGTTTTTATCTTGGAAAACAGCTCTGCTCCTAGCAATAACCTCTGCAAGACGAGTTTCAGAGTTACAGGCACTCATGGCTGTGGAACCTTTCATAATTTTCCATCCAGACAGGGTTTCTCTAAGGGCGAACCCAACATTTGTGCCTAAGGTAGTGTCCAGTGTGGCCCTTAACCAAACCATTAATTTGCCTACCTTTTATCCAAACCCACAGAATAAGGGTGAGAGACTTCTGCATTCCTTGGACATACACAGACAACTACACTTCTACTTGGACAGAACTAAAGCTTTCAGAAAAACTGAGCAACTTTTAGTGGCATATGCTGCAGGATCTCAAGGAAAGCCAACTATTTCAAAATGGATAGGCCACTGCATTTGTTTCTGCTACTCACAACATGGCAAATCAGTGCCCAAGGGCATTAGGCCTCATTCTACCAGGACAGCAGCCACTTTAGCAGCCTTTCTCAGAGGAGTACCAACCAAAGACATTTTAGAGGCTGCAACTTGGAGTTAGCACTACCATTTACCTCTCTACTCTAAATCCAGAGCAGGCTTCACCACTGCAGTTCTGCAAGGCCTTATAGCCTCTCCTAATCCTATTTAAGCCCAGCCACCCAACCTTAGCTTTGGAATTCAACCTAAGAGTAATGACTGCAACAGTGAAATACGATGAATATAGTACAGTTGCGTACCTACCATAAATGTAGATGTTCGAGTGTATTCACTGTTGCAGTCCAGGTTACCCACCCACCATCCCCCTTTTCTTTGCTGGGACTTACCTATACTTCTCTATCTTATACAGCCTATGTGGTGTATTTGCTTGTAGATGAAGGAAATGTTTATTTTACTGCATGCATAATTATTGGCATAATATTTTTAGCCTACCGTTTTGGGGGCACCTGACATCTGGGGCAAGAAAAACTGAAGAAAATGGCGCCAGCTGCAACTTTTATACCCCTGGCGCACTGACGTCAGGGAAGAGGAGACAGCAACCAATGCCAGACCTAGACTTTGGAATTCTGGACGACTGCGGGTAGCCTGCCAGCAGGATAACCCAAGAGTAATGACTGCAACAGTGAATACACTCGAACATCTACATTTATGGTAGGTACACAACTGTGCTATTTGTAACATTTGTCATAATTTATACATTTCTGAAATTGACATTTGGAGGCAGTATCTGGATGATTGCTGGATGGTATGGAGAGTGGATCAAACCTACTTACAGTAATTCATGCAGTATTTGAATGAGAACAAGTGGGGCTTTGAATTCACGGTACATTATCACTCCATGGAAATTAACTTTTTGGATGTGACTGTAACCAGGGAGGGAGACCAAACACTTAGCACCAAGGTGATTTGGAAACATCCCCAATATAACATGTTACTCCATGCCTCCAGTTTTCATCCCAGAGATATAATTAACAACATTCCCAAATCTCAATTCTTTTGTATCAGACGTATATGTTCCACTGAAAAATCTTACAAGGAATTCCAAAATTATCTTGTGAACAGGTTTGATCGTAGAGGTTATGACCACACCACAGATGTCCTTCAAGAATGCAACTGCAGTCATAACATATGGGTTGTCCTGCCTCAGGCAGCCCTCGGTCGGCCGGATTCCAAAGTCTGGGTCCGACGTCGGCTGATTTCGCATTTCTCTCCGACGTCAGAGCGGCTGGAGTATATAAGCATCAGCCGACGCCATCTTCTTCAGTCTTTCTTGCCGCGCGGTGCCCGAAGCAGAAGCAGTTCGCAAGTGCCGGTCAGTCAGCTCCTGTATTCTTCGTAACCAAAGTCATCAAAAAAAGCTAAGTACCCCGTTGGGGACCTTTTCTTGCCTCAGCCGATGTCAGAAATTACTGAAAAAGTAAATAATTGTCTGTCTTGTGGTAAACAAATACCTCATAAGAATTTCCACTCTCACTGCCTTCCTTGCCTTGGCACAGACCACGATGTCTCGGCCTGTGCCGCCTGTGCTCGCTTCAACAAGCGCACTTTCAGGCGCCGGGCGGAGTTCGCTGAAGAGTTTTTCGGTGAAAAATTTGATTATACAATGCCGTCGGAACAACCGACAACGCAGACTCCTAAGAAACGAAAAGACCGGGACCGACATCCTCGGCCCGCGTCTTCCACCGACACCACGCCAAAACTAATCGCGAGTGCCCCGGTTCCCTCTTGAGGCGGTTATTCCACCGCTCTGAACCGAAGACACCGCATTACCGATACCTCCGATACCGGAGGCCACTCCGACGCCAGTTATTGATTTTCCTCCGGATACCGAAACCGAGGAAATGCCCGAGACCATTGCTGTTGATAAGGTCACCCCTGCACGTGGAGTGGCTAGGCCTCCCATGTCCATGTCTGTCAAGGCCTACACACGTGCCAAGGCAGCCAGCAAGTCCAAACATCTTACTGCTAAAACCTTACCTCAGCCTACTCCTGAAACTCAAATCATGTCCATGGCCGCAGATTTAATTTCCCTGATCAGAGGTTCCCAGGCCCATCCTGAGAGAGGATCCCAGCCTCCTCCTGAGAAGAGGCCCAGGGTTGAACCCTCTGACCCTCTGCCTTCAGATGAAGATTCTGAGGACTCTGTTCACTCCGAAAGCCAGGAAGAGCCCTTCCAGACCTATGAGGATTCAGATGCAGAGGACTCCATTCCCTCGGCCTCTCCTCCTGAGGATATTTCTTTGGGGAAGTTCTGCATTCCATGAGGGAGCATTTTAAGTGGCAAGGCCAGGAATTTTCTGATTCCAGAAAGCGCCTTCGAACCTTCCTCAAAAAGCCTCAACACAGACCCTTAGCTGTACCTCCTGTGCTTGATGTTTTGGATGACTTATACTCTGACTCCAGTGTTACCCCTGATACTCTTCCTCCTGCTCCTGTCAAGCCTGACAGATACTATAGGGTCCCAGAAACCCATTCTCATTTATTTAGGGCCCATGCTGTTGATTTAGAAACAATTTCCCAGGGGCCTAAAGGGGTTTCAGCTACCACCTCCAAAAATCCTTTGCCTTCCGACAGGGAAGCAAGGTCCTTAGAGAGATGGGGGAAGAAGGTCTACACCTCTACTACTTTATCTATGAGAGCTCTCAATTGTCTCTTTCACATGTTTCAATATCAGGATTTCCTGTTAGATGATTTACAGAAAAGTTTGGCCTCTCCTGAACCTTTAGATAGGAAGTCTTTGCAGGAGGCTGTGCATAACTCTCAGCAGGTTAGCAATCATTTTTTACAGTGTGGATATGATGCATTGGAGGCTTCATGTAGGGCAGCTATGACAGGGGCGGTCATTCGTAGACATGCATGGCTAAAAGAACAACCTTTACCAGATCATGTTAAGGCAAAACTTCTTGATGCACCCTTGGAAAAGAACAAGCTTTTTGGTGCTAATGCTAAAGATGTGTTAAAGTCCATTGAGGAAAAAGCCAAGTCAGTTCAGACAGTCAAGGATTTCCTCCAGGTTCAGCCGCCCAGATTCAGCAGGAACTGGCCTTCTAAAAACTGGTCCTTTCCTAATCCTGAAAGATTTCAAAGGGGCAAAAACAGGCGTGCCCGAGGAAGAGGACAATACAGAGGATCCTACAGGGGACGACAATGGCAACCAGCAAACCAAAGAAGTGACACAGGGGTTTCTCCTGCCCCGCAGGGACAATCTCAATGACTTTCCTCTACTTCCACTGACCAAGGAGCAAACAGAAGCTCCTTTGGGCGGAAAGTTATCTCTGTTTTCAAAAAATTGGCACAAACTGACAAAAGACAAATGGATTTTGGACATTATAGACCACGGTTACAGGTTCCACTTTCATACCTTGCCAAGAAAACAAGGCATGCCAAACCTTCCACAAAATCAGAGGGCAGAGGCTATCAAGAAAATTTCTCTGCTTGCTCAGATCAAAGCAATAGAAAAGGTTTCACAACAAGAACAAGGTCAGGGGGTTTATTCAAGACTGTTCCTTGTTCCAAGAAAAGAATCTCAATGGAGACCAATACTGGACTTGTCCGCTCTAAACACTTTTCTCATAGTACCAAAGTTCAAAATGCTGACTTTACACCAACTCCTTCCCATGCTGGGCAAGGGGTCTTGGCTGATTAGTCTGGACCTCAAGGAGGCATACCTGCATGTCCCTATCAGACACAGCTGCAGAAGATACTTCAGATTTCTTGCAGGGCCAGAGCACTATCAATTCTCAGCATTGCCATTTGGCTTATCTACTGCGCCCAGAGTATTCACGAAATGCCTGGCATCAGTAATTGCTCATTGCAGGCTCCAGGGGATTCAAATCTACCCGTACCTGGACGATTTCCTCATACAAGCGGACAACAAACTAGCCTTGACAAAAAACTTGAATTATGTCATACACTTGCTACAGGCTCTGGGATACACAGTCAACTTTCAAAAGTCAAGACTTCAGCCATCCCAGCAAATAACCTTCTTAGGAGCCAAACTAGACACAGCCTCTCAAATGGCTTACCTGACAGAAGACAAGCAAAAGAAGTTAACTCATTACTTCAAAAGTTTAGCAAAGCTCACCCAGATGACTGCAAGGAGTTTCCTACAGGCCCTGGGTTACATGGCATCCTGCATTCTCTTGGTCCCAGTAGCAAGACTACACATGAGAAAGCTTCAATGGTACTTACCACCAAAAAGAGCTGGAATGCGCACCAATTTCAAGACTTCAAGGCTTTAATCCAAAAAACTTTCCAACTTTAGCTACACGCTTTCGGAGGATACAGTGACCCTCCTTCTTCAGAAAACTCAGCCACTGATTCCCTTCCGGTAATACAAATAGTACCCACACCGCCACACGTATAATATCCAATCAGTACTATGGTACTTAAAAAGCTTATGGTCTCAACACAGCAACAACCTAGAAGCAACTATCCCACTCATTCCATGTCTTTAAAAGGAATTTCTATGGTGGGCCACAGTAAGCCAGTCAGACACAGGCATGTCGTTCAAAAAACCTCAGATAACACAGACAATGACCACAGACGCCTCAGACCTTGGATGGGGGGCGCACATGGAGGGCAGATGTATTCAAGGGCAATGGTCCCCAAAGGAAACACATCTGCATTATCAACCAAAAAGAAATGCTGGCAGTAATGCATGCCATCGAGGCCTTTGGACAACAACTTCAACAAGGCCACCTACTAATACGGACAGACAACACCACTGTGATGTGGTACATAAACAAGCAGGGGGGCACTCATTCTTACCCCCTTTGCAGACTGACAATGAATCTTTGGGAAAAATCACTGGGTCTAAACATACAGCTACAATCCCAGTTTGTTCCAGGCAAAGACAATGTTCTGGCGGACAGTCTAAGCAGGAATTTCCTAGACCCCCACGAATGGAGGTTACATCCAGATATCTTTATACGACTCACCTCGACATGGGGCAGGCCGGACGTGGACCTATTTGCCTCCCACCTCAATCATCACTTACAAAAGTTCTGCTCAAGGACATATCATCCACAAGCATGGAAAGTAGATGCCCTCTCATTCAACTGGAGCTCCCTAATAATTTATGCATTTCCACCCCTGCCACTGATGACCACAGTGTTATTAAAGATCAAGGCAGAGCAACCAAAGGGGATCCTAATAGCTCCAGACTGGCCAAGACAACACTGGTACCCACTACTACGGAGCATATGTCACAACAAAACGTGGGCCCTTCCACAATGGCCCCAACTTTTGACTCAACACAACTTCAGGACTGTTCATCCCAACATCCAGACTCTACAGCTAACAGCTTGGGAAATTCCATAAATAACCTCAATTTACCTCTCTCCAAGGAAGTTCAGCGGATACTAA
Source organism: Protopterus annectens (assembly GCF_019279795.1). Taxonomy (NCBI): domain Eukaryota; kingdom Metazoa; phylum Chordata; order Ceratodontiformes; family Protopteridae; genus Protopterus; species Protopterus annectens. The sequence goes on along the minus strand of NC_056730.1, from coordinate 512,313,156 downwards.
CAGAAGCCCGCAGACCATCCACCAGAAAGGCTTACTCAGCCAAATGGAAGAGATTCAGCATTTGGAGTACCAACAAGGGTCATGATGCATCGCTTTTGAGCATCCCACTCATTCTGGAATACTTGGCAGATATGTTACATAACGGACTCTCATACTCTTCCATAAAAATACATGCTTCAGCTATCTCATCTAGATACAACACTGATCCACCTGTGTTTTCACATCCTTTGCTATGGCAATTTCTTAGAGGAATCAAGAATATAAAGCCCCCAAGAAAGGCACCAGTACCAGCTTGGGACCTCAATTTTGTCCTAGAAAAATTGACTCTACCTCCCTTCGAGCCAGCAGCTTCTGTGGATTTACAATTTCTTTCCTGGAAGACTGCTTTCCTGCTGGCCATAACCTCAGCAAGAAGGGTTTCGGAATTACAGGCCTTAATGGCAATACCACCTTTCATAACTTTTCACAGAGACAGGGTCTCCCTACGAACCAACCCTACTTTTCTGCCAAAAGTGGTATCCAGGGTTTCTTTAAATAAAGCAATTCACCTGCCTACTTTCTTTCCCAATCCTGAGAACAAAGGGGAAAGACTGTTACATACCCTGGACATACACAGACAACTTCGCTACTACCTAGACAGAACCAAGACCAGTAGGAAGTCTGATCAACTTTTTGTAGCTTACGCCCCTGGAGTACAAGGAAAAGCAATTTCCAAACAGACAGTTTCAAAATGGATTGGACATTGCATCAGATTCTGTTATTCCTTCCATGGAAAGTGTGTGACAGCCAATGTCAGACCACACTCCACCAGAGCTACAGCCACCTCTACAGCTTTTTTAAGAGGGGTGCCTACAAAGGACATTCTAGAAGCTGCTACATGGAGCTCCGTGCATACATTTTCCAAACACTACAACCTCCCTTTATATTCCAGATCCAGAGCAGGCTTTGTCTCGGCAGTCCTGCAGGGATTGATAGCTACACCATCCTTTTCCTAGAGCATACCACCTCCCCCAGCTAAGCTATGGTATTCAACCCATATGTTATGACTGCAGTTGCATTCTTGAAGGACATAGTACAGTTTTGTACCTACCATAAATGTAGATGTCCGATAGATATGCAACTGCAGTCGGGTTTTCCCTCCCTCCTTCCCCTCTATGCCTTGGGTCCACTCCTCTCCCTATTATCCTTAGCTGGGGATATCTGTTATGGTGTATCTGTTTATTACTTATTTATTGTCTGGAAACCTATTACAGCCTTCATTGGAGGGCACCTGGCATCTGGGGCAAGAAACACTGAAGAAGATGGCGTCGGCTGATGCTTATATACCCCAGCCGCTCTGACGTCTGAGAGAAATGCGACATCAGCCGACGTCGGACCCAGATTTTGGAATCCGGCCGACCGAGGGCTGCCTGAGGCAGGACAACCCATATGTTATGACTGCAGTTGCATATCTATCGGACATCTACATTTATGGTAGGTACAAAACTGTACTTTTTGACTGCCAGTAATTGGTTGTCCACACAAACCAGATCTGAGTTAACATATAAATCCAGGGTTGCAGATGACAACATTAACCTAAGGCTCGTTACCACTTATGGACGTAACACCAATGTTTTTCGAAACATTGTGGATCGATATTGGGGTATCCTCCAATTAGATGATAGAATTTCAGAAATTCTTGGACCCAGGTGTTTGTTTTCCTTCCAGAGGGACCCCACTTTGGGGTCACATTTTAGTCACTATAAACATAGGGAGAACACTTCCTCACAAACCACCTTATTTAGAGACATACTTAAGGGTTGTTTCCTTTGTGGTCGTTGTTCAGCCTGTCAGTATCTTTGCACATCTAAGAGCTTCAGTAGTGCAAATACTTCCAGAGTTTATGACATTTCATTTTTTGAGAATTGTAGTACAGACTGGCTGATTTATTTAGCCAGTTGTTCTTGCAAAGAATTTTATGTAGGCCAAACATCTAGGTCTCTGCAGGTGAGGGTCTCTGAACATCTTAGTGATATCTGTAATAGAAGGGCTTCCAGCTCATTATTTAAACAAACATTACAACATATACCACTGCACAATTTACATTTATTATTGTTGACATAATAAAAGGGAATAGACAGCGCAAAATGTGTTGGCACTTTATTTTAAATAATAAAGAACGGAATTGGATCATTAGACTAGGGGGATTGTTTAGACTTGGTCTTAATGAGTAACTTTAATTAATATGTGATGTGTATTTAAAACAGGAAATACTTTTGTGCTATGTTCACGGAGGGAGGGCATATGGATGCCGAAACCGGTTTAACTGCTTTGTAATAGCTATAGTTTTTCTATAGCTTTAGGAGTTGCCACAATAAAATTGTTTTTTGGTTTTACCAAGGTGCTGGCCAATTTTGAGATTGCTTTGGGTGTTGACCTTTGCACCAGCTGTACTTGCGGTTCCTGCGTGTGTACTTGACACTTCACTGGTACCTAAAAAGCCTTTGGTGTCAACACTCTCAAGACCTGGAAACTCTACCTGGAAAATCTAGAAACCCATGATACCTTGCCTCAAAAAAGATTTTCTTTGGTGGGCAGCAGCATGCTCCCACAACAAGGGACTACCTTTCTCACCACAGATGTATCAGACTATGCCTGGGGTGCACACCTGGAAGGCAGGTGCATACAGGGCCAATGGAGCCTACAGCAAATCAATCTGCACATCAACCAAAAAGAGATGATGTTCTTCATCTCACATTGCTGCAGTCCTTACTTATGGGTAGTCCGCTGTCCTCGGTCGGCCCGAATACCAAAGTATTAGGCTGACGTCGGTCATGGGCGCACAGCCCTGACATCAGAGCGTCAGGGTATAAAAGCGCATGACCGACGTCATATCCTCAGTCTTTTTTGCCGCATGGTCCGATGCAGAAGCAGCGTTGCAAGTGCCGTTTGGCTTTCTGAAATTTTTCGTTTTCGGAGTTTCAGACATACCAAGTTGGGCTAAGTACCCCGTTGGGGAGCATTTTTGTTTTTTCTTGCCTCAGTTGTTTACCGGGTGTCAGAAAAAGTGAATAATTGTATTTCTTGTGGGAAGCAGATAGCGCATAGGGATTACCACCGCTTTGTATCCCTTGCTTGGGACCGGAGCACGACGTAGTTGGGTGTCGGTTTTGTGCTAGGTTTAATAAGCGCACTATTAAGAGAAGGCTAGATTGCGCTAGGTTAGTTTTGGCAAACGGTGTAATTATAATATGCCGCGGATCCTCCGATGCCCGCTTCACGAAGAAGCGAAAGACAAATCTGTAAAGCCTAGACAGGATGATTCGTCCATTTCGGACGCCGGTCCTTTAGAGACTGCAGTGGAACAGGTGGATCCGGCTGAAGTTTCTGTTGAGTCTCCGGGGGAAACCTTGATTTTACAGGATGTGGCATCACAGGAGTCAGGTCAGGCTGAAGGGGCCTCTCAGGTTACTATTCTCCCTTCTTTGCCTAAGGGGGTTAGGCCTTCTGCTACTGTTTCTAGGGCTCCTTCTAAGGGCAGGACTGTTTTGCCTTCTTCTGGAGTTAGTTCTGGTTCTTCAGGGTCTGTACCTAAGAAGCATATGCTTAAAATGGCAGAAGATTTGATTTCTTTAATTAGAGGTTCCATGCCCCCTCCTGATAAGAGGCCCAGGGTAGAGCCAGAGTTGGAAATTTTGGAGCAGGCCTCAGATGATTCTGAGTCTTCTGCTGAGGATATTCAAGATTTTCCTCCTTATTCGGATTCCGATGCAGAGGATTGTACTCCTTCTGCTTCCTCTCCAGAGGATTTTTCATTTTCAGAAACCTTACACTCTATGAGGGAACATTTTAAGTGGGAAGGACAGGATTACTCGGATTCCAGAAAGAGGCTTAGAGAGTTCTTGTTTTTACCACAGCACAGACCCTTGGCTATTCCTCCTGTTTTGGATGTTGTTCAGGATGTTTTTTCGGAGGCCACATTTAATCCAGATTCTATGCCTCCTGCACCAGTTAAACCGGACAGGTATTATAGGGTACCTGAGGCTCATAAATACCTATATAAGAGTCCTAGGGCGGACCCAGAAACTATTAGTCAGGGGCCTAAGGGTGTTAGGGCTTCTGTTGTAAAGAATCCGGTTCCTCTAGATAAGGAAGCTATAGCTTTGGACAGATGGGGTAAGAAGGTGTACACCTCTTCTACTTTGGCAGTGAGGGCTTTAAATTGCCAGTTTCATATGTTGAAATATCAGAATTTCCTCCTTTCTCAGCTAAAATCAAAAGTGGATGCTTTGGCGGAGGGCATAGAGTGTAAAGAATTGCAAGATTTGGTGCATGTTTCTGAACAGGTGGGGAAACATTCTTTGCAGTGTGGCTTTGATGCTTTGCAGGCTTCTTCTAGAGTGGCTGCCACTGGTTCAGTTCTTCGTAGGCATGCCTGGCTTAAGGATCAGAATTTATCTGAACATGTTAAGTCTAGAATTCTGGATGCCCTTTACAGTCCGAAGTGTTGTTTGGTCCTCCTGTGGAGTCTGTTTTGAAGAAAATGGAGGACAAGGCTAAGTCTATGCAGACTGTTAAAGATTTTTTGCAGGTTCAACCTCCTAAGTTTAGTAGAAATTGGCCTGCTAAGGGGTGGACGTACCTTTCTTCTGATTCCCAGTCTAGGGGTAGATCTAGGCGTGGTAGGGGCAGAGCTCAGAGTACCTTTAGGCCTAGAACCTGGAGTTCGCCTGCTCAATCTGCTGGTGAGGGTAGGGGCCAGTCCTTTCGTAAACAGGCCCAATGACCTGCATTTTCAGCTGCCAGATTCTTCTTGCCTGGCAGCTCCTTTGGGAGGAAAGCTAGCTCTCTTCAAGCAAAATTGGTTTTTAGTCACCCAAGACAAATGGGTGTTGGACATTATAAACAAAGGTTACAAGTTTTATTTCCATACATTGCCTCCTTTCAAAGGTATGCCAGACATTCCTCCTCGGCAAAGGATGGAGGCTCACAAACAGATTTCATTACTTCTTCACATGAGAACCATACAGCCAGTACCTCCTTCAGAAGTGGGTCTAGGGTTTTATTCCCGCCTGTTTCTAGTACCAAAGAAAGGGAACACGTGGAGACCGATTTTGGATTTATCTCTCCTCAACACTTATTTGGACATTCCAAAGTTCAAAATGTTGACATTACAACAGCTTTTGCCTCTGCTGGGAAAAGATCACTGGATGGTAACTCTGGATCTAAAAGAGGCTTATCTTCATGTTCCTATCAGGCCCAGTTGCAGGAAGTACCATGCCGAGCTGGAAATTTACATTATCAGTTCTCTGCATTGCCCTTTGGCTTATCTACTGCGCCCAGAGTGTTCACAAAGGTTCTGGCTCCAGTGATAGCCTTTTTCAGGATGGAAGGAATACAAATTTATCCTTATTTGGACGATTGCCTGATTATTGCACAAGACAAGGACAAGCTTCTTCAGCATCTACGGTATGTGATGGTAGTGTTAAGATGCCTAGGGTATTCTGTGAACGGAACAAAGTCCTGTCTAGGACCCTCTCAGGACATGTGCTTTCTGGGTGTGAGACTGAATACAGCTTCCCAGATGGCCTTTTTGACCCCGGACAAACAGAAAAGTCTTTCACTTTATTTCCATCAAATGTCTCTACAGTCCAGGCTGACTGCAAGGACAGTCCTTCAAGCCTTGGGGTTCATGGCATCTTGTATTTTGGTGCTTCCCAATGCCAAATTGCATATGAGGAAGCTTCAATGGTATCTCAAAAATCTATGGACACAACACTGCCAAGATCTAGACACTGTCATTCAAATAATACCTTGCATTCAGAAGGAATTTTTGTGGTGGGCTCAGGAATGTCACCTAAACAAGGGACTCTCTGTGACCCGACCAGAGGCGAGTCAGATTCTAACGACAGATGCCTCGGACAAGGCTTGGGGAGCACACCTCAATGGGAAATGGGTGCAAGACACGTGGCCTGCCAGACTTCAACATTTGCATATCAACTTGAAGGAGATGTTAGCAGTACAATTTGCATTAATGGCTTTCAAGGATTTACTTCACCCAGGGCAGGTGTTGATTCTAACAGACAACACAACTGTCATGTGGTACATCAACAAGCAAGGGGAACACATTCTACCCTCTTTGCAGACAAGCGATGATTTTGTGGGAGACAGCTCTCAGTTACAACCTCAATCTTCAGGCAAGATTTCTACCAGGAGCACAGAACTCCTTAGCAGATGTATTGAGCAGACAAATAGTGGATCCTCACGAGTGGAAATTGGATCCTCAGGTATTTCAAAAGTTGACAGTGTCATGGGGAACTCCAGACATAGATCTGTTCGCTTCCCCACTAAATTACCAGTTGCCAAAGTTTTGCACAAAAAGGTTTCATCCCACAGCTTGGAAGGTGGACACTCTGTCATTCAGTTGGAACAATCTTCATGTATATGCCTTTCCACCTCTACCTCTTCTGCCCAAGGTTCTCTTGAAGGCCAGACAAGACAAGCCATCCATGATCCTGATAGCACCGGATTGGCCTCGACAACACTGGTACCCACGACTGAGGAGTTTGGTCCGAGAGCCTCCATGGCCTCTGCCTTTGATTCCACACCTTTTGTCTCAGGAGGGCAATCACTTTCTCAATGTCAGAATTCAGTCTCTGCATCTAACAGCCTGGCATATTCTGTTTTAGATTCTGGAGGTTCTCAGCTTCCACAACAAGTTTTGAATGTTATTTTGGAGGCCAGGAGGCCTAGTACAAGGAAAGTTTATGCTGATAAATGGAGGAGATTTTTATTTGGAGCAAAGGGAAGGACTTTGATGTTTCCAAGCCTAATTTGAGTGCTTCCTTACAATATCTTACTGAGTTATTAGACAAAGGTTTGTCCTTCTCCTCCATAAAGGTTCATGCTGCAGCCATTTCGGCTAATTATGACTGTGACCCTCCTTTATTCTCTCATCCTTTGTTTAAGCAGTTTCTCAGAGGGGCAAAGAACATAAGACCCCCACGTAGAGCTCCTACTCCTGCTTGGGATCTCAATTTTGTGTTGGAAAAGCTTACTCTACAACCTTTTGAGCCTGCAGCTACGGCCGAGTTAAAGTATTTGTCATGGAAAACTGCTTTTTTGTTGGCCATTACTTCTGCAAGAAGGGTTTCTGAATTACAGGCCCTTATGGCAGTGGAGCCTTTCTTGATTTTTCATAAGGATAGGGTATCTTTGCGTACTAATCCTTCCTTTATGCCTAAAGTGGTTTATAGTGTGGCCTTAAACCAAACTATTCATTTGCCTACTTTTTATGCAAATCCTCAAAACAAAGGGGAGAAGATTTTGCATACTTTGGATATTCACAGGCAGTTGCGTTATTATTTGAGCAGAACCAAGGAGTTCAGACAGTCTCAGCAGTTGTTTGTTTCTTTTGCTTTGGGTTCACAGGGTAAACCTGTTTCAAAACAAACTATTTCTAAATGGATTGGGTTTTGTGTTTCTTTTTGTTATTCCCATCATGGTAAGGAGATTCCGACTGGGATCAGACCTCATTCCACTAGAGCTACTGCAACTTCTACTGCCTTTCTAAGGGGGGTAGCTACAAAGGATATTTTGGAAGCAGCCACTTGGAGTTCAATACATACTTTTTCTAAACATTACCACCTTCCTCTTTATTCTAAGTCTAGGGCTGGATTTGCCACTGCAATTTTACAGGGCATTTTAGCAGCCCCTAATGCTTTATAATTTTTCCAACCTCCCTTTCCCGTTGCTTTGGGATTCTACCCATAAGTAAGGACTGCAGCAATGTGAGATGAAGAACATAGTACAGTTTTGTACCTACCATAAATGTAGATGTTCGAAGATCCACATTGCTGCAGTCCAATTTTCCCTCCCTCCTTCCCTCTGTAGCTTAGCATGGTTATATGGTTTGGGTGATGGCTGTAGTTGGGCATATCTTTTGGGAAGGTACTCTGTTTTTTGGCTGTGGCCTTTCTTTTAGGGCCTTCTGACATCTGGTGCAAGAAAAGACTGAGGATATGACGTCGGTCATGCGCTTTTATACCCTGACGCTCTGATGTCAGGGCTGTGCGCCCATGACCGACGTCAGCCTAATACTTTGGTATTCGGTCCGACCGAGGACAGCGGACTACCCATAAGTAAGGACTGCAGCAATGTGGATCTTCGAACATCTACATTTATGGTAGGTACAAAACTGTACTTTAGCTGTCCAGCACATATTAACAGCTTTTCAGGCCCCTTCTCTCCCAGGGGCTCTCCTTACCAAAACAGACAACACCACTGTGATGTGGTATATGAACAAGAAGGGAGGGACTCACTCTTACCCTCTATGCAGGCTGGCCATGACCCTTTGGCACACAGCCTCGGCCATGCAACTCCACCTGTTAGCACAATTCCTGCCAGGTACTGTAAACTCTCTGCAGACCACTTAAGCAGAAATCTTCTGGACAAACACGAGTGGCAGCTAGACAAAAGAACCTTCACCCTAATAACTCAGAAATGGGGCACCCCAAAGGTCGACCTCTTGGTCTCCCACTCCAACCATCAGCTCAGCAAGTTCTGCACCAGGGAGCATCACTGCATGGCTTGGAAAGTGGATACCCTGTCCTTCCCCTGGGTCAATCCATCGGTCTATGCCTTTCCTCCAATACCTTTCATCCCCAGGGTACTGCTCAAAATAAGGGAGGAAAAACCAAGAACAATTTTTATTGTTCCAGACTGGCCTCGCCAGCACTGGTACCCACTGCTGCGCAGCCTGTCACCACTGCCACTATGGCATCTCACTCAGACCCCAACCCTCCTGACCCAGAGGGAAGGAGAATTCATGCATCCCCAATTGCAGACCCTCTCATCCTGGATTACTTAGCGACCTGCTACACAGTGGTCTTTTTATTCCATTAAAATTCTAACCTCTGCTATCTCTATTAATTTCCCCACCGAGCAGCAGCCCCTTTTCTCACACCCTCTGATCAAACAATTCCTAAGAGGGGCTAGCAACTTGAGGCCACCCAGAAGAACACCCACCCCAGCTTGGGACCTTAACTTTGTGTTGGAAAAGCTCACCCTGCCCCCCCCCCCTTCGAACCAGCATCTTCAGCAGAGGTAAAATTTCTCTCCTGGAAGACAGCTTTCCTTCTGGCCACCACTTCAGCCAGAAGGGTCTCTGAACTACAAGCACTCACGGCTGTGGAGCCCTTCACCATCTTCCATGCTGACCGGGTTTCCCTCAGGACTAACCCCTCCTTCATGCCCAAGGTGGTGTCCAGTGTGGTTCTCCACCAATCCTTTCATTTTCCCACCTTTTTCCCTAACCCGCAGAACAGACAGCTCAAATTCTGTCTAGACAGGACTAAATCCTTCAGAAAGTCTAATTAATTGCTGGTTAGCTTTGCTCCAGGGGCAGAGGACAAAGTCATCTATAAACAAACTATTTCCAAATGGATAGCACACTGCATCCATTTCTGTTGCAAGCAACATGGAAAGCCTCCCCCTAAGGGGGTCAGGACTCACGCCACCAGAGCAGCCTCCACCTCTGCAGCTTTTCTCAGAGGAGTCCCCACCAGGGACATCCTGGAGGCTGCCACCTGGACATCTGTTCACACTTTCACCAAACATTACCACCTGCCTATCTTCTCCAAATCCATGGCAGGGTTTGCCACTGCAGTCTTACAGGACATCCTAGCCATCCTCTAGTCTCCTTGACTGCCTCCACCCTTTTTCTCAGCTTTGCGAATCAGCCCAAATTTGATGACTGCAACAGTGAAACACGAAGAACATAGTACAGTTGTGTACACTTACCATAAATGTAGATGTTTGAGTGTATTCACTGTTGCAGTCCTGGTTTCCCTTCCTCCACCCCCCTCTTTCTTCTCTCTCCTTACAAAGGACATTTTAGTATTTTCTTTCTGCTGGTGGGGTTCTTCCACCAGAACCTGGCTCCCACTTGGGGTCTCCTGACATTTAGGGCAAGAAAAACTTATGTAATGATGTCGGCTGCCTTACTTTATACTACTGACAACCTGACGTCAGTCCTGAAGCAACAGCAACTGACGCAGAAATACTAAGCCTCTGGTATCCGGGCCGGCCGAGGGCTACCCTGGCAGGGATAACCCAAATGTGATGACTGCAACAGTAAATACACTCGAACATCTGCATTTATGGTAAGTGTACACAACTGTACTTTTGAAAGTTTCTAACTGGGAACAGTTGATGAGGTCATTTTTCCAGACCCAGATGCAATTAGGTTAGAACCTCTGCTCCATCTCCTTGGTCGTCCCCTTTAGATCCTAGGTCCTTGGACCTGGCTGTATTCCCACCCTCTATGCTTGATCTATCAGCTTGGCCGGCCTGGGTTCTAGCTTCTTCCTTGGTTTCATTGACTCCAATGACTTTGGAGCCAAATGGGTCTCTAGGCTGTGGCATCAAAGCTGGCATTTCCGGGTGGGATTCAGCAGTCCCAGTTTTAGGATCATCCATCATGCTCAGAGCATCAGTATTCAACAGATTGGCTTTCGTCTTGAATTCAGAGCAACGTGTAGCTCCCCCGGACTCGGTGTATCTTTAGTACCTTCGAGTACCTACGCTTTTGGTTCCAGGAGGCCAGTGTCCACTTCCGCCTTCAATGTCATGGAGAGGATGTTCTCCTCTGTGGAGATGGGTCGGGTGTCCCCAGCAAGTGTTACATCCCCTTTCTTATCTGGGTCGGGTGTCCCCAGCAAGTGTTACATCCCCTTTCTCATCTGGGCCTGCGATCAGTCATCATTCTGCTCTGAGACCGCCTATACCAGTCGGTCTCCAGTCCATTCCCCTGGCAGAGCTTACTGCCTCTTTCCCCTTTCCTCTGGCCTCACCAGAGTGGGAGGTGACAGGTAAGAGATGGTGTAAGAGGAAACACCTTCAGGCCCCTCAGGAGTCTGGCACCAAGGATATTTACCTCAAGGAAGGAGAGGGGTCCCCTAAGTCTCCGTGGAATGATGCCTCTTTTGCATCCTGTTGGAATTTCTTTACTAGTGATGGTGTTGGACTGCTGAAGCCTCCTCTCCAAAGGAGTCAGTATATTTACAGACCTTTGGCATGGGCCTATCCACACTTTGGCTGGATCCCCTCCGGACGTGCTCATAGACCTAGTGTCTCAGAGGATGTTGAAGAAACCCAATACAATGGAGTCTTTTCCCAAGAAGCATAACAAAATTCTTGCCCCCCCAAGGATTGACAGCATTGGAGTAAGAATCTGGCCGTGGATGCAGTCATAATGGCAGCCACCAACAAAAAAGATATCTATGGGGAAGAATTCTTCAGTCCGTCTCTCAACAGAAAGAATCTCAGGGTTTGGACCATTTAGGGAAGCAATCTTATGCCTCAGCGACATTCACCTTGAGGGCATTTAACTGTTTGTCCCACTTGATTAGACTCCATTGCGGTCTGGTGCCTGAATTGTCAAGGAATGCTGATACGCAGTCTTCAGAGATTCAGAAGACACTGGAGTTGTTTACCATGCTCTCTTTTGTTAGTGTTTCTGAGGAAGTTAGCTACTTATGCTGACGAAAAAGCGCTTTAAAACATCACTTATTATCTGTTAAGAAATTCCTAAAAATTCCTTTCGTTGCTACTGCTCTCATTATTATTTCTTTATTAGTTTATTGGTGGTTCTTGTTTCAGTGTTTCTGTAAGGCTTATTTCAGATGCAGCTGATTAAGCATCCAGAGTGCCTGGCTCTGGCACTGCCATGCATCGCCACTCTTGAATGCAACTATTCAACTTTGCTGATTGCTTCAAGGCATCCTTTATTAACACCAGTTTTGATGGCTTTTCCTTGTTTGGGCCAAAATTAAAGATGCTCTTACTAGGAATAATTAAAAAGGGAATGTTGCTCGTTCTATGTTATGATTCAAGATGCGCAGGTGGGGTAGGTCGTTTATATGCTATTATGTAGAATCACAGGATGGCTAGCAGCAACATAAAATATAAACAAACTGATTAACTGACAGACCATTATATACATGCATGCTTCCATCTCAGCAGCTGTCTACAAAATGACAGTCTGGCTCGCATGTGCTCAGTATTTATACACATGTGCAAGCCCATGAAAAGCTACTTAAAGGTATACATACTGAGCTACAGGGACGGTGCTGCCCTCCATAAGAGTGCATTTCGCTACCACTTGGAGAATATTTTCAAGGAATCAAAAGGGGGTAAATGTCTCTCTTAAAAAAAAAAAAGTCAGAGCAGTTTTCCCCAGATGCTCCTTCTCCCTGGGGGGGGGGGGGCCTTAATGGATGCCACCTGTGGGGCAGGGTCAGTTTACAGAATCAGAGTTTCTGCAAAGCCATCTCTGTCTGGCCTTCTCAGAAGCCCTGAAGGGTTGCCAGACTGTCATGCACTGGAAGCAGTCCAGGGGTCACTTAGCTCTTCACCCAGAAGCTTGGGAGGCCATTACCTCAGATGCATGGGTGTTGACTTGTATCCAGAGGTTATACTGTTCAATTATTCCTGGAGTGCATTGCAAAAGTCTCCCAGAAGTTCCACCCCTTCAGAGACTGCAGGCAGCAGTAGAGATTTAGAAACTGCTGGCAAATTGAGTTATCTGAGAGTTCCCATCAGACCAGCAAGGATCCGAGGGTATTTTCAAGGTTCTTTTTGGTGGCAAAGGCAAGGACTTCAGACCTATTTTGGATTTAAATAAATTGAATCCTTTTGTGTAGCAGACCAAGTTATATATGGTCATGGTGCAATCCATTCTACCTCTGTTGAGGAAGGGTGACTTGATGTGTTTGATAGACCTTAAGGACATCTATCATCATATCAAGATAGAGAGGTGCCCCTGGAGGTTTGGGCTGATCATTATCAATTCAGAGCCCTGCCATTCGGTCTCACAACCCCCCCCCAGTGTTCAGCTGCATGGCAATGGTTGCTTCCTGGCTCTGGCTGCAAGGTTTCCAGGTCTTCCTTTACCTGGATGATTGGCTCCTCACTGTCTCCACGAGAGTGTCACTTGATGTCCTTCAAGGATGCATCTGCAGTCCTAACAAATGGGTTGTCCTGTCCTCAGGCAGCCCTTCGGTCGGCCGGATTCCAAAGTCTGGGTCTGGCCTCGGCTGGTGTCGCACTTCACCCGACATCATAGCGGCAGTTCTTCGGGTATAAAGGCATCAGCCGACGCCATTTTCCTCAGTGTTTCTTGCCGCGTGGCGCCCGAAGCAGAAGTTGTTTGCAAGTGCCGGTCGTTCAGATCCAGAGATTACTACTACCGAAGACTTCTAAAAAGCTAAGTACCCCGTTGGGGACTCTTTCTTGCCTCAGCCGATGTCAGAAAAAGTGAATAACTGTTTAACTTGTGGGAAACAAATACCTCATAAAGATTTCCACTCGTGCTGCCTACCTTGCTTAGGCCCAGACCACGACGTAGCAGCTTGTCTAGCCTGTGCTTCCTTTAACCGACGGACGCTTAGACGTCGGTCGGAGTTTGCAGAGGAGTTTTTCGGCTCCGCTTTTGCTTATATCATGCCGTCGGAGACTACGACTTCGCATTTAGCTAAAAAGCGTAAGGAAAAGACCCGACACTCGCGGTCCGCGGTTTAGGACGAAACCGCGGTTTAGTCAACCGCGAGTGTCTCGGTTTCGGCTGAAACCGACTCTGCGGTTCTTCCTCCGGCCGAAAGCTTGCCTCCTACCGAGGCCTCTTCCAGCATGGCTGAATCTGCTACTGAAATACCTCCTGCTCTTACAGTTTCTCAGGAATTATCTGATACAATTCCCCTAGATGTATCTTCTCCTGCACGTGGTGCTGCTAGGCCCCCTGCATCCATGTCAATTAAGGCCTTTGCCAGGGCTAAAGCAGCAAAATCTTCCAAGGCCGTGCCTACTAAAGCCCCCTCTCACAGGCCTAGCTCCAGTTTTCAAATGCTTAGTCTAGCAGAGGATCTGATTTCTTTGATAAGGGGAAACCTTGCATGCTATGAGGGAACAGTTTCAATGGCAGGGTCAGGATTTCTCAGACTCTAGGAAAAGGCTTAGGACCTTTTTGCATTTGCCACAGCATAGGCCTTTAGCCATTCCACCAGTACTTACTGTTGTGGATGATGCATTTAATGATGCTTGTACTGCACCTGATTCACTCCCTCCGGCCCCTGCTAAGCCCGACAGATACTACAGGGTTCCGGACACACATAATCACTTGTATAAGGCACCTTTTGCAGGAAAAACTTACTCAGCAAAATGGAAAAGATACCTCTTTTGGAGTGCAGCCAAAGGGCAGAATGTAGCACTGGTAAATATAGCTAACATCCTGGAATACTTAGCAGAGCTTTTCCACAATGGCCTGTCTTACTCTTCCATTAAGATTCATGCATCAGCTATTTCAGCAGAATACAACATGGATCCTCCAGTCTTCTCTCATCCCCTACTCAGGCAGTTTCTGAGAGGAATAAAAAATGTGAAGCCACCAAGGAAGCCACCATTACCTACATGGGACTTAAACTTTGTGCTAGAAAAGTTGACACTTCCTCCTTTTGAACCAGCAGCAACAGCAGAATTACAGTGCTTATCATGGAAAACTGCTTTCCTGCTTGCAATCACTTCAGCAAGAAGGGTTTCTGAATTACAGGCATTAATGGCAGTGCAACCCTTCCTTATCTTCCATCAGGATAGAATGTCCATGAGAACTAATCCTACCTTTATGCCAAAGGTGGTCTCCAGAGTATCTTTAAACCAGGCAATCCACCTACCTACATTCTTCCCCAACCCACAGAACAGGGGGGAAAGACTGCTGCATACCTTGGATGTGCATAGGCAATTGCGCTATACCTGGACAGAACCAAGAACAATAGAAAAACTGACCAGCTTCTGGTAGCATATGCCACAGGAATGGAAGGAAAAGCAATTTCAAAACAGACAATCTCAAAATGGATAGGAAATTGCATTAGATTTTGTTATTCTTATCATGGAAAGCAACTCCAGAAAATATCAGACCTCACTCCACAAGGGCTACAGCCACTACTACAGCTTTTTTACGAGGAATGGCTACAAAAGACATTTTAGAGGCTGCTACTTGGAGCTCCGTGCATACATTTGCCAAGCATTACAATCTACCCTTATACTCCAGATCCCGAGCAGGTTTTGCCACTGCTGTTTTGCAAGGGATCTTAACTACACCATAATCTTGTTAGGGCCTCCTCCCCCAGTTTGGCTATGGTATTCTACCCATTTGTTAGGACTGCAGATGCATCCTTGAAGGACATAGTACAGTTTTGTACCTACCATAAATGTAGATGTCCGAGAGGTATGCATCTGCAGTCAGGATTACCCACCCTCCTTCCCCTCTGTGGTACTCCTAGGGTATTTGCCCATCTTGTAGCTAGCTGGGGGAATCTATTATGGTGTATTTGTTTGTATATATGTATATACATGTTTTATTTCTATTTGCTCTCTGTTGTTTGGAATCTTTTGCATTTATCCAAATTTAGCCTTCCTAGAGAGCATCTGGCATCTGGGGCAAGAAACACTGAGGAAAATGGCGTCGGCTGATGCCTTTATACCCGAAGAACTGCCGCTATGACGTCGGGTGAAGTGCGACACCAGCCGAGGCCAGACCCAGACTTTGGAATCCGGCCGACCGAAGGGCTGCCTGAGGACAGGACAACCCATTTGTTAGGACTGCAGATGCATACCTCTCGGACATCTACATTTATGGTAGGTACAAAACTGTACTTTACAGCTAGAAACACCTTACTCCAATTATGCGGCCAGTAAGGGGTTACAGTCAATTATGTAAAGTTGAGTCTACAGCCTGTTCAGACATCAGAATTCAGAGGTTGCCACTTGCCGGGCTCCTTCCATTGTTTTTTCCAGTTTTTTGAATAAGGGTGAATACTTTCTGCCTTGTTTGGATATGCATAAAAAATAAAAGAAATTTTATCTGGACAGGACCAAGACCTTTTAGGAAAATCCAGTCAATTGTTCGTTTCCTTTTTGAGACCTAGATTGGGCAGACCTGTTATCAAAAGTGGCTATCAGATTATATCTCTTTGGCTTATGAGAGGCAGGATCCTGCATAGCAAACCAAAGAGCCATACTGCTAAAGCTGTGGCCACTTATATGGGTTTGATGTCCTTCAAGGTTGCATCTGCAGTCATAACGTATGGGTTGTCCTGCCTCAGGCAGCCCTTCGGTCGGCCGGATTCCAAAGTCTGGGTCTGGCCTCGGCTGATGTCGCACTTTCCCCGACGTCAGAGCTTCTGGGGTATAAAGGCATCAGCCGACGCCATTTTCCTCAGTCTTTCTTGCCGCGCGGTGCCCGAAGCAGAAGCTGTTCGCAAGTGCCGGTCGGTCAGATCCAGAGATTCAGCTACCGAAGACTTCTAAAAAGCTAAGTACCCCGTTGGGGACTCTTTCTTGCCTCAGCTGATGTCAGACAAAGTAAATAATTGTTTAACTTGTGGGAAACAAATACCTCATAAGGATTTCCATTCCTACTGCCTTCCTTGTTTAGGCCCAGACCACGACGTATCAGCTTGTTTAGCCTGTGCCTCCTTCAGCCGACGGACTCTTAGACATCGGTCGGAGTTTGCAGAAGAGTTTTTTGGATCCGCTTTTGCATATAAAATGCCGTCGGAAACTACGACTACACATTTAGCCAAAAAACGCAAGGAAAAGGACCGACACTCGCGGCCCGCGGTTTCGGCTGAAACCACGGTTAGGCCTACCGCGAGTGTCTCGGTTTTGGCTGAAACCGAGGCCTCGGTTCTTCCTTCTGCCGAAATCATACCTCTGACAACCGAGGCCAGAGAGGCCCCAGCTGAGTCGGCTACAGAAATCCCTACCGAAGAAGCAAGCGCACAAGAATTGTCCAACACCATTCCTTTGGACATTTCTACACCTGCACGTGGGACAGCTAGGCCCCCTGCTTCTATGTCTATTAAGGCTTTCTCCAGGGCTAAAGCAGCTAAAATTACAAAAGCTTTACCTGCAAAATCTACTTCCCAGAGACCTTCCTCAAGTTCCCAGATTCTCAGTCTTGCTGAGGACCTCATATCTCTGATTAGGGGTTCCCAACCTCACCCAGACAGGGCCTCCCAACCTCCTCCTGACAAAAGGCCTAGGACTTGAACCCCCTGAACCTCACTCCTCTGATTACTCCTCGGATGGATCTGATTTGTCAGACCATCAGGAAGGGCCATACTCACCTTATGAGGATTCAGATGCAGAAGACTCTATTCCTTCTGCTTCCCCTCCAGAGGAATTTTCCTTTGGGGAGACTTTACACTCTATGAGGGAACACTTTCAATGGCAGGGTCAGGATTTCTCTGATTCTAGAAAAAGACTAAGGACTTTCTTACATTTGCCACAGCATAGGCCTTTAGCCATACCACCTGTGCTAACTGTAGTTGATGATGCATATAATGATGTCAGTTCTGCCCCTGATTCACTTCCCCCGGCCCCTGCCAAACCTGACAGATACTACAGGGTCCCGGATTCCCACTTCCAGTTGTATAAAGCCCAGGCTGCAGACCCAGAAACTATTTCTCAGGGCCCAAAAGGTGTTGCAGCTGCCACTGCCAAAAACCCACTACCCTCTGAAAGGGAGTCAAGAGCATTAGAGAGATGGGGAAAAAAGGTTTTTACATCTGCTACTCTTTCTGCCAGGGCTTTAAACTGTCAATTCCATATGATACAGTACCAGGAATATTTGTTAGATCAGCTGAATAAAAAGCTTTCTTCTCCTGAGCCTTTAGACCGTAAGGCCCTTAGGATTTGGTACACAACTCTCAGCAGGTCAGTAATCATTTCTTAAAATGTGGCTATGATGCACTGGAAGCTTCATTTAGATCAGCTATGACTGGGGCAGTAATTCGAAGACATGCCTGGCTAAAAGAGCAATCCTTGCCGGACCATGTCAAGGCTAAACTCCTAGATGCTCCAATGGAGAAACAAAGTTTATTTGGCTCCCCTGCACAGGAGATTCTAAAGAAAGTGGAAGAAAAAGCAAAATCTGTGCAAACAGTTAAGGATTTTCTGCAGGTCCAACCTCCGAGGTTCAGCAGAAACTGGCCTTCAAAGAATTGGTCCTTTCCAGACACCTCCAAAGCACAGAGGGGCAGGAATAGACGCCCAAGAGGCAGAGGTCAATCAAAGGGTGCCTACAGGGGTCGTCAGTGGCAACCTGCCAACCAGAGGAGTACTGCCACAGCTGCAACTACAACCACTTCCAGAGGACAGACACAATGACTTGACTCTGATTCCGCCTACAAGGGAACAACTGGAAGCACCCTTGGGCGGAAAGTTGGCTTTATTCTCAAAAAACTGGCATTGCATTACAAAGGACAAATGGACATTGCAAACAATAGACAAAGGATACAGGTTTCATTTCCACACTTTACCAAGAAGGAGCAGAATGCCAAACCTTCCACCAAACCAGAAGCCAGAGGCTTTAAGACAAATCAACAATTTACTTCAGATGAAAGCAATAGAAAGGGTACCATCTATGGAACAAGGCCAAGGATTTTACTCCAGACTATTCCTTGTACCAAGAAAAGAAACCCAATGAAAGCCTATTCTCGACTTGTCCGCACTAAACACATATCTCATTGTGCCAAAATTCAAAATGCTGACCCTACAGCAACTTCTTCCCATGTTGGGCAAGGAGTCTTGGCTGGTGACTCTAGATCTCAAGGAGGCATACCTGCACGTCCCTATACGACCAGATTGCAGAAGACACCTCAGATTTCTTGCAGGATCAGAGCATTATCAATTCTCAGCATTGCCCTTTGGCTTAACTACTGCTCCCAGAGTATTCACGAAATGCCTGGCATCAGTAATTGCACATTGCAGGCTTCAGGGAATTCAAATCTACCCATACCTGGACGACTGCCTAATACAAGCGGAGAACAAGACAAGACTAATAAAGGATTTGGCCTATGTCATACACCTGTTACAGGCCTTGGGATACACAGTCAACATCCGGAAGTCAAGACTAGTGCCATCCCAAAGGATAACATTTTTGGGTGCGGATCTGGACACAATAACTCAGATGGCTTTTCTCACAGAGGAAAAACAAAAGCAACTCCCAGTCTACTTCATGGCTTTGACAAGACAAACTCAGCTCACTGCAAGGAAAGTCCTGCAGGCCCTGGGTTACATGGCATCTTGCATAATCTTGATCCCACATGCCAGACTGCTTATGAGGAAATTACAATGGTACCTAAGGAATGTATGGTCTCAACACAGGCACAGTCTAGAAACCATGATTCCATACATTCCATGCCTGAAAAAGGAATTCCTGTGGTGGGCTCAGGCCTGCCAGTCCAACAGAGGGTTGCCTTTCAACAAACCACAACCAAGGCAGACCATCACCACGGACGCCTCAGACCTAGGATGGGGAGCACACATGGAAGACAAGTGCATCCAAGGCCTATGGTCTCAAGACCAGCTGAATTTGCACATAAACCTAAAGGAGATGCTGGCAGTGAAGCATGCAATCGAGGCATTCAAATCATTCCTCCAGCAAGGACATCTGCTGATAAGGACAGACAATACCACAGTCATGTGGTACATAAACAAACAGGGAGGCACGCATTCCTACCCTCTATGCCGGATGGCAATGGATCTGTGGAACCTAGCCCTGAATCTCAACATCCAACTGCAGGCCAAATTCGTACCAGGAAAAGAGAATTCACTAGCAGACAGCTTAAGCAGAACTACCACGGATGCTCACGAATGGATGCTGCATCCAGACATCTTCAAAATCATAACAAACAAATGGGGAATGCCAGAGATAGACCTGTTCGCCTCCCCACTCAACCACCAACTGAGGAAATTCTGCTCAAGAGTATACAACCCACAAGCCTGGAAGGTGGACTCCCTCTCTTTCAACTGGAATGCCCTAACAGTGTATGCTTTTCCACCACTCCCATTGATGTACAGAGTTCTACTGAAGATCAGAGAGGAACAGCCAAAGGTGATACTGATAGCTCCAGACTGGCCAAGGCAGCACTGGTATCCGCTACTGAGAAGCATGTCTCGGACGAACTCATGGCCTCTACCCCTATGGCCTCTACTTCTAATGCAGAACAACTTCAAGACCTTGCATCCAAACTTGAAAACACTGCAGCTGACTGCCTGGAAAATTGCCTAAAACAAAACCAAACTGTTTTATCTCAGAGGGTCAAGGACATTATCCTGGAGGCTCGCAGACCCTCCACAAGAAAGACATACTCAGCTAAATGGAAGAGATTCCTCATTTGGAGCGCATCAAAGGGTGCAAATGTCACACTGGCAAACCTAGCACACATCCTAGAATACTTAGCAGAACTGTTCCACAATGGCCTGTCCTATTCCTCCATTAAGATTCATGCTTCAGCAATTTCAGCAGAATACAACAGGGATCCTCCTGTCTTCTCTCACCCTCTCCTCAGACAATTTTTAAGAGGGATCAAAAATGTAAAACCTCCAAGGAAACCCCCTCTGCCTGCATGGGATCTCAATTTTGTGCTGGAAAAATTAACACTACCCCCTTTTGAACCAGCAGCATCAGCAGACTTACAGTTCTTATCTTGGAAAACTGCTTTCCTTCTAGCAATCACTTCAGCAAGAAGAGTATCCGAGTTACAGGCACTAATGGCAGTGCAGCCTTTCCTTATTTTTCACCAGGATAGTGTGTCTCTGAGAACCAATCCTACTTTCATGCCAAAGGTGGTATCCAGGGTATCCTCGAACCAAGCTATTCATTTGCCTACGTTCTTCCCTAACCCACAGAACAGGGGGGAAAAACTACTGCACACCTTGGATGTACACAGACAACTACGCTACTATCTGGACAGAACTAAAACCAGCAGAAAAACTGACCAACTTCTGGTAGCATATGCAACTGGAGTGCAAGGAAAAGCAATTTCCAAACAGACATTTTCTAAATGGATAGGAAATTGCATTAGTTTCTGCTACTCTTTTCATGGAAAGACAACTCCTGAAAATATCAGGCCTCACTCCACAAGAGCCACAGCCACCACTACAGCTTTCCTACGAGGGGTGGCTACCAAGGACATTTTAGAAGCTGCTACTTGGAGCTCCGTGCATATATTTGCCAAGCATTACAATCTACCTTTATACTCCAGATCCCGAGCAGGTTTTGCAACTGCAGTTTTACAGGGGATCTTAACTACACCATCCTTATCTTAGTACCTCCTCCCCCAGTTTGGCTATGGTATTCTACCCTTATGTTATGACTGCAGATGCATCCTTGAAGGACATAGTACAGTTTTGTACCTACCATAAATGTAGATGTCCGATAGGTATGCATCTGCAGTCAGGATTACCCACCCTCCTTCCCCTCTGTGGTATTCCTAGGGTGCTTACCCCTCTTTCAGCTAGCTGGGGGAATCTATTATGGTGTATTTGTTTGTATGTATATCTGTATATATATATATATATATATATATATATATATATATATATATATATATATATATTGTTTTCTACTGTTTGGAATTTTCAACTTTTATCCAAATTTAGCCTTCCTAGAGGGCACCTGGCATCTGGGGCAAGAAACTCTGAGGAAAATGGCGTCGGCTGATGCCTTTATACCCCAGAAGCTCTGACGTCGGGGAAAGTGCGACATCAGCCGAGGCCAGACCCAGACTTTGGAATCCGGCCGACCGAAGGGCTGTCTGAGGCAGGACAACCCATATGTTATGACTGCAGATGCATACCTATCGGACATCTACATTTATGGTAGGTACAAAACTGTACTTTTTCCAGAATATCCTTGGATGCGGTTTGTGCAGTGGCTGCTTGAGTTGGGCCATCACACCTTTGTTTCTCATTACAAGCTGAATGTTTAGTCCAAATACAGGGCTTCCTTTGACTCCACCATATTGTGGAATGCCCTTCCTTAGTTCCTCCTGAGGATTTTTATGTGGCTGGGGACTCTGTCCCACAGGTTGAAGCCAGATGGAGAAGACAGCGTGTGATGCAAAACTTGCGTACTTCTCATAACGGTAGATCCATGCTGTCTGTCTCCATCTGTTTCAAAGCCCACCGCCAATGCCTTTGTTTATTTCACGAACTTCCTTATCTGAGATGACCAGGTGGGGTAGATTATTTTTTCCTTTTTGTTGGGAGTCATTTGTCCTACTTTTAGGGAGTACTGTAGTTTATACTTGCTTTAGATGGGGCAAACTCAGCCTAATGGGTTTGGTGAGTAGCAGACGATTGTGGGTAAGGGAGGCCGAGTGGTTGGAAGCCTGAAGGTTTTGGCTGGTGTCTGATCTCAGTCAGATCTGTTAACCCAGAGGTTGGACAAGGTGGAGGCTGACAACATGGGTCTATTGCTGTGGTAAGTACATAACTTTCATTAACCGTGCCTTTAGTGTTGTCACTTAAACTTCATATGAAACACAGTTCTGTAAGGATGGCCTTCCTCCGGTCTTTCATGAAGTAATCCATCCCTTCATTCATCAGATGCTCACCATCGTGAATGTATAGTTCAGGGGATGACCATTTTGTTGTGGGGTGCCTGCATGCTGACCATCAGAATGCTGTCACCAGTCTCCTCATGTATCCATTATTCCACATGCATTTGTATTTCTGCTGCTTTCTGGGTTTGTATCTCTCCTCCATATATAGTGTTGAATAATGTCAGACCAAATTATCCTGATCTTTGGCCACCAGGAATCCTTTTCCACAAGTATATGCAGTACTTGCACCTTCAGCTTGTGTAGAGGCCATGACGTGATATTGTTGCCTCCATTGTTGGTACCCAAACATCCGTGATCATACCGTCATCCCTTTTTACCTTGAGTAGAGAGATCAGCCCACCCACGTGCAGTCCTGTCCTGCTCATCCAGAAA
The DNA here is from genome assembly GCF_019279795.1 of Protopterus annectens. Classification (NCBI taxonomy): domain Eukaryota; kingdom Metazoa; phylum Chordata; order Ceratodontiformes; family Protopteridae; genus Protopterus; species Protopterus annectens. The sequence continues at coordinate 512,290,336 of NC_056730.1, read as the reverse complement.
TGGTGTACAGACTTGTCACACAGCCACAGGTCTGGTCCCATTGTTTTCTTTACTTTGAGTACTACCCCACTCTACATATATGACTATTCACATATTCAGGTGCACTTCTTTTTTGGTCCAATAGCTGCAGAAAAAAACATCGCCCTACTTCAGGTACAGCGGTAAACAGTGAAATTGGGCAACATGTTTTCTGTTACTCTCCTTGCATCATGTGACAAAACTGCATATCTGAATAATTAAGTCACATCATATATAGATGCACAGCCAAAGCAAAGCCCACCTCTCTACTGTTGTGTTTGCTGACGTATCCAGCACTGAAACCAGATCTCCTAGTAGAGAAGCAGTTTCGGTGCTGTGCATCTTCTCCATCATAGGGTAACTACGTGCATGCATACACATTCACTGACACGCACACAATATACTGGAGAGAGGCAGAGCAAAGCCCCTCATGGCAATGCAGACTCACCCACTGCACCAATACCAGATCTTGCAGGGGACAACCAATGTCAGTATTGTGTGTCTCCATAGTTTTCTGTTACAGGGCACACCATAAGTACGTACGCACACCCAGTGTACTGGAGAAAGGTGAAGCAAACACAACCTCTCCTCCCATGCTTCAGTGGCACATAGGACTGAATGACAGCCCCATGTGGCATGACAGAGACTCCCACTGCATCGAGACTGTCTTCTAAAGGCGACAGTGTGTCATTGCTGTGTATCTCTGCAATTCTCCATTGCATGTCAAACCACACATGGGCAGTGAAACACAAACTTGACAACCCAATGACAATGGCAAATGGATGCCCACCGTTCAAATATGGCTAGTAGGATCTTGCCATTTGACCCTACTAGCCGTGGGGTGTATGCCTAGTAGGATCATATAACTGGACACAGGACCCATTTGTGCAGCATAGGTCAACAGTTTGTATGTTGTATGCATTAGATGGAATACAGTTGGTAAGTAACTGTGCTATGATACTTGTTAACAAACACTGCTTTGCTGATATTTCTCTCTTAGGTGATTCCTACTGTCTCAAAACAAAAGACAGGCATTAGCAATGTATCACCACTGCCAGATTTCCCACCCTCCATCTGCTTGTGCCACTACCATCAATGGGATGCATTTGATTTTGCTAGCAAATTCTTATGAATATTTAAGACTGAATACAAACCTATGTCTAAAATTCAAGTAGACGTTCCTGAATTGGTGGAAGGGCTAATAGTGCCACAAGTAGGAGGGCCTTTAGACAGAAACTGTATTTTATTAGATACACTATTGCAACCCTATGTAGTAAATTTAATATCTTATGTTAAAGGAGAACTGCACCCACAGACTCTCAAAACATGCTTATTTCATCATGGTTTGGTGTTTCCTACATTTTAACACCACTCTGGGACCGTTTACAGATTTTAAACATTTTTATACATAATTTCTGAGTCTGACCACATGGGGTCTTGCATCTTGAAGTAATTCTGATTGTTTAGTCTGCCTCTAGGTATCCTATAATGCATAATGCAGTGCTTGTCTGTAAGAAATTACATCATGCAGGCTTCTTTCTTCCTAAAGCTGCTGTCACTGCATTGATTTTTACATGCAAACACAGCTGTCTTTCATTCAGTTAGTTTTAAATAACATTTCATGCCATTCAATGACTACTTAAAACACAAACAGTGCAAATGCCACAGAACAAACTTTCAAAGTGCTTTTTACTGCTGCTTCTTTTTAGAATGGCTAAACTGCAGTCTTTTGTGAAGCCTGAATTGAACTACTTTGACTCCTCTCCCATCCCCCTTCACACCTAACTTCCCTAGCTGTCAAACTGCTAAGGGTAATTTGAGACGTTTCCTGCTGTGATTGACAGCGCACAGCAGGAGACTTGACTCATGTACTGTTTTCTTGTTCTAAGCTTTACTTTCTGTATGGGTAGGGGAGGGACCAGGGAGTTGTGACATCACAGCATGGGTCGGTTTTTAGGACAGTAGTGGTGAAGTCAGTTTAGGGAGGGAAATTGCCAGAAAACTACCTGTTTTCAGTGGACTTGATGACATCACTGAATTGGAGACTGCAGCAAGCTTTTTCAAGGCAGGACAGATGTTTTTGAAAGTGAAACCTCCACAGTACAGTAAGGTATTCTAGTGGAGAGAAACAGTCAATTTAAAATATTTTAAATGCTGTATTGTTTATTCATAGCAGGGACAGTAAATGGAGAAAAAAGACAGAGAAGTCGAGCATGCAATAATAGAATCCCGTTGTTGTCCTTTAACAATAGCATGTCTTTTCTTACAGGAAGTTAAAAAGAATTGCTGGGTATGAGTTCTTTTTTTCTACAATGGATGCATCCAATCTTCATTCTTTAATTGCACATAAATTTTGGTTATAGGCAGTATCTTACTGTCTTACTGACTCACTGAGGCCATTAGATATATTGTAACTAGTAGAATTCAGTTTAATGAATAATTGTTTTGCTTTTGGGGAGCCTATTATAAGCAAGTTTGAGGAACTGCCATGGGTGTGGGAGTCACAACCAGTTATGTGAAGTTGTTTATGGGCATATTCAAAGAAATTATGACTTATGAGGAGGATTACTTTAAGGAACACGTTTTGCATGAAAGTTATATAAGTGAGTTGAGTTGTGTTTTTTATAACTAAAGGATTCCGTGAAGGTTTTTTAAAATTTATTTATCATTTGTTGACTGGCAAAGTCCGACTGGGACAGAGCCTATTTTCAGCGGAGGCCTAGGGAGAAATGCTCCAGCTATATATCTTTAGAATGTGGGAGGAAATCGGAGTACCCGGAGGAAACCCATGCGAACGCAGGGAGAGCATGCAAACTCTGCCCAGAAGGCACCCCAGCAGAAAATCAAATCGGAGAACCTCTTGCTGTGAGGTGACGACATTAACGGCTGCACCACTGCGTCACCCAAAATGTACGGAGCATGTTCAGAATAATACATTTGACTTATTATTTACATTCCGTGTACAGGTAAATAGTATCCAGTATTTGGATACTAATATTTCTGTACATGATGGGCAGGTGCCATCAACTTTATTTAGAAAGCCTACCTCAGTGAACATTTTTTACATGCTTCTTGTGCACACCCTCTGCAAATTCTCTTCCTTCTGGGAAATTTCTTAGAACAAGGGAACTTTGCTCTGAGAACCTTAAGTTTAAGAAATTAGCCAAGGAAATTGCTGAAAAGTCTACAAAGTAGAAATTATTTGGATGACCAGATTACCTCTTCCCTTAGTAAAGTGTATCATAGGGGTAAGAGGAATGTGATTAGGAAGACCTATATTATGGGGTCAGAGGAGATGATATTTAAACCTTAATTTAAAGGTTTTGTTTGGGAATTCCTCAAGTGTAGCATATCCACTGACAGCTAGGGTGGAGTTAGAGGGGCAACTGCACTGGAATCAAATTGTTTGGGGGGGATGCACACATGGTCAGCCGAGCATATCTAATGCAGTACCAGCTTTTAAAAGCCAGTATTACATTTGCGTTCAAATCTGAACACTGTAGCTCTCCATGTGTAGTCTAAACTGTGGCAACTGCTTGCTACATTGTAGCAAACAGTTTGCTACAAATTAAAAGTTAGAATTTTTTTTAAACTATGGTCTGAGTGCTGTAGCGCTCTGTGCAAGCAGGGTATAAACTATAGCAGCTGTTTGCTACATTTGTAGCAAGACTTTGCTACAATTTATAAGATTTTTTTAACTAAACATGAGCAACCTAGTACTCAGTGCAGGCAGGGTACAAACTGTAGCAGCCGTTTGCTACAGTTTATAAGAAAAATAAACTTTATATTTTTTTAATAAAATAGGGGGAAGGTCAGAGCATGGCACAAAAAGCAGGAACTGAATGGCTGGGCAAGAAAGAGTGCGGCTTGTTGTGCCTCTGGCTACCTGGTTAGTGTGGTAATAGAAGGAATGTCTGTTTTTATGCTCTTCAGTGGAAGAGCTGGTGGAGTGGATCTGTTTTTTTTTTTTTTTGTTTTGTTTTTTGGCACAGGGCACTGGCTGACCCAGCTACGTTTCTGTTCATTGACACAGATTTTTGCAAGAAGATGGGATGGTCATTATTTTTTCTGTATAAAGTGTGTTCTATTTGTATATATGTTGTTGGACACCCAGGAATCTGTGTGAATGGCCAGTATTTTTATGAATAATTCAAATATTCACTAAAAGAATGGCAAGATTTCATACCAATGAAAACCATTATCAGGAGGCAGTTGTTTATGTTCTTACTTGTTAAAGTGAAATATGTTCTGTAGGTAAAACCAATAGACAAGCAAAAAGAGGGTGCAGGACCATTTAAGGGACACAGAAATATTTAATAACTAATCCAGTAGCTCAGTAGTGATCCAACAAATGTTAATTGTGTTTCTTGGAATCCTGACCTTTTCATGAATGTTTCAGGCATCTTGCTAAAAAAGAAAACATGATACATTCCTTTGTATGTCACACTGCAGCCAATGGTTTAAATAATGAATTGTTTATGAAGCATTTATTATGATTTCATATTTATTATAATTTGATATTTATTTTAATTCATTATTTTGTATTTATTTATTTTAAAAAGTTTTATTAGGCTATTTATGAAATTTGAAATATTTGTAACTTAAGGCAGTCAAAATGATATGGAAGTAACTCCTGACTGGTCTTTTCTTGTTTAATTTCAGTAGTAACATTGAAGGTGTAAGCCAAGATACCATTTTATTTTTAATTAATAATCAGTAATCTCTTTTGAGCTCTGTTGAGTTAGCCAGAAGTATGTTTTGTTTTATCTTAAAACATTTATTTGTGGGGAAAAGGTAAAAAAAAAAAAAAAAAAAAAAAAAATTAAAGTATTTGGACCGTTATGACAGGAGAACTTCAGGTTCTGTGTTATGTCACAGCCACCTTACGTGCATGCTGGATATTGAAATCCTTTTGTTGCATAATGGAAGGGACATAAGAATAATGCTAGGGAAGCGATTATTAGGGTCATAAGATGCATAGTCTTATACAGATTTATGTAGACAAATGTAAAAGTTCTTGGCACCCTTGTCAAGCACTTAATACTGCTTATATTCGTGGTAAAAATTTGTGTCTGCTCATCCAGTCATCAAGACTAGCATTAAAGGTAGCCAGAGTAGTACTTTATTTGACTTGTAGTGGTAATTTATTCCACAGGCTGGGAATGCTCTTTAAGAATCTTGGTAATGTTTTGGTCATATAGGATTGGATATTTCATGGGTCAAAAAGCTAAACACTGGACACCTCAGAGCAGCATGTAGGCTACTGAGTATAAGAAGGATCATTCTAATCTTTTTGGATAGTTGAAGGGCACTGGTTGAATAATTATGTAGCTTCACATGTACATACTTTGATGTGTGCAACACCAAGCTCATCAGAGATGTCTGGCAGCACCTATGCTCAAAAGCTCTAAGTAGTTTTAGTATTGTAAGAAATGTGACTTCTTCAAAGAAGGGCTGCAGGAATTTTACCCATGTTGACTTTAATTACTGACTACCATTTTGGTTTTGTTTGCTTGTTTTGGATGAGATCTTATCTTCAGACTGCCAAGTATGAAGCTTGAATAAACCGAGATGTATACTGTAGAAAGAAAAGTAGTAAAACAGTGTTCAATTTACATTTTTTCTGTTGAGATATCACTTGATGCTGCTTGTGTTATTTATTTATTCTTTTAGTTTGTGTTATGTTTGACCGTTGCATGATAAGTGGGTATTTGGAGCTGATATTTATATTGTCTAGTACTTTCTGCAAAATTCTGTGCAATAAAAAAAATGAATACCCGATAAGATGGTATGACATCAGTAGCTGCATTGTGTTGCTCTAGTGAGTCACTGCAGCTAAAAGTTTTAACAGTAGTTGTTGGAATGAGTCATGACTATTACAAATTCCTGCTTTTCTAAGTCTGGCATGGTCCAGAAATTAAGATGTTTCTGTATTCAAAAGTGAGTGGTACACAAAAAAGTAATTGTCTTTATGTATACAAATCTTTGTTTTTCAGTCTCCTTCAAGATGTCACAGGTGTGAACAATAATTCATTTTGTCTTGAAGAAACTGGTAAGTTTTTTTTTTAAGAAATAAAACAGTTGTACCTTGGATTTACGAGGTAGTGTTGTAAATGAGTTCTGAGTAATAATAAAGGTACTAGTTACAGCAGGGCATTGGTCCCTTTGATCTTGGGTTGCTCTATATGCAGGTGGTTAGTATTAGTGCTGTACTTTATGAATCCAGCTGCCTTTTTACTAGCTTTTATGCACTGCTGACCAAGATTTTGGAAGAGAGCAGTGGACTAAGGAGGCTAAAATGCTTAACTCAGACAACAGTGCATGCATTGGCTTGTATACAAAACCAGCCCTTAACCACTTTCAAAGAAACACAGAATACAGTTGACAGCATTCTTGGTAATGGAGTCCCAGCAGGTGTAGGGTGTTTACAAAACCACATGCCCTGTGAAGGTCTGTCTACTCTGTAAAGAGACTGTACCAGTTCAGAGAAAACAGTACTTGGCTGAGCCTGCAGCAAGAACAGCAGTGTATGTCCTTGACAAGGATATATGTTCCAGTAGTAGGCTGCACTGTCAGGAAAAATAGAGTATGTAAATATGCAGAAACACAGATTAGGCAGGCAAGCAGAATAAGCATAATTACTCCATAAAGGATGGTTGTGTGTAGCGCCTGTAGAACAGGGAAGGTCATAGAATACCTTAGCAAACAATGGGCACTACAGAGGTGTGCACCTTAAAAGAACAGGTAGATATTGCCATAACGCCAAACATAGCTAAGCAGTAGCAGTGTCCAGTGACACTACATATGCCACTGATGTTCAGCATACGTGTGATCTGTGGCCAGCCATTGTGTATTGGTGTGAATGTAACACAGACCAACAAGCAGATATACAAATTTGGTGTACTAGTGAACTTTGTGAAGTTAAAACTATAATCCACACTCTGCTTTAGCAGTACAGCCACAGACAAGTTCATTGTACACAGCACAGGACTCAATTTGTCAGTACCACTGTCACAACAATTTAAATATAACTCCAGCATGGTTACAGCATGTGTAGAGCAGGCACAGTGCGAATGCAAGAAGGATATTAAACAGCAGTGTATGGTAGAAAGAAAATCTAGGTGATTTGAGTTTAAAAGTGACAGCTACATTTAACTCATTCAGTCCTGTGCAGCAGGAAGCTAATTAATTCCTTAAGCCAGAAAAACACTTGTTTTCTGAAACTGTTTCTCAAAAGTCCTCTACTGAAAACTCACTTTATAAAGTTTGCAATACCTGATAAACTATACGAGTTTCAAAAAATATGAAATATTAAAGCTGTTTGGTAGATAATGGGCTTCCACTGTGGTGGTAGTATAAAGGTCTTTTCTGTAAATGCTTATTTTTTATATTGCAGATATATCATCGGTTGTTAATGTTAAGGTGAAACAAAGTGTTGTAGCTCTTTAAGTGAGTGAGATGGATCAAAGATACCTTTAGGATAACTGTTCACATGTTTGGGAGAATTCCAGTGATGTATGACAAGGGGTGGGGGGGGGGTAGTATACTGCTTTTTTAATATTTCAAAACAGGTTTTATGAAATTACTATAGCTATGAAAAGATTGCTAATAGTCATAACTGCTTTAGGAAACAAACATTTATATCTCCATATTACCCACCATGTTTTAATGTCATTTTACTGCGCGCACACACTCACACACACACACACACACACACACACACACACACACACACACACACACACACACACACACACTTTAACTTGCATATATAGGGTTCATAGGTTAGTACTAGGCTAACTGCTGTTGGAAGTCATTTTAAGCCTAGTCAATTATCCCTTGTGAGACTCAAAATCTGCACCTTGTGTTTGTAAGGCAAACATCTTAACCATTAGGCCACCCTCCCATATCACCCTCAACATGACAGTATTACACTAAATTTTGCATAAATGGAAACCGTTTTCATATTTTTTCATAATGTTTTGCTAATACACTAACTCCAGCTCTGTATATCCCATTAGCTTGTACCATGCCATTTTGCTGTCTTAGTTTTAGGTATGTATCTAAACCAGGACTTCAGAAGTGAGACTTTGAAAAACAGTGCTGAGTATGCTCATTTCAGAAGCAGAGAGAAGTCTTTGGTATGCACAAGTGTACTTTTAGAGGATGCACAGGAACTTGACTTTCCTGTCGACTGTACTCTTGTATGAAGGAAAGAGTTAAATACAGTATGACAAGACCCTTAAGCTTTATGTGGCTGAAGCCATACCCTGAACTCCCAGTGGTAAAAGTAGTTACGTGCTCACATTCGATCTCCAGAAAGAGTCAGGGTGGCCTCCAGCCCCGTTTTACAGGAGGCTAGTAACAAGGGATGGGAAAGTGTGCACATCTCCCTGTAACACAGCTCGTACATCATAAATGGAGTTGTGTTATTAGGTGTTTTCAAAGGGACGTCCTAAATACTCTATGGCATCACCTGCTGGCCTGAACCTTTGTTAACCACATTAGTGGAAGCAGCACACTTTAGCACCAATGTATTGCCCAGCATAGGGTTTGCCTTACCAGCTGTGTGACAGGTGGGCTATTACTCATCACTCAGTTAATTATGGCCCCATCTAATGAGGTCCTGTTTGTCTGCTATCACATTTGAGCTAAATCTTCCCCAAGTGGAACTGACTGACCCATCCACAGCCTACTTTACTTCCTACTGTATGTTCTTAAACACCACCTGCTGTCTTTATATATATAGAAGCCTACACATCCTTCTGGTGCTCTTAAAGACATAAGCGTAGAGAAACCACTTTAAAGCATGACCCACTCAAGAGTCGTATGTACTGAATATTATTAAAGTTGTAGCAGTAGCATAACCCCTAGTACAACATTTGGTAACATTAACAAGCAAATGTATATTTATGGTGATAAAGGCAGTGAATAGTTGCATACAATAAACATGGCATTGTGTGTCATGAAGTAGACGTGCAGATGTAGAGAGAAAACTACTGTGAATGTGAACCAGAACAGTAGAAAATGAACATATGTATGTATGTGTGTGCATGTATATATGTATTTATTAATTACAGTTGAATTATTGTGCACCATTGCATTCTGTTGCACTATCTCAAGACCAATAGATAGCAGTGTCTGAGCCAACAGTGGTGAACTCCTTGACTTGCCCCCCCTTGCTGGACCCATGATGGCATTTCTTCCTGGGCTAGTGCCTTTAGGGAGTTGTGGTATTCAGGGTATTCACCACTGTGGGACTCTGTTGCTGATTTTCAGTGCAATCGTCCCAGGATATTGCTTACCAATGTGACAGTTCCAAAATATTTTACAGCATGCCTGACATTGGTAACATAAATAAAACAACTTTTCATAAACTGGCATATGCATACTACAAGACAGTCAAGTTTGCTGTTCATCCTGTTAGAAGGACACATACATACATGTTCATCTTGTTAAATGGACACATACATACAATTTATTTAAATTTGGATGGAAATCTTTAATAGAGTACAGTTCATTCATCCTGCTTTCACTTACAAAGTCATATATAACTGTACATGCCATTCCCTATCTTTACTCCAGGTTCATAGGTTGGTACTAGGCTATCGGCCCTAGGGTCTATACAAGCCTAGCCATAACAATTCCCTGGCTATTTATTCCCACACTATTTACTTCCATGGATACCAATCTACTCAAGTAATTGAATTAGAAGATTTCTATTAGAAGATCACAGTTAGTGAAAAAATGTCATTGTCTGTAATTGTTGATAAGCACCCAGCCACTTCATAGCCAATATTTGGAACTTGCTTTTTTATGTGGTCACTTTACTATTGACATCATACCTTTCAAACAGTTACATAAATCTCAGTACAGTGTAAATCTTGCCTGTTAAAACTGCTTTCACATACCCATCAGTATTTATATAACTTTCAAGAACTCACTTCCTCCTTATGACACACACTTTCCTCTTTTTATAATATTGCCTGTGCTTTTCACTCACTGTTTCTCTACTTTTCATTTCATCTATTAAATACTTATGAATTTAACTTGCACTACAATCAACCCCCAACACTCGCACTTTAAAGTCTACCTGTTTCAGTCTTATCAAATCTACTTTCACATATTTGTCAACGATATACTTTTATGCTTGCATTTTTAAAGTGTTTTTTCTCATTTGTTGTATTATTTTCTTTTATATGTAATTTGTGTGTTTCCCCCAGTCCTCTCTGAAAATGGGCTGTAATTAATCCACAGTTTAAAAAGTATTATAGAGAAAGACATTGAACTAATTATTCTAGTTTAAAACAACTGTAATAATGAAGTCATTGTTGGGGATACTGAATATGTTAATTACTCTAACCAAAATAATTTTCCTGGAAAACATGAAAGAGGAATTAAACAAAAAAGGTAATGTTTTACCCCTTTTAACAGTGATGTTCACAACTACTGGTGAAAGACGAGTGAACATGCGAAACGTTGTGTGTGCCAAAACTGGGATATTGTGTGATAAAAAAATGTCTCTCTTCTAAAAGAAAGTGTTGCTGAGAGAGAATTGTATCCAAGCTGCAAAGTATATTACCAGACAAAAGGAAATGAGAGAATACAATGCAAATAATTTTTGATTAAAAATTAAAATGATAAATAGCAGATGTCTTTTGAAAGATGTGAACTAAAAGCATGCAGGCTTGCCAAATCTTTGAAAATAATTTGTAAAAAGGCTCATTTGAAATGGATCTTTCATGTTATAAAGCGAGAGGAATTAACACTTTCCATGGAATTTTTTGGGGCACCACCTCCCCAACTAAACTTGATCATTCAACTTGAAGTTATTATACCATGAAAAAGAAGAGGCATTAATGAGTTACTGACAAAAAAATAAACTCACTTAAAGGGTTGATTGTAGATATTGTTCATAGGTTCTTAGGTAGGTACTAGGCAATCTGCCCAAAGGCATTTATAAGCCTAGCCGGAATGTGTTGGCTTTCGCCGCCCCCTTAGATTAGTTCCCTGTGCCTCTGTCCATCAGATCCATTGAAGTGATCCCTGGGGTAAACTTTCTGTTTCCCATCCACTCGTCAAGGTTTATCTTGAAGAGGGTTAGCGAGGAGCTCTGCCTAATGTAGATTGGAATTTTGTTCCAGAGCATGGGAAGTCTATAGGACAGGAATCTATCCCTCTAGCACGTCCTATTTATTGTTGTAGTGAGGTTTAGATCCCTGTAGCGTGTGGCTCGAGGGGATATGGTTTTCTTTAGGTGGAGCATGTCCATCAATTTTGTGGCCTTGTATGTCAGGCAGAGATCACCTCTGAGTAGGCGGTATGCAACCGAGTACAGTTGAAGTTTCTTCAGTCGAGCTGCATTGGGCATCTGGTTGAAGCCAGTGATCCTCTTGGTGAGGTACTTCTGCGGTCTTTGCAGGTGTCTTGTAAAGTACATCCCAAATGGGGCATTGTACTCTATGATGGGTCTGATGAGTGATGCATAGAGGGGCCCAATGACCTCATTTGATCTGGATGCAAACTGTTTTGTGATTAGGTGGGCCACATAGAAGGATTTTCTAACCATTTTTGGCAATGTGATTATCAAAGGAGAGATTATTATCTACTTGGGTCCCCAGATCCCTTATTACGTCTTCCATATTTAGTGGGCTACCACCTATGTGGCAGTTTGTGGGTACTTTTTTTCCAAAGGGGATGACTATGCACTTTTTGGCATTTAGCTTGAGGCCATGGTTTTGACACCAGGTATCTGTCTGTGAAACCCTTTTGGAGGATGTGTGTGTCAGCCAGAGAGTCAGTTATAGCCCCTAGTTTGCAGTCGTCTGAAAACTTGGTCAGCCATAGTTCTCTTGTGCTTGCCTGTACCTCCTGAGAAGTATATGCCAAACAGGAGGGGTCCTAGGACTGAGCCCTGAGGAACGCCACTTGTAACCGGTTTAGAGTCAGACCTAGCTCCCGCAACTCTTACCATGTAGGTTCTGTCCGTGAGCCATTTGGCAAACCATCTCGTGACGTAGGGGTTTATGTTCAGGCTGGTGAGCTTGTCTATAATACCTGAGGTGGGAATGGTGTCAAAGGCCTTTACAAGGTCCAGGTAGGCTGTGTGGACCACCTTTCCCTCGTCTATAGCCTTGGTAACTGTCTCAAAGAAGTCCACCAGGTGTAGGAAGCATGATCTGCCCTTAACAAAGCCGAACTGGGTAGGGTCCAGTGTTTGGAGGTTTCCAATGTCTCTGTTAATGAGATCCATGATGATGCGCTCCATAGCTTTGCAGACCAAGCTAGTCAGCCTTATAGGGCGATAGTTCCCGGGGTCCATTGTGGCTCCACCTTTGTGGAGTGGAATAACCATTGCTGTACCGCCACTCTATGATCACGTAGTCTGTGAAGAGGCTGAGTTTAAACAGTGTGTTTAGATGATGGGTTAGTTCATCTTTGAGCTCGTGTAGGACGCAGCCTGGGACACCGTCCGGTCCCATTGATGCTGTGTTTTTGGCTTTGGAGAGGGCTGTTCTAACCTGTGTGTCTGTGATTTCAGTGGCACTACATTCTTCTGGTATAGTTATGGGCCGTTTTGGGGGTGAGAGGGGGGTGAAGTTTGCACTGAACCTGTCTGCCAAGATGTTGGCTGTATTGGGTCGGTTCGGTGTATTTTGTGCCATTCTGCACTAACTCCAAGCAGATCTGAGAATTGCCACTTAGATTCTTGACATAGCTAAAGAATGCCTAGTGGTTATCTTTGGAGTCCATGGCAATTTTTCTTTCGAAGCTAGCCTTGGATGATTTTATGAGGGAACGTAGTTTCTTGCTGATACTGATCAGGGATGTCTTCCCTTCTTGTGATTTTACTCTTTTTCTGTACTAGTTTCCTCCTATTGTATAGCTTGTTTATGGCAGGGGTCCACCAGACTGGTTTCCTTTTCTTGGAGGAGTGAGTCTTGGTTTTGTTTGGGATAGCACGATCCATGCATTTTTGTAGGTGCCCATAGAGTGCATTAGTAAAGGATTTTGCAGCTTGGACAGTGTTATCCTTTAGCATGGGGGCTTTGAAACTTCACACTTCGGTCTTAAATAACGTGAAGTTTGCTTTTGAAAAGTTTTTCACGGTGGTTTCTTTGACCGGGGGTGGTGACAGAATATGGATATCCAGAGTGATTAGTTTATTGTCAGATCTAACCAGCGAAGGGTTGTCCTCCGGACCGGTTGCCTATGTTGGTGATGACCAGGTCCAATATGTTGTCACCTCTGGTGGGGGTGTTGACCAGTTGATCCAGTGCATTTGAGTTTATAAATTCTAGAAAATGTTGAGCAAGGGAGTTTGTACTGAGTAGTTCTCCCAGTTAATGTTTGGGTAATTGAAATCACCCAATATCAGGATGTTTGGTAGGAACTTTGTTTCCCAATGTTTCCAGAAATGCGGAGTGGGGGTCCTGGGACATAGTGGGTGATTTGTAGCAAGCTATAATTTGAATAGCAGTTTTGCCCATTGTTAGTTGCACGTGGATGATCTCTGAAGCATCGTGCTGTGCCACTAACCTGGAGGTGTGGGTATCCTTGATGAATATGGATACTCCCCCGCCTTTTGTATTTCGGTCCGGGTTTTGTGGCCGAAATGTATGGTATGAGTTGTAGCCTGGTAGTGCTGGGGTGCTGTATGAAGCCTTAAACCAGGTTTCTCTTACTGCACATATATCGAGTCTCTCCATACTGAGGAGTGCCTTGAGTGCGTGCACTTTGAGGTTTAGACTTCTGGCATTGAGTAGCATTACCCTCAGTTTTTTGTTACTTGTGCTATTTACGGTGGTGGGTTTGTCTTTTGAGCCTTGCCTAAAAAAGGCAGTGTGGGGGTGGCAAGAGCCTTGGCCAGTATTCGAAAGCCTAAGGGTGATAGGTGCAAGTCATCTCTAGCGAAGCAGCGTGGCTTGTCGAGCATGTCATCCCAGGCTGACAGACACTGAATCCCCTTTGAATTTGTAGATCTGAGATATGAGTGGTCTCAGACAAGTACTGCCACTGCAACATTTTAATATGCTTAATTGTAGTAATGTAAGAATGTAGTGCATCCTGTTTGGTTAAAACATTACTTTAGACTTTGAAGATTTTGCAGAGTAACCTATTGTATATAGACGGTAATAATTTAATTAAGGGAAAAAATTCTTATGAGGTATGTCATGAGGTTAGATTGTATGAAACCCAAAATTAGGGTCAAAAGCCAAGAGAATAAAAAGAGGAAGACGGAAGACAATTTTGATACATTCCTTGAAGTTGAGCTAGGCTAAGCAATGCAATGTAATATTAAACAGTGCATAGAACAGCCTTAACCAAGCAAGTAGAGGCTTACGAAAAGATAACAGCTGCTTAAGATGATCTCTGTTAACACTGTCAGATTTTTTTATTTATCCTTTGTTCACCAGGTTAGTCCTACTAGACTGTTAGCCTGCTTTCAGAGGAGAACTGAGGTGGTATTTCTACTAGTAGGGAAAAATTGACCAGGGCATCGGGGAGCTTCCTGTACTCTGTCCCATAGGTGACTTGGGCTCTTTCACATCCACCTGAGCTACTATCCACTCAAATAGGTGGGACCATGGCTAACATGTCATCTGAAGGATGACATACTCAGGAGTGCAGCAACCCTCCTGTACTGTACTGCAGTGTCAGCAATCCATTTACCCGGTGAGGGAATAAAACCCATAGCCTTCTGCAGCAACAGGTGTGCTACCTTTTGAACCATTGACAGTGTTTTATAAGTATCTGTAGCAGAGTAAAATATCTTGAGTTAATATTTAAAGTATTGTCTTTCCGCTTTTATTTTTGATAGTTAATTGTATAGCCTGAAAAGTCTGATTAGCCATGACATCGATCTGCATGTGAAACCCATAGTGACTAGGATGAATGATGTCAGCTAATCTAGACAGTAAAAATGATTTAATTTAGCAAGAGTTTTATAATCTGTGTTCAAAAAAAGAAATGGGCCTGTAATTGTAAAGGCAAGTAGTGTCTTTCTTTCTTGAGTGTAAGAATTGCTCTTGAGAAAGAAAAAAATATGGACCCACTTGTGCAGCATTTGCTTAAAAATAAACTGAAAAATGGAGATAATTTTATAAAGATTTCAGCAGTATATTAGGGTGATAATTCATCAGGACCCGGTGCTGTCTTGGGTGGCATAGTACAAATAGCTTCACGGATTGAAGATATAGGAAAAGTGAGTTGTGGAAAAGTAGTAACTAAATTAGATTGGTGAATGAAATGAGCAGTCTAAATCAGAGGTATAGTAACCCTCCACGTGGATATCAGTTATATTAACTCTGCACTATAGGTATCATTGTAAAGAAATGAAAACGTCCACAGTCTGTTATGGATGTGAGGAGAGGCCATTTGATGGATTTTAAGACTGATACAAAATAGATGGTGTGAGTGAAGTATATCTTAAAGAATCACCCAAGATTTCAGCCAAAAAGTACTTAGCTGTGTTTAAACTTTAACATAAAAATCAGAGATTGTGACTATGACAGACTCTTAATTCTGTTAAGTATCACTGCTGTATAAGGGATATGATTATCACAGTTTAGTTCTTCAGCAATCTGTAATTGAGTCAGTAGCTTGTTAAACTCTACACTGTTGATGTCCTATAGCTCATAAATGTCATGTTGAATTTCTAGATGAAAAATATTAATTATATAAAGTTATAGGAAGTCACTCTTTCGTTATTTATTGAAACACTGAGAAATTGCTAAACTACTGGATAATGTTTTGAAATATAATGAATGAAAGACTGAAGCAAAAAATCTATTCTAGCAAACATACTTGGTCTGTTTGTGCATGACCAGATGATGAAGTACACATCTCTAGGTTAAAATAGATTGAAAAAGTCTAGTAATTTATCTTTATTTCCTTTAAATGTTCTCTTGTTAAAATAACATACTTGAGAGCTGAATTGAAGAATGCCCTTCTTCAGTGTGTGTGTGTGTGTGTGTCTTTCGGCTTTTCCTGGTTAGGGGTTGCCACAGCGGAACTCTGGTCCACTAATGATTGGCAGTAGAGTTTTACGTGCTGGCTTGCTGGGTCTAACGCACAACCTTCAACGAAGGAACACCCATTCATGCATGTCGCCACACAGAAGACGCTCTAACTGAGAATCGAACTGGCAACGTCTAACTGTGAGGCGACAGCGCTACCGCAGCACCACCACCACAGTCTCAGTGCTAACAAAAAATGTCATAAGCAGTATATGGTGCATAGATTGACCCCAAAATAAAAAGTACATTTACAGTTTCAGTATAATGGCATCCTACAGTATATAAGACTAAGATTCTGAAATAGTAAATTTGCTAGAATGGAACAAAATAACTGCACTTTTAAGAGTTGATAATCACAGTAGAAAAGGGCTTTATAACTGGTTAAAACCTGGTGCTTTTCTGACAAAAAATGCACCTCCTGCAAGCAGGTGATAAGTGAACATTGAGAGAGAAATTTTGTGCAGAGTAAAATCCTACGAAGCATGTCCTTGGCATAAGTTTAACTGCAGACGTCTGTTGCTTCCTGAATTTAAATAAATTTTAGTGCAAGGTCATTGCAGTCAACTTCTAAGATAGCAGGGAAAGAAATTGTGAGGAAATTCCTTTCTGATCTGTTAGATAAATGGATGTATTTTAGTGATCAAGTCCAATGGTTTATCCTGAAACATATTTGTTATCAATTAATGAAACTGAAAATTCCTTGACATAATTGCAACATCAGGAATCTTGTTAGTTACTATCTGATAATGAATGGAAATATAGAATAATAGTTCTTTTATGGCCAAGTCTTGGGAAACTCAAATGATGAGCAATATCTGCAGTTATAGAAGTGAAAGTTAATTTTGAGCTTTCTTGGCCAACTCAAACTCAGAATGGAAGAGACTGGTGTTTGTACGTTGTCTAAATGCTTGAATACCCCACAAAATGGAGGTTACATGTCTTTTGTCTCATCTCAAATGTAAAGTGTTCCCCTGGAGTTCCTTCGGTTGGTTTTGTATTGAAATGCTTCTTTAGAGAAATCCTCTCGCAGTTGCTGTTAGCATTTTAATTCTTATTCTTTTAGCTTTCTTGTTCTACTAAGAATACATTTTCCTTCTGTGGTCTGATTTAGGTGAGCTGTGTTGCTAGATAAGGAAGGGTTGTATATGTAGATTTTTCATATGCAGTCATACCTCTCAACCGTACCAAATTTGCCTGTATTTACCGGTTTTGAGGGCAAAATAATAGGGTGCCATGAATTCCCGAGTGGCCCCTTTAATTTCAGATTTTATTTTATTTTTACAAATTGTAGCTGACGTCGTCACACATAATCTTCGTGAGGCACCCAGGCAGACTGCCAGCCTATCAGGGACATTGGGGCTGTGTCATTAGCAGTCACCTGTTTGGATCTGGAAACTTGGAATATAGCATTAATACAGCAGTGATGAAAATGCACACACACATACTGTAAATCTGTAGGAAATGTCTGTTAAGATTAAGAAATAGGTACTTAGTGGCATACCTGGGGGTGTGAGAGGGGCAGTCCACCCTGGGCTGTACTTTTGGAACTGTTAATGGCTGTTTAAGAATGGAGAACGGTCCCATACATCTCTGTTTTTTCTTTCTGCCCACGCAATTTTTTAAATACAGTACAGCTTGTTTGGTCATTTTTTTCTGCTTCACCTGCTCAACAAATGAGTGTAGAATTCACGGATTGCTTAAGTAAGTGGAGTTTGGTTCGTATTAATGTTGCCAGTACGGAGTGTGTGTGTGAAATTGAACGAGTGTTCATTTATTACTGTTCAACTTTTTTTTTTTTTTTTGCTGATTAACAAATGAGGTTCTTATTATTGCTGCCAGACAATTCACAAAGCTGAACAAGTGTTCAGTCATATTTTTTGCTAAGCTTCTTATTATTGTAATTCACAAAGTTGAGCGTTGCTTACAAGGTTATTATTGCAGTTACATTGCTTACAAGGTTCTTATTGCAATTCACAAAGTTGAACGTTGCTTACAAGGTTCTTACTATTGCAATTCATGAAGTTGAACGAGTGATGTTATGTAGTCCTATCTCGCTTATATTCTTACCCGTGGGTTCAGAGCTGAATATTGGCTCCGACTCAGCCAATTTTACTAGCTCAAAGTCTTTCATTGGCTGGGCTAAGCAGGTATCCCATGGTGCACAGCTCCATATCCCCAGATCTCGTGTAGCTCGGACGTGGTCTCGCTTGGCTGTGGGTAAGTACCCTCTTTTTTTCTTGTCTTAAGAAAAGTTTTGATTCCTATCAAAAGCTATTTTCATAGCTAATTGTCTAAGTTTGTCTAAGTTGTCAAGAATTGTGATTGTGTGATTGTTGTGTGGTATCCCACTGATTGTTCCCTTGGGCTAGGCCCATTTCAGTGGGCCTAGTTCTCCGTTTTGCCTTCTGTGTGAGTACGGTCTAGACCGTTTCAGTTAGAGGTTTGGGCTTCCTTTTCCTTGTGGTTTTTCAATCCCTTTTTCAGAGTTTGTACTTGATCTTTGGTGTGTGTTTGATCACTGTTTTAGTGTTGGTTACTATTTAGTGTCGTTCCCGCTTTTATGGAGTGAACGCCTGTGCATTGTTTTCAGACTTGGTTTTGTGTTGTGGGCATAGTAGTTAAGATGCCTAAGGATACCAAGGAGCACAAACCTAAGGGTTTTAAAAAGTGCTCTAAATGTGGCTACAAAATGTCCATTACCGATGGGCATTCCATTTGTGTCTATTGCTTGGGAGCCATCCATCTGCAGGAATCCTGCAGTTTTTGTCATGTGTTCAGCCCTAGAGTTCTCCAAGAGAGAAAGAATAAGCTAATTTTAAAGGGACTATTGAAAGCCTCTTTTGAAGAGGCTATGGATTCGTCTTCCGGTGGAAAGTCAAAATCTGGCAAGCCAAAAAAGAGATCTCCGGCTCCGTCAGCTTCATCGGAGCCCCCGGAGAAAATCTCAAAAACTGCATCGACCTCCTCGGCTCCACTGTCCTCTGGGCCGCAGGAAGGATCGGTATTGAAGGAACCGGCGTCGGCTCCAATTGTATTGGAACCTCCTAGGAGCCGATCGCCCAGTCTCAGACCAGCTTCTCCTGAGAGGAGATCTCATTCTCCATCCCTGCCTCGAAATCCTCCAGGACCCTTTCGGATGTGGATGTTGATAGGGTGGTTCAGAGGCTCCTCCAGTCACCGGTTTTGGCAAAATTGTTTTTGGCTCCGGCCCAGTCGGCTCCGGAGCCCATCCCAACCCCGTCTTCGATCATTCCTCCTCTGAGCGCATGTTTGTCTTTGAAGCCTGAGTGTTCTGCGCCGTGTGATGTTTCTAGGCCGGCTCTGATGCCCCGTTTGGCTCCATCGGTACCGGCATCGGCTCTGACCCCATCCGCTCAGTCCTCTGGGTTCGGGACTCGGGATTCTTCGGTTGGGCCCGAGGGGGACATCTCGGGGCTTATTTTGGTCCCGAGCCTCCCTCTCGGTGCATCGGCTCGGGGAACTCAGACCCCCGTCATGGCCTCGGAGACTGGTTGCTCCTCGGATTTGGGGGGGCCAGCCTTCGAGGCTATGCGGACTGCGCTGGCCAGATTGTCAGCTACATCAGGCGGGTCGGTCACTCTGTCCCCACTACTCCGGTGAGAGCTTCTGATCACCACCCATCCATGGACAGCAGAGCACCAGGGCCTAGGGATACCCCCACGAGTGGTCCCCAAATTTCTGAGGGTCCCTCAGAGTTCATGCCTGAGGAGACCCCAGAAAGAAAACGTGCAAGAGGAAGCATATAAACTCCCAGGATGAGTCCCTCACCTCTGATACTGACCTCGAGGAATCTGAGGGGTCCCCCAAGTCATCCTCTGATGATGTTTCCTTCTCCGATATCCTGGAGATACTGAAACAAAGAGGTGACTGGCCTTCCAAAGCCCCTTCCGAGGTGGAGTCAGTATTCCTTAAGGCATTTGGTGCTCAGCCGTCCGCCTCCTGGGTGTCTCCACCCTTCGACGAACTCCTGGACCTGATTTGTCGAAGGGTATGGGAGAACCCTGATTCTGTGGAGCCCGTGCTCAGGCGTCCCAACAAGTTTCTTTCCGCCCCCCAGGGCAAAGAGTTTCTGTCTAAAGGAGTCCCTGTAGATGCCATGGTGGTGGCGGCAGCCACTCAGAAGGAAGTAGCAGAGTCTTCTTCGTCCGTCCATCCTCCTAACAAGGAGTCTAGGACCATGGATCGGTATGGGAAGCATACCCTCTCGTCAGCAACCTTTACATTACGGTCGCTGAATTACCTGTCTCACTTCACTCGGCTCCAGAGAGATGATCTCAAAGAGTTAGGAGATACTCTTGCGGCTAACGTTCCTGAGGTGGTGGCTCAGACGGTTAACGCCCAGGTTTCTACCATCAACTCCATTGTTAACTCATCCATGTGGCTCATTTCGTATGCAGCCGAGGGAGCGAGTAGGGCAGCAAGCTCAGGGTCGCCCTTAGAAGGTAAGCCTGGCTGCGCCTGTGTCACTTTGCGGAGGCCTTCAAGTCTTCCTTCACTGATGCCCCCTTTGATGGTTCCTCTTTGTTTGGGACCAAAGTGAAAGACACCCTCACCAGGTGCAAGCAAGAGGGAAAGACCCTGTCTGCCATAGGAGTCTGTTTTTCCCTTCCTTCTAGGCCTTATCCCAAGGCCCAGTTGGGGGGGGGTGTGGTTCAAGAAATCACAGAGGTTTTTTCCTGCCGCACGAAGTGAAACCCCCCTCCAGAGGCGGGTTATTCAGGGGGACGTCGCTCCAGAGGCAGAAGGGGCCCCCACAATTCGGGAGACCGCGATTCCTTTTGTGGCTCTCCATACTCTCGTTCCTGAGGGTGTGCCCGACTGCGCTTATCCGGAGCCAGTCGGGGGTCGAATTTCCTTATATCCGAAAGCCTGGGAAAGCATTACCCAGAACCGATGGGTATTACGGATAATTTTCGGAGGTTATCTCATTCCATTTTCATCAGAATCCCCGCCAATCAGAAAAATCCCAGACGTACCACCCAGTCAAAGGGATCAAGCAACCTCAGAGATCTCACAGCTGCTAGAAAAAGGAGCCATCCAGCGTGTCCCCTCAGACCAAATCGGATTAGGGACTTACTCAAGATTCTTTTTGGTGCCGAAAATAGCAGGGGACCTGAGACCCATACTAGATCTCAGCCAACTGAACAAGTATGTACCCAAGTCCAAGTTCCGTATGGTCAAACTACAATCGATTCTCCCATTGTTGGGAGAGGAGGTATGGATGTGCTCCATCGACCTCAAGGATGCTTACTACCATGTGAAAATGGACAGGGAATCCAGGAGTCACCTACGCTTCCGGCTGGAAGCCAGTTATTTCCAGTTTCGAGCCCTGCCCTTTGATCTCACCACAGCCCCCAGGGTGTTCACCAAGTGTAGGGTGGTGGTGACAGCTCACTTGAGACGTCAGGGATTCCAGATGTTTCCGTATCTGGACTACTGGCTCCTTACCGCTCCCACCAGGCATCAACTAGTTCAAACCAGGGACGCTACCATCACTCTTGTCACCAGTTGGGTATAACAATAAATTGGGAAAAATCTGCTTTATTGCCCTCGCAGCATATCACCTTTATAGGAGCAGAATTGGACACCATTCGAATGCGAGCATTTTTACTGCAGGAAAGGATCCGAGTCTTATAACAACAGATACACATGCTGATGCCTCTGAGACAAGCGAAGGCAAGATGGGTTCTCCAGCTCCTAGGGACCATGGCAGCAACAATCATGTTGGTCCTTCTAGCAAGATTGCACATGAGAATTGTCCAATGGCTCCTCTCTGTTCAATGGTCTCTCCAAAGACTTCCACTGTCTCATCCCATCTTGCTCACGGACAGATGCAAGCAGGACCTCGGTTGGTGGCTGTGCACCAACAATTTGGACGGGGGAAAACCCTTCATTCCACCCATCTCGGTTGCCACGGTGACCACGGACGCCTCCCAGATGGAGTGGGGGGGGCATTATCTTGGCAGGACAGTCCAAGGCAAGTGGCAAGAACACAAGATACATCTGCACATAAACGTCCTAGAGGTGAGAGCAGTGCTACTTGTGCTGCAGGCACTTCAGAGTGTTCTTCCTCTAGGGACGATTGAGATACACTCAGACAACATGTCAGTAGTGTGGTATCTAAACAAGCAAGGGGGAACCAGGTCTTACCCTCTGTGCAGAGGGGCCATGCGAGTCTGGCATCGGGCAGTAACTTCCCAACGGTTTCTGGTGGCAGCGCACATTCCGGGGAAGTCCAGCGTGATTGCAGATAGGCTAAGCAGAGCTATTCTGATGCCTTATGAGTGGTCCCTGAATCGCCTGGTTGCAGAGCGAATCTTCAGCAGATGGGGTCAGCCTTGCTGTGAGCTTTTTGCCAGCCCCCCTCAATGCGAAATGCAGCAACTACTTCACGCTGATCCCCCCACAGGGGGAGCCACCCAGGGATGCTCTGGTTCACGATTGGCCCACCGGTCTGCTTTATGCTTTCTCTCCGTTTCCCCTGCTGTCAAAGGTGATTCAGAAAGCGCAATCCTTGGGAAGCAGAATCATTCTGATTGCTCCACACTGGCCTTGCCAAGTTTGGTTTCCCTTTCTTCAGCAATTCATTGTGGATACTCCTTGGACTCTGGACCCTCAACCAGATTTACTTACACACACGTCAGGACAGTTCCACCCCTCCCTGATGACCCTCCGGTTGACAGCCTGGCTACTCCACTTCCATCGTTAGTCAGATTTCATAATTTCTCACCAGAAGTGGTTCATATATTATCGTCCGCTCATAAACCATCCACTTGAAAGATTTATTCTAGTAAATGGAAAAGGTTTTCTATCTGGGCACATACCAGAGGCATTGATCCTTACACAGCTCCAATCGCTTCAGTCCTAGAGTTTTTGTCTATGTTTTTCCATCAGGGTTCCGCATCAGCCACCATCAAAGTTCAACTGGCAGCGATCTCTAATTTCCATGCAACAAATGAGCCTAGTCTCATGGCGCGTAGACTATGCAAGGCGTTCCTGAAGGGTACTCTGTTGCTCCGTCCTCCCGTGTCCAAACCAATCATGCCCCGGGATCTCAATTTTGTTCTACAAGCCCTTACTTTACCACCTTTCGTAGCCTGTAGCTACCTGCGAATTGAAATTCTTGACCTGGAAAACAGCCTTCTTAACAGCAATCACTACAGCAAGGTGAGTTTCAGAAATTCAAGCCCTCTCTATCAAACCTCCATATTTAATCTTCCATAAAGACAGGGTCTTATCTTAGACCAAACCCTTCGTTCCTTCCTAAAGTGGCTTCCGTGTCTAACCTAAATCAATCCACTGAGCTGCCTGTCTTCTTTCCCCACTTTTCTAACAAGGCAGAATTTAGTTTTCACCAGTTGGATGTACACAGACAGTTACGCTTCTATCTACACCGAACTAAAGATATCCGGAAGTCTGACCAACTTTTTGTTTCCTTTTCGGAAAACCGAATGGGTTCCCAGGTCTCCAGGGTCACCCTGTCTAGATGGATACCTAGTTGTATCTCTTTCATCTATCAAGCAGGAGGTAAAGATCTGCCATTTCCGGTCAAGGCTCACTCTACTCAGACTGTTTCCCCATCCACAGCCTATCAAGCCAGATTGTCAATGGATGATTTATGTGCTGCAGCTACTTGGGCTTCTCCTCACACATTTGTTTCTCATTACAAATTGGACGTGGTCTCCAGAGGCAGGTCTTCGGTCTTCCTTTGGCTCCACAGTTCTCAGGAGTATTTTCCTATGAGCCACCCAGGAATGTAGGCGAGATAGGACACATAACATCAAGAAGTTATGTACTCACCATAACGTTCGATGTATGTAGCCCATCTCGCTTTACATTCTTACTTACCCACCCACCTTCCCCCTTCCTGGAGGATTTGGAGGTTAGGTTGTTATCTTCAGAGTTCCCTTGCTTAGCTTATTCTTTACCTGGATGTGATGTGTGCATGGAGTACAAATGAGTTTCGCAGCAAACTAGATCTGGGGATATGGAGCAGTGCACCATGGGATACCTGCTTAGCCCAGCCAATGAAACACTTCGAGCTAGTAAAATCGGCCGAGTCGGAGCCGATATTCTGCTCCGAACCCACGGGTAAGAATGTGAGGCGAGATGGACTACATGCATCGAACGTTATGGTGAGTACATAACTTCTTATTCAGTCATTCATAGGTAAATAGGTGTGTACTAGGCTAATGGCCCTGGAACCTTTACAAGCCTTGCCCATAGAAGTGCCCTGGCATCGTGCCAACCAACGTTAGTTCCCAGTGCCTTTATCAAGTAGAGCCACTAGAGTGATTCCCTGGGCTAAACTTTCTATTTCCCATCCACTTATCAAGATCTCTCTTGAAGAGGGCCAGTGAGGTGCTCTGCCTGACATGTATGGGAAGTCTTTTCCAGAGCATAGGCTGTCTCTGGGTTATGAACCTGTCCCTCCAACATGTTTTGTTGATTGTGATAATGAGGTTGAGGTCTCTGGGTGCAGAGGGATTGGGATTTCTTTAGATGTAGCATTTCTAACAGAGCTGGGTCAGACATGGCTTTGTAAGTCAAGCAGAGATCACATCTTAGTAGACGATATGGGACAGCGAATAGCTGGAGTTTTTTGAGTCTGTCTATGTAGGACATGTGTTTAAGGCCTAGGATCCTCTTCGTGAGGTACTTTTGTGGCCTTTCCAGCTATTGCATATGTCTAGTGAGGTACATGCTAAATGGGGCATTATACTCAGTGATTGGCGTAATGAGGAAAGAGTAGAGAGATGATGACTTCTTTGTTCTTGGATGCAAAACCCTTGGTAATAAGATGTGCCACATAGAAGGACTTTCTGACCACAGTGGCAATGTGGTGGTCGAAGGAGAGGTTGCTGTCAACCTGTGACCCCAGATCTCTCATAACGCCTTCACTGTTCAGTGGACTCCCATCAATGTGGTAATTAGTGGGAACTGAGTTTTTCCCAAAAGGGATAACTGCACATTTTCTGGCATTAAGCTTAAGGCCATGGTTTTGAGACCAGTCATTGGTCTCAGTGAAGCCTTTCTGTATGATGCCTGCATCACTTGGGGAGTTAATAATTGCTCCCAGCTTGCAGTAGTCTGCGAACTTGGTCAGCCAGAGTCCCTCCATGTTGGCCTGGACTTCTGAGAAGTAGATGCCTAACAAGAGAGGATCCAGGACCGATCCCTGTGTGAGTCCACTTGACACTGGTCAGCAGTCTGACTTGGAGTCTGCTACGTTCACACTGTGGGTTCTATCTGTGAGTCAATTTGCAACCCACCTAGTAATATAGGGGTTGATGCCTAGTTTGGTGAGTTTATCAATAATTCCTGAGTGGAGAATGGTATCAAAGGCCTTGGCCAGATTGAGGTAGGCTGTATGAACCACCTTACCCTCATCCACAGCTCTGATGACGGACTCAAAGAAGTCAACCAGGTTGAGCAGGCATGATCTACCTTTCACAAAACCAAATTGCATGGGATCTTCAGTTCGGAGAGTCTCTGTATCCTTGTTAATTAGGTCCATGATGATGCACTCTATAGCCTTACATATCAGACTTGTCAGGCTAATGGGGAGATAATTCCCAGGGTCTTTAGTCGCTCCCACTTTATGGAGAGGGATGACTGTAGCAGTGCGCCATTTGGTAGAGACAAAGCCTGACGTGAGGCTGTGATGGAACAGGGCACACAGATGTGGTGCCAGTTCACTTTGTAGTACATGTAGAACGCATCCAGGGATATTGTCGAGTCCCGTGGAAGCTGTATTCTTGGCCTTGGACAATTTAACTTGTGTTGCAATAATGCTTGGTACCTGGCATTACTCCGGTATTGTGATTGGTCCTTGGGGGGGGGGGGTAAAGTTGGCACTGAATCTATCGGGCAGTATGTTGGCAATATCTGTTGGTTCAGTATAGGAGGTACCATTGTGCAGTAACTAAGAGCAAACCTGGGTATTGTCGTGGTTATTCTTGATGTAACTGTAGAATGCTTTGTGGTTGTTTGTAGTGTCTGCTGCAATTCTGCCTTCATAGCTGACTTTAGAGATTTTGGTGAGAGATCTCAATGTTTTGTGGATCCTAATAAGATTTTTCCAGTCTTGGGACTTCACCTTTTTCTGCAACAGTTTCTTCCTTCTGTTGTAGAGTTTATTAATGGCAGGGGACCACCAGATTGGCTTCCTTTTTTGAAGGAGAGCATAGTCCATACAATGCATCGGTGTATGATTCGGCAGTCATGTATCTATTTTCCATTGACATAGGTGCCGTGAAGTTAGCCAACTCTGTTTTAGGAGCTCAAAGTCAGCTTTGGAGAAGTTTTTCATGGTGGTTACCTTTGCCAGGGGGTGTGGGTGAGATGTGGATTTCCATGTTGCTTAGTTTGTGGTCATACCTAACCAGGGAGGGATTGACTGTTGGTGCAGAGCAGCAGTTCCCCATGTTAGGAATAACCAGGTCAAGGATGTTGCTTTCTCTAGTGGGGGTAAGAATGAGCTGGTCCAAGGCATTGGAATTGCTGAATTCCAGGAAGCATTGGGCCAGTGTGTTAGTGTATGAGTAGTTTTCCCAGTTGATGGAGGGGTAGTTGAAGTCACCTTGTATGAGAGTGGTTGGACCGTAATAGATGTTCATCGTGTTACACTGCTGCAGTCATTACACTTGGGTTATCCTGCCGTCAGGCGGTTCCCCAGTCGACCTGAGTTCCAAAGTCTTGGTCCGGCGTCAGTTGCTGTCGCCTCCTCCCTGACGTCAGTGCAACTGGGGTATA
Organism: Protopterus annectens; assembly: GCF_019279795.1. Lineage (NCBI taxonomy): Eukaryota > Metazoa > Chordata > Ceratodontiformes > Protopteridae > Protopterus > Protopterus annectens. Next base: position 512,263,523 of record NC_056730.1, on the reverse strand, counting down.
TAAGATGCAGCCGACGCCATTTTCTTCAGTCTTTCTTGCCGCTTGGTGCTCGAAGCAAAAGCAGTTCGCAAGTGCCGGTCAGCTGACTCCTGAGATTTTCATTCCGAATCCAGAACCGAAGTCTTCTACAAAGCTAAGTACCCCGTTGGGGAAACTTTTTCTTGCCTCAGACCGATGTCAGTAAAAGTTAATAACTGTATTTCTTGTGGAAAGCAAATACCTCATAAGGATCTCCATTCCTGTTGTATCCCATGCCTAGGCCCAGACCACGACGTCACTGGTTGTCGGTTTTGTGCTAGGTTTAACAAGCGCACTATTAAACGTCAGTTTGATTTTGCCCGACATTATTTTGGCAGAAAATTCAATTACACCATGCCGTCGGAACTTCCAACCGGAATACATAAAAAGTGCAAAGACAAGGACAGGCATCTGAGGCCCAAAACTGACAACGAGGCCTCTTCTAGGCCGGTCGCAGGTTCTCCGGTTTTCAGTGAGGTGTCTTCGTAGCCCCTGACGACCGCTTCTGCAGAACCACAGGCCGCCTCCGACTCCCACGTGGAGCTGGCTGGGCCTTCGGACGCACAAGTTTTTCAGCCTACCGAAACTAACCCTTCAGAGGGAACCAAGTAGCTGAGCAATCCACAGCTTCCGGGGGTGTTTTCAGACCTACTCAGTTAAGCATTAAACCCTCTGCTAAGTCTAAGCCTTCCTTAAAAACAAAGAAACAAATACAGCATTCTCCAGGACAGGCCTCCATGCCTAAGAAACAAATGCTCAAAATGGCCGAAGACCTAATCACCCTGATCAGGGAATCCCATCCCCCTCCTGATAAAAGGCCCAGACAGGATGCAGACTATGACTCATCCGACCAGGTGTCCATTTCTTCAGATTCATCCTCAGACCTAGGATATTCTTTACCTCCTTATGAGGATTCTGATGCTGAGGAATCAATTCCATCAGCCTCTCCGCCTGAGGACTACTCCTTTGGGGAAACCTTACATACCATGAGGGAGCATTTCCATTGGGAAGGCCAGGATTACTCAGAATCCAAGAAAAGGCTCAGAGACTTCCTTTTATTACCGCAACACAGACCCCTCACTATTCTGCCAGTGTTAGATATTGTGGATGATGTGTATACTGAATCCAGCTTAAATCCTGACTCCTTACCTCCAGCCCCAGTTAAACTTGACAGATGTCACAGAGTCCCTGTGTCACGCAAATTTCTGTATAAAAGCCCTGTTGCTGACCCTGAAACTATTTCTCAGGGACCCAAAGGGATTAAGACCTCATCAGCAAAAAACCCAGTTCCTTCTGACAGAGATTCCAGAGCTTTAGACATATGGGGAAAGAAAGTATATACGTCTGCAACTTTAGCAATGAGAGCCTTAAATTGCCAGTTTCACATGCTAAAATATTAGCAATTTTTGATGTCTCAGTTGAAACAAAAAATGCTTCCAGATTCAGATCCTCCTAATTTTAAAGAAATGCAGGATTTATTGCATGCAGCTGAACAAGTGGGAAAACATACTTTGCAATGTGGTTTTGATTCTTTAGAGGCCTCCTGTAGAGTAGCAGTTACAGGCTCTGTCATTAGAAGACATGCTTGCTTAAAAGAACATACGTTACCAGATCATGTTAAAGCAAAATTATTGGATGCACCTTTGCAGCGGGATGTGTTATTTGGAGTTAAGGCAGAAGAGGTATTAAAGAAGATGGAGGATAAGGCAAAATCTATGCAAACGGTGAAGGATTTCTTACAGGTTCAGCCTCCTCGATTTAGCAGAAATTGGCCAACAAAGAATTGGTCCTTTCCAGTCACAGACAGACCTCAAAGGGGCAGATACAGACGTCCAAGAGGTAGAGGTCAACCACAAGGTCCTTACAGGCCTCGACAATGGGGTGCACCAGGCCAGAAAGAAGGGGAAGACAGGCCCCAACCATATAAAAAGCAGCCTCTATGACTTCCCACTACAGCTGCCAAACAGCTCTCTCTTGGCAGCCCCCTTAGGAGGAAAACTGGCACTTTTCTATCACAATTGGCATTGGATCACGAAAGACAAATGGGTTCTCAACATTGTATCTTAAGGTTACAGGTTCCACTTCCACACTCTGCCAAGGTTAAAAGGAATGCCAAGTCTGCCACCAAATCAGTGGGCAAAGGCTCAGAAATAAATTACAGCACTCATGGACATGAGAGCTATGCGAAAGGACAAAGCCTGGAGGCCCATTCTGGATTTTTCTTCTCTAAACACTTACCTGGATGTTCCGAAATTCAAAATGTTGACACTACGGCAGCTTCTTCCCATGCTGGGCAAGAAAGTTTGGCTAGTGACCTTGGACCTCAAGGAGGCATACCTGCATGTCCCTATCAGACAAAACTGCAGAAGATACCTCAGATTCATAGCTGGTTCAATGCACTATCAATTCTCTGCACTGCCCTTTGGCTTATCTACTCCGCCCAGGGTCTTCACAAAGTGCCTGGCACCAGTAATTGCATTTTGCAGACGGAAAGGAATTCAAATTTATCCGTACCTGGACGACTGCCTGATTCAAGCAGAGAGCAAGGACATTCTTCTAAAGCATCTGGCGTTCATAAAAAAGTTATTAAGTTGCCTGGGGTACAAAGAAATCAAAACTAGTGCCCTCACAAGAGGTAATATTCCTGGGTGCCAGCTTGAACACAACGGCCCAGATGGCTCATCTCACGCCGGACAAGCAAGGACAACTGACTCAATACTTTTAATTGATGGCAACAAAGACCCAACTCCCTGCAAGAAAAATTTTGCAGGTCTTGGGTTACATGGCATCTTGCATGCTACTAATTCCGTATGCCAGACTGCATATGAGGAAACTACAATGGTACCTAAAGAGTGTATGGTCTCAACACTGTCAAAGTTTGGAAACAGTTATACCACTTGCCTTCAACATGAGTTTCGATGGTGGGCTCAAGCTTGTCACCTCAACAAGGGACAGCCTTGTACTGAACCCACAACCAGGCAAACACTGACAACAGATGCATCGGATTACGCCTGGGGAGCACACATGGCAGGAAAATGTATTCAGGGCGAGTGGCCCGCAGAACAAAGGCATCTTCACATCAATCAAAAAGAGATGCTAGCTGTACAAAATGCCCTTATAGCTTTCAAGGACCTGCTGCATCCAGGACAACTATTACTAAAGACAGACAGCACCACAGTTATGTGGTAAATAAGCAAGGGGGCTCACACTCCTACCCCCTCTGCAGACAAGCCATGACCTTGTGGAACACAGCTGTAGACTACCAAGTTCATCTGCAAGCACAATTCCTGCCAGGAGAGAAAAACACACTGGCAGACGACTTGAGCAGAAACATCATGGATCCCCACGAATGGGAATTGAATCCACAAATATTCAGAATGATAACACAGAAATGGTGGAGCCTGGACATAGATCTGTTTGCATCCCTAATGAACTGCCAGCTACAGAAATTCTGCACAAGGAGTTTCCATCCACAAGCATGGAAAGTGGATGCCCTCTCATTCAGCTGGAAAAACCTCCAAGTATACGCTTTCCCACCTCTACCTCTCCTTCCAAAGGTATTCATAAAAGCCAGGCAAGAAGAGCCAAAGATGATTGCACCAGACTGGTCACACCAGCACTGGTACCCAATCTTAAAGAACTTAGCACAAGAACCACCCTGGATTTTGCTTCAAATCCCACATCTGCTGACTCAGCACAACAATCAGATACTTCACAGCCAGCTAAAGACCTTAAATCTAGCTGCGTGGACAATTCCTTAGTCAAGCAAGCAATGCCTCTCTCCAAAGCTGTTATGGATGTCATTCTGGAGGCTAGTACTAGGAAAGTCTATTTGGATAAATGGAAAGGATTCTGTGCCTGGAACCAGGCTCACAGCCTTGACTCTCTTGTCCCAAACATTCCTCAGATACTATAGTATTTAACTGAGATGCTGGACAAGGGCCTCTCCTTTTCATCCATCAAGATCCACGCCTCTGCCATTTCTGCGCATTACAACACGGATCCACCAATTTTCTCTAATCCTTTGCTAAAACAGTACCTCAGAGGGGCTAAAAACATAAGACTGCCCCATAGAGCACCTACTCCAACTTGGGACCTCAGCTTTGTTTTGGAAAATTTAACTTTACCTCCTTTTGAGCCAGCTACCACAGCAGAATTAAAATATATCTCTTGGAAAACTGCTGTGCTACTGGCAATAACATCAGCATGAAGAGTTTCAGAATTACAGGCACTAATGGCAGTGGAACCTTTCCTCATTTTCCACCAGGACAGGGTGTCTTTAAGAACTAACCCTACGTTTATGCCAAAGGTGGTATCAAGTGTGGCTCTAAACCAAACTATTCACTTGCCAACTTTTTATCCAAAACCACAGAATAAAGGGGAGAGATTACTGCATTCTTTGGACATTCAAACCAAAGCTTTCAGAAAATCTGAGCAATTATTGGTAGCATATGCTGCAGGAGCACAGGGAAAAGCCATTTCAAAACAGATTATTTCAAAATGGATAGGACATTGTTACGTTTCTGCTGTACACACCATGGGAAACCTGTACCTAGCAGCATTAGATCTCACTCCACCAGGGCAACAGCCACTTCAACTGCCTACCTCAGAGGAGTACTTACCAAGGATAATTTGGAAGCAGCAACATGGAGTTCTGTACATACCTTCGCCAAGCATTACCATTTGCCTTTATACTCCAAATCCAGAGCTGGCTTCGCCACTGCTGTGCTGCAGGGCCTTATAGCCACCCCTAATGCCTTATAGAACCAGCCACCCTACCTCAGCTTTGGGATTCCACCCAAGTGTAATGACTGCAGCAGTGTAACACGATGAACATAGTACAGTTTTGTACCTACCATAAATGTAGATGTTCGAGTGTAAACACTGCTGCAGTCCAGGTTACCCTCCTTCCCCTCTTACTTGCTGGTACTACGTACCTATGTCTTCTACCCTTTACTACCAATGGGGAGTATTTGCTGGTAACTGAAAGTTGTTTGCTTTTCTTATGTATACTTTACTAGCAGTTTGAATTGCCTACCTATTTGGGGGCACCTGACATCTGGGGCAAGAAAAACTGAAGAAAATGGCATCGGCTGCATCTTATATACCCCTGTCGCACTGACGTCAGGGTGGAGGCAACAGCAACCGACGCCAGACCAAGACTTTGGAACTCAGGCCGACTGGGGAACCGCCTAACGGCAGGATAACCCAAGTGTAATGACTGCAGCAGTGTTTACACTCGAACATCTACATTTATGGTAGGTACGAAACTGTACTTTTCCAGGCTGCTTAGGAATGTGGAGTGAGAGTCTTGGGACATGGTTGGGGACCTATAGCAGGATACAGCCTGAATCGCCGTCTTTCCCAATGTTAGTTGTACCTTGAATTATCTCAGATGCGTTATGCTGGGCTACTAGTCTGGAGGTATGCATATCCTTTATCATTATGGAGACATTACCACCTTTGGAGCTTTGGTCCATGTTCTGGGGCTGAAAGGTTTGGGATGAGTTTGCTGTTCCTTGTGTGTTTTTTTAAATACAGTACAGCTGCTTCACCTGCTCAGCAAACAAGTGTACAATTCACGGATTGGATTGCTTAAGTAAGGGGAGTTTGGTTCTTATTATTGCTGCCAGTACAGTGTGTGTGTTAAGTTGAACGAGTGTTCAATAATTTTTTTTTTTTTTTGCTGCTTAACAAACAAGGTTCTTATTGCTGCCCAGTGCAATTCAGGAAGTGGAAGCTGAATGGTTTGCTAAGGTTCTTATTGCAGTTCACAAGCAACGTTCTTATTATTGCCGCCCAGTGCAATTCACAAAACGGAAGCTGAACAGTTTGCTAGCTTACAAGGTTCTTATTATTGATGTATGTGTGAGTGCTAAGGTTCTTATTATTGCAGTTCACAAGCAACGTTCTTATTATTGCTGCCCAGTCCAATTCACAAAACAGAAGCTGAATGGTTTGCTAGCTTGCAAGGTTCTTTGTGTGTGTGTGTGTGTGTGTGTGTGTGTGTGTGTGTGTGTGTGTGTGTGTGCGCCGCTGTGTGTTCGTGTGCATGCAAAATGCCCCAGTTAGGTATACCTGGTAGTTGGTGTTACTTAGGCTCAAACCCTGTGTCTTCGGTACAAGGCACGAGAGTGTAAATTCTCTACCCCTACCACCACTTCTGACTGACGGAGTTGAGTTCATAGCTCTTAACTGTCCAGATTTTCACCGAATGTCTGTAATGTTTGCCTCATACTTTTGGTCTGTCCCTCTTAAAATTTGCAGTTTTCTGTCAAATCAGTGAGAACTGAATTCACTAAATAATAACAGCCATTTAAGATTTAATCTTCCTATCTTTCAGGAAACGCAAAACATTTTATTCTAGCAACTTTCTAAGATTATACAAGCAATTTGACCCCCCCCCCCCGATAACTTTGGGCTTTTTCTAGATTTCTTGTGCTGCAAAGTTGAGAGATATAGTTGTTGAGTGTCAGGTGGATTTTACAAGGAGTTGAGAGCTTCAGGAGAAGAGAAGTTTAGTGCTGATTATACCAAGTCTGCATTGTTAGTAGCACAACAGGTAGTATACTTACTTTTGATGCAGAAGGCTGTTGGTTCTACTCCCACAGTATGTAGATGGGATTGCTGATACTGTACTGTGCACACCCGAGAATCTCCTCCTTTGGAGAACATACCTAGTAACCATGAACCTGTTAATCGGTTTGCCATCCATTCCTATTGCAATATTACTAGCATATCATTTTTTTTTAATGTAACATAGGCAATTTATTCTTCAAGGGCAACAGGCACTTTATTTGTCGATGAAACATTGAAATGTAAAGTTGTTTGCCAGCAGCAACCTCTTAATTAATTACATATCCCTTTAATGTAGAATTATTTAGATGACTCTTACTTCTGCAGAAATTGTGCATATTTAGTGATATTGGTGGATTGTAATGACAGAAGTTTGAGTGGCCTTTTATGATGGAAATGTTCTGAATTGGGCACTTTTGTCATTATTAGTTCATAGATTTTCTTTCATTGCTTACTGGAAAAATGTTCAAAACAAATTTAATTAAACGGTCGAGTGGGCGTTCGAAAGACATGCGTTGAATGGGCGTGCCTTCGTTGAAGGTTGGGCGTCGAGGTGGCAACTTGACACCATAAAAACCAACTGCCAATCATTAGCGGACCAGAGTTCCGCTGTGGCGACCCCTAACCGGGAAAAGCCAAAAGACAAACAAATAAACACTCTAACAAGTGTGCTGTATTATACAAGGAATATAATTTAATGGAATCAGAAAGGTGAATCAAAGGACAAGTGTATGTTTGCATGGTTCTAAATATGTGTGCAAGGGGACTATGATTTGAAAACAGCCCGAAGGTAAACGTTATCCACCACTGGCCAGATGCATTTTCTTTGACTGCATTTCAGTGCTGTTTCAATTAATGTGAGTTTCAAGGGCAGAGAAGTTTTAATACTAAGTCTGTTTTCGTTGTGAGACTGTATTGCTTTGTTTAGCAGAAGTCTGTCAGTGTTTGTGCTATAAAATTTAAAATAAAAGTTTTAAATGAAATCCAAATAAACATTGTAGAAGCAAAGCATAAAGCAGTATGCACATTAGTGTTTATGGTAAATGGGGAGAAATAGCCAAATAATTGGGACACTGGAATGGCTGCATGGGGGGCTGTGTATGGGGTGGGTGCCCATTTGACTATGATTTTGTGAGAGGAGTGGTGGCAAACTCAGACAGACCTGGGCGGCACAAACTATAGCTATGCCACTGGAGGTACTGGTACATATGGCAGATGTATTTAGCAGGTTAGCAACGTGTTGATTTCAAAGGTCATATTGTAATGTTGCTGCTTGCAGTAGACACATGTTTAGTTTAGTCGCAGTATAAATTAATCTTGTAGTTTCGAGAGTCTCAAACATTCATAGTCCAATTCTGAACTTGTACTCCTTTCTTGCAAGTAAAATGATTATGGTGTTTTTCAGGACTATCTGTTGCATCGCCTATCCTAGAAAATTAGCCTTGCATTTTGAAATCTAGATTTGAGTGAGTATTGTGATGTGGGCGTTTTCATGTTCTTGTGCAGTTACATGTTCTGATTCTTCATAGTGTTTGACATTTAAAATGCTTTGATCACTGAGAGTGCTTGGTGTTCTGTTTTAGTTGTTGCAATTTGTTTGTTTACTTATCCGTGTGTACATGTTCCTGTTGTTTTGTTTTTGTATATTAAAAAATGGCATTTTTGTCTTCAAATTGGTACGTTGTAGGGTGGTTTATAGCTGGCTTGCTTGCATTTGCTGTGTTTTACTGCTTTGTGGAGTTCCATTTTAAGTGGAATTCTCACAAATTTCACTTTGCACCAGAGGATAGTACTTACAACCAATAGTCACTGTTATTAAAGCAATGTTTTCTGTAATAATGATTGCTTACCTTACAATTTATAAAACATGAGATCTGAAGTAGGAACTTCATTTGTCAGCAGCCTGTGGGATACGGATCTGATCTCGGATCCGAGCCGGCAACTTCTAACATAGCATAGATCCGAGCTCCTAGCTCCTCCCCCTTACCCATAATCCCCTGCCTGCCCTAACTGACCCCAGATCTAGTTTGCCGCTCTTCAAGCAACAGCTAGGTTCAGAGCTCTTGGCGTTTTGTGAGAAAAAAAAGTTTTGTATTTTTTCTTTCTGAGTGACTGGTTGTGCGTGTGGTAGGTTTACCCTTTCTCCTTTTTATATCTTACATACTTTTGATTTAATTGAAGAATATTTCTCCCTCCCCCGCTGGTCGTAGTGTGTGTGTGTGACTGAGTGTTAGGGGCCTAGTGAGTGTGCTTTCCTACAGTATGTCGGAGGCCCCTAAGGCAATTTTTTCGAAATGCACCGAGTGTGGTCACAAGCTTTCACTGGCTGATGGCCACACTCTGTGCGTTAGGTGCCTTGGGGTTGAACACCTCTCTTCGGGTTGTGCGATTTGCACGGCGTTCAACCCCAGGGCACTCAAGGATCGAAGGTCGAAGCTAGTTCTGGCAGGCCTTCTACCCCCAGACTCTGCTTCGGCCTCCCGTGCTTCGGTGCCCGCTACCCCCCGGTAGCGGTCACTCCTGCCTCCCTTCCTCTGACTGGGACTCAACCTCCCGCTTCGGCTCCGGAGGATAGGGAGGCCAGGAAAGAGAAGCGGCGGGAGAAGCACCTTAAGCGGCGGGCCGAGGACTCTTCATCGGCCCCGCCCGCCAAGAGGGCTTCCCCGTCCAAGTCTTCTCGATCTCCTCCTCCTCGGATCCAATCCCCTTGTTTCTCCCCGGGACCCGAGGAGGAGGTGATCTGGTCCCCATTGAGGTCATCGAGGCGACACTCCAGGTCTACCTCGGTGGCCTCGTCAAGGTCCACTTTTAGCATGTCTGATGCGGATATGGACCGGATGATGAGGAGATTCATCCAGGCTCAGATGCAGATGGGAGTACTCTTGCCCTCCCCCCCTCTGGGGGGGAGCTCGACCCCTTTTTTCGCTCCTATAGCTCCTTCTCCGACCCGCATTCCGGGCTTGGAGCACTTGGAGCCGAGCCACGTTGGATCCGGTGGGTAGGTCGGAGCCGACCGTGCTGGGCACGTCGGTTCTGACTATTCCCTTCGAGTCTGTCAGATCCGACCTCTCGGAGCCGTGGGCTGAGCTTCGGATCCGAGGGATTCGGTGTACATTCGGCTCCGTCCCAGTCGGAGCACACTGGTCCTTCGGATCTGACGTTCTCGGCGCCGGGTCTGATCCCCGCTTCGGATCCGAGTGGGAGTCGGATCTCAGATCCGTCTGAGAGCGGCTCCCCCTTGGCTTTTGCTGCGGTGGAGGGGGGCACTGTCGAGTGCTTCCAGGCCTCCGGTCCTGGCTTCGGCTCCCTCCCGCACTCCTCATCTGGTCCTGGCTCCCCTCACCCCGGCCCTCGGGGCAGCCTGCCTCAGTGCCTTTAGGAGTTCCAGTGGAACAGGATACAGCCCGTGAGGACTCCTCGGACAGCCCCCCCGAGGAGGTTCCCCACAAGGCAAAGTGCAAAAGGAGGCACATGGACTCCCCTGAGAGTCTCACAGAAGATACTGACATGGATGAAGGGGAAGGCTCTCCTAGATCACCCCCCGAGGATGTCTCCTTTGGAGACATCATGGAAATGCTCAAAATCAGGGGTGGGTGGTCTGCCCCCAAGGCTTCCTCTGACAAGTCCGTATTACTTGAAGCGTTTGAGGCAGGACCATCTACCTCTTGGGTGTCCCCTCCACCCAACCCCCTGGTGGATCTCATATCCTCTAGGGCATGGAAGAAACCGGACACCGTAGAGCCGATCCCCAAGTGCCCAGACAAAATTTTGAGCCCCCCTGCAGAGAGATCACATTGGAGCAAAGGTCCCCCTGTGGATGCCATGTTGGTGGCTGCAGCCACCAAGAAAGAGTTGGCTCAGGAGAGCCCCACGGTTCATCCTCCGAGCAAGGAGTCTCGCACGATGGACCGTCTTGGGAAGTGGGCCTTCAGTGCAGCGACCTTCTCTTTGAGGGCCTTGAACTACATGGCACACGTTATTAGGATGCAGCGGGATCTAATTAAGGAATACGCTGCTTCCCCCCCGGGGTCCATGTCAGAGGGAGACAAGGATTTGTACTCTTCCCGAATGGCCACCCTCTGCTCTATCTCTAATACCTCTATGCGGCTATTGTCTCATGCTACAGAGGGAGCTGCTAGAGCAGGCGGAGTTGGGCTGGTCATGAGGAGACAGGCCTGGCTCCGTCACTGTGACTTCTCGGAACCCTTTAAGGCGTCATTCGCGAATGCCCCTTTTGATGGTTCTGCACTGTTCGGCAAAACCGTTCGCGACACTCTTGTCCAGAGCGAGAAAGACGGGAAGACCTTGTCTGCCTTCGGAGGCCGCTTCTCTGCACCCAGAGGTCCTTTTCCAAGAACCAAAAGGGTCAGAAGAAGATGTGGTTCCGAAAATCGCATCAATCTCAGTCTGCTCAGGACAACCAGTCCTCTCGTGGCAGAGGAGGACAGGGAGGACGCCGCCCCAGAGGCAGAGGAGGTCTGAGGAATTTTGGGTCCAGAGAACCTTTCTCTGAGAGGCCCACGCAGAACCCCTGAGGGGTTTCCCGACTGCTCCACTCTGGAGGCAGTCGGGAGGCGTTTTTTGAAGCACCTGGCAAAATGGGAGTCCATAACAGCAGATCGCAGGGTGCTTCGCATTATATCCATAGGTTACCTAATTCCCTTCATAGCCAACCCCAGAATCAGAAGCCTTCCCGACGTCCCACCCAGTCAAAAGAAGGCGGCCGCTGCAGAAATTCAGCAGCTTCTACAAAAAAGAGCCATCCAGCCCGTCCCCCCAGATCAAGTCGGATCAGGGTTTTACTCCAGGTTCTTTCTGGTGCCAAAAAAGACGGGGGACTTGAGGTCCATCCTCGACCTCTCTCTCCTAAACCTGGCGGCACCCAAACAAAAGTTCCGAATGGTCACGTTGCAATCCGTCCTCCCCTTATTGCGGGAGGACGACTGGATGTGCTCTATAGACCTCAAGGATGCGTACTATCACGTTCTAGTGGACAGGCGTTCCAGGAGGTTCCTCCGCTTCCGGCTGGGAGCCAGTCACTTTCAATTCAGGGTCCTCCCCTTTGGTCTCACCTCAGCCCCCAGGGTGTTCACCAAGGTCCTAGCGGTAGTAGCGGCCCACCTGAGACTCCAGGGAATTCAGGTCTTTCCATACCTGGACGACTGGCTCCTCACAGCCTCAACAAGGCATCTACTTTGTTCAGGCAGGGACTATTTTCTCGGTCTGGCTCCACTATTAGGATTAACCATCAACATGACCAAATCCTTTCTCATCCCTACACAGATGCTAGATTTTATAGGGGCAAGACTGGATTCCAGACAGATGCTTGCGTTCTTGACTCCAGCTCAGCTTCGGAACCTGATGTTACATGTGCAGGCCATTCTTCAACTGCAAACTCCTTTGGCGGAATTGATTCTGAGGGCCCTAGGATCTATGGCAGCTGCAATCCCTCTGCTGCCATTGGCCCGGTTGAACATGAGGGTTCTGCAGTGGACCCTCCAGGTACAATGGTCCCTGTCTTGCACCCCTCTCTCTCACCCCATTCCCTTAAGCAAGGTTTGCAGAAAATCGCTCCTGTGGTGGCTCCAGTCTCCCAACCTCCACACGGGCCGTCCCTTCTCACTACCTCCACCAGTCGATACAGTGACCATGGACGCTTCTCGCCTGGGGGGGGGCATTTTTCAGGCAGAACAGTCGACGTAGAGACCTCTTTGCATATCAACGTCCTAGAGATGAGAGCGGTGCTTTTGACGTTGCAAGCACTACACAACTCTCTTCCGGTAGGGACAGTTGCGGTACAGACAGACAACATGTCAGTAGTCTGGTACATCAACAAACAGGGGGGAACCAGGTCTTACCCCCTTTGCCGCGAGGCCATGAGAGTGTGGGAATGGGCGATTTCCACCAACCGCTTTCTCATAGCAACGCACATTCCGGGATGGTCCAACATTCTAGCGGACAGGCTCAGTCGTACTATCCTGACTCCTTACGAGTGGTCTCTCAATCACCGAGTCGCAGAGCAAGTATTTGCCCGATGGGGGCGACCTTGTTGCGATCTTTTTGCCTCTCCTTCAAACATGAAATGCAATGATTACTTCGCTCTGATCCCCTCTCCAGCGAAGTCCCCAAGAGACTCTCTAGTTAATGCTTGGCCTCCCGGTCTGCTTTATGCTTACCCTCTTCTACCCCTGATGTTGAAATTGTTACAGAAAGCCAGGCAGCTGGGGAGCAGAATGATCCTCATTGCACCATTCTGGCCTCGTCAGACGTGGTTCCCTTACCTATCGTCTCACCTAGTGTATCCACCATGGATTCTGGATCCCATTCCGGATCTCATCTCTCATCCTCTCGGTCTTCCGACTCCGAACCTGGTCAACCTCAAGCTGACGGCTTGGTTGCTCCAGTTCCACTCCTCATAAGGACTCCCGGGATCTCATCACCAGTCAAAGCCATTCTTGTAGCAGCTCACAAGCCTTCCACCAGGAAGGTTTATCGGAGTAAGTGGAAACGCTTCACCATTTGGGCAGAACACCATCGTTTAGACCCTTTTACAGCCCCGATATCATCGATTCTAGATTTACTAACCTCTCTCTTTCACCAGGGGGCTAGTTCTTCCACAGTCAAGGTACAACTGGCAGCAATCTCATACTACCATGTGGGGCAAGAGTCTGGTCCTCTTATCACTTCCAAACTGTGTAAGACCTTCCTCAAGGGTACCTTCATGGGATTTATCCTTAGTCTTGCAGGCCTTGACTGGTCCCCCATTCGAACCAATGGCCACGGTTGATCTCAAATTTCTCTCTTGGAAGACAGCCTTTTTGGTGGCCATAACGTCAGCCAAAAGGGTATCAGAATTGCAAGCCCTTTGTGTCAAACCACCATATCTGTTTTTTCACCCGGATAGGGTTTACCTCAGAATCAACCCGTCCTTTCTACCTAAGGTATCTTCAGAAGCGAACATCAATCAATCCATCAATCTCCCAGTGTTTTTCCCCAACTTTCATAACATAGGAGAATACAAGCTACATTCCTTGGACGTACACAGACAATTACGTTTTTATATCCATAGAACTGCTGGTCATAGGCAATCCGATCAGTTGTTTATCTCCTTTGCCAAAAGTAATTTCGGAAAATCAGTTTCTAAGGTTTCTCTCTCTAGATGGATCTCGAGTTGTATTCTGTTAGCATATCAGAGTTCGGGGAGGCCTGCATCTCAAGGAGTCCATGCTCATTCTACTAGGGCCGTTGCCTGCGGCCTTTCAAGCTAGGGTTCCACTGGATGACATTTGTTCCGCAGCCACTTGGGCTTCATCTCACACCTTTATCAGCCATTATAAAATAGATGTTGTTTCCCGAGGTAGAGCGTCCTTTGGCTCTGCGGTGCTCCGGAATATCCTTCCATGAAGGCCACCCAAGACTTAGGTAGCTGGGGACTCTGTCACACAGGTTGCTGACAAATGAAGTTCCTACTTCAGATTAAGAAGTTATGTACTCACCATAACGTTCCATCTGAGTAGGTATCTTCATTTGTCTGCAACCATCCCCCCCTCCTTCCCCCTGACCGATTTGATCGCTCTTGTGTTATTACCATATGTTCCCATTGGGACACCTGTTATCTGTTGTGCTATGGGGCAAACTTGATCTGAGGACAGTTAGGGCAGGCAGGGGATTATGGGTAAGGGGGAGGAGCTAGGAGCTCGGATCTATGCTATGTTAGAAGTTGCCGGCTCGGATCCGAGATCAGATCCGTATCCCACAGGTTGCAGACAAATGAAGATACCTACTGAGATGGAACGTTATGGTGAGTACATAACTTCTTATTATGCAGTTATTAAGGGTATTATTGTTTTCATTTTCAGTCGGTGGAGTGCTTGTGCATACATGGGCAGAATACAAAGTAGATCGTTAGGGAAATGTTTCATCTGAAGTAGGGACTTCATTTGTCAGCAACCTGATATCGGATCCGAGCCGGCAACTTGTTTCATAGCTAATGGATCCGAGCTCCTAGCTCCTCCCCTCACCCATAATCCCCTGCCAACCCTCCATGACCTCAGATCTAGTTTGCCGCGCTTGTGAGTAGCTGGGTTTTTCAGAGCTCTTAGCGACTTATTCAGGTAAGTGTAATTTCTTCGTCCTTTTCTGTCTATAAAGTTAAAACAGTGTGCAAGTGTTAGGTTCCCTTTATTATTTGTATCTTTTACTTAGTTTTTTCCCTCCCCTCGATGGTCGTTAGCGAGTGTGTGTGTGTTAGTTTTTTGGGGCCTGTGTGCTTGTGTAGAACTTTTTTTTCCCTCAGTATGGCAGAGGCCCCAAAAGCCACTTTTTCAAAATGTACCGAATGTGACCATAAGCTCTCCCCGGCTGATGGCAACACTCGGTGCGTTCCGTGCCTTGGGGTTGAACACCTCTCCTCAGGCTGTACCATTTGTGCAGCGTTCAACCCCAGGGCACTGAAAGAGCGGAGGTCGAAGCTGGTCCTGGTGGAACTTTTGCCCCCAGACTCTGCTCCGCCCCCCGCTCCTCCCGTGGCACTACCACAGCCTGTGGTGATGGCCACTCCTGCCCCCCTTCCTTCGGCCGGGACTCAAACTCCCGCTAAAGCGCTGGAGGACAGGGAGGCCAGGAGGGAGAAAAGGAGGGAGAAGCACCACAAGCGGCGGGCCGAGGCCTCCGCTTCGGCCCCGCCTGCTAAGGTGGCTTCTCCCTCCGCAGCTTCTAGGTCTCCTCCTCCTCTGCTCCGATCTCCTTGTTTCTCCCCGGGACCCGAGGAGGAGGAGGCCCGATCTCCATCGAGGCGGCATTCCAGGCCTGCCTCGGTGGCCTCATCGAGATCGACTTACTGTATGTCAGATGCAGACTTGGACCGGATGATGCGAAGGTTCATCCAAGCCCAGCTGTAGATGGGAGTGCTCTTGCCTCCCCCCCCCCCTTCGGGGGGGAGCTCGACACCTTTTTTTGCTCCAATTGCTCCTTCTCCGACCCGCTTCCCGGGTTCGGAGCATTCAGAGCCAGGCAGCGTCAGAGCCGGGGGTGGGTCGGCGCCAACAGTACTTGGTACTTTGGATCCGACCCTGCCCTCGAGTCTGTCGGATCCGACCTCTCGGATCCGAGGGATTCACTGTGCCTTCGGCTCCGTCCAGGTCGGAGCACACTGGTCCTTCGGATCCGATGGTCTCGGCGCCGGCTACGATCCCTTCATCGGATCCGAGTGGGAGTCGGCTCTCAGAGCCCAGGGAGAGCGGTTCCCCCTCTGCCTTCGATGTAGTGGAGAGGGCTCTGTCGAGAGCATCCGGACCCCCGGCCCTTGTCTCGGCTCCACCCTGCACTCCCTCTCTGCTGGGCCAGGCTTCCATCACTCGGCCACAGGGACAGCCTGCTTCGATGTCCCAGGTTGTTCCATTGGAAACAGAAAGTTGCTGGCGAGACCTCCTCGGGCAGCCCCCCCGAGGAAGTGTCTTGCAAGCACAAGTGTAAGAGGAAGCACATGGACTCCCCTGAGTCCTCAACTGAGGACACGGACTTGGATGAAGGGGAAGGCTCCCCAAGATCACCCCCTGAGGATGTCTCTTTTGGAGACATCATGGAAATGCTTAGGATCAGAGGTGGGTGGTCTGCCCCCAAGGCTTCCGATGAGTCCGTGTTTCTGGAGGCATTCGAAGCAGGCCCGTCTACCTCTTGGGTGTCCCCTCCGGCCGACCCCCTGGTGGACCTTATTACCACCAGGGCATGGAAGGACCCGGATACGGTGGAGCCAGACCCTAAACGCCCGGACAGGATACTGAGCCCTCCCGCAGACCAGTCCCACTGGAGCAAGGGTCCCCCCTGTAGATGCCATGTTGATGGCGGCAGCCACAAAGAGGGAACTAGCTCAGGAGAGCCCCTCAGTCCATCCACTGAGCAAGGACTCCCGCTCGATGGATCGCTTAGGGAAGCGAGTTTTTAGTTCAGCGACCTTTTCGGTAAGGTCCCTGAACTATATGGCACACGTCATCAGGATGCAGCGGGATCTTATCAAAGAATATGCTGCCTCCCCCCCCGGAGTCCATGTCGGCGGAGGACAAACAGTTGTACTCCACCCGAATGGCCACTCTGAGATCCATCTAGAATACCTCTATGTGGCTATTGTCCCACGCCACCGAGGGAGCCGCTAGAGCTAGCGGAGCGGGCCTAGTCATGAGACGTCAGGCCTGGCTCTGGCATTGTGACTTTGCGGAGCCCTTTAAAGCGTCCTTTGCGAACGCCCCTTTCGATTGTTCTGCCCTGTTTGGCAAAACGGTTCGCGAGACGCTAGTCCAGAGCGAGAAGGACGGGAAGATGTTGTCTGCCGTCGGAGTCCGCTTCTCTGCTCCCCAGCGGTCCTTTTCAAAGAACCAAAAGAGTCGGAAGAAGATGTGGTTCCAGAAATCGCAACATTCCCAACCCGCTCCGGACAACCAGTCCTTCCGTGGCAGAGGAGGACAGGGAGGACGCCGCCCCAGGGCAGAGGGGCTCCCAGGAACTTTGGGTCCAGAGAATCCTTCTCTGACCGGCCCACGCAGCAGCCCTGAAGGGTTGCCCGGCTGCTCCACTCTGGAGGCAGTCGGGGAGGCACTTCTCGGAGCACCTAGCGGCATGGGAGTCCATCACGTCAGACCGCTGGGTGCTTCGAATTATATCCAGAGGGTACAAAATACCAATACTTCATGTCCCCAAAATCAGGAACCTCCCCGATGTACCACCTGATCAGAGGGAGGCTGCAGCTGCAGAAATCCAGCAGCTGCTAGGAAGAAGAGCCATCCAGCCCGTCCCCCAAGACTAGCTCGGATTAGGGTTCTACTCCAGGTTCTTTCTGGTGCCAAAAAAGACAGGGGACTTGAGGCCAATTCTAGACCTTTCCCATTTGAATCTGTCAGTAACCAAGGAAAAATTCCGAATGGTCACTCTTCAATCTATTCTCCCCCTCCTACGGGAGAACGATTGGATGTGCTCTACAGACCTCAAGGATGCGTACTACCACATTCTAATGGACAGACAATCCAGGTTTCTCCGCTTCCGGCTGGGAGCCAGTCGCTACCAGTTCAGGGTCCTTCCCTTTGGCCTCACCACAGCCCCCAGGGTGTTCACCAAGGTGTTAGCAGTGATAGCGGCCCACCTGAGACTCCAGGGAATGCAGGTCTTCCCGTACCTGGACGACTGGCTCCTGACCGCCCCAACAAGGCATCTACTTTGCTCAGCCAGAGATTACTTTCTCCGCCTAGCCCCCCCCAATTAGGCATCACGGTCAAAGCGGACAAATCTTTCCTTGCTCCGACACAAGTCATAGAATTTATAGGAGCCAGAATAGACACCAGATATCTACGAGCCTTCCTGACTTCGGAACGACTACGGAATTTGCAACTTCATGTGCGGGCCATCCTCCAGTCAGAAGCCCCACTGGCGGAATTGGTCCTGAGGGCGCTGGGCTCCATGGCGGCAGCGATAACGCTCCTTCCATGCACCCGCCTGAACATGAGGGTACTGCAGTGGACCAGTCTAGTGCAATGGTCCTTTCAGTTTTTTCCTCTCCATCACCCCATCGCTGTCAGCAAGGCTTGCAGGAGGGCCCTGTTATAGTGGCTTCATGCTTCGGATCTCCATATGGGCCGACCCTTCTGCACTCCTCCCCCTCTCGCCATGGTGACCACGGACACCTCCCGCCTCGGGTGGGGGGGGGCATTATTCAGGTAGGACAGTCCAAGGCACGTGGAACGATACAGAGACCTCCCTGCATATCAACGTTCTGGAGATGAGAGCGGTGCTGTACGCATTGCAAGCACTTCAGAATCTCCTCCCCATAGGAACTATTGCAATTCAGTCGGACAACATGTCTGTTGTCTGGTACATCAACAAACGGGGGAACCAGGTCCTATCCTCTATGCCGCGAAGCCATGAGAGTGTGGGAATGGGCGATTTCCACCAACCGCTTTCTGATTGCAACGCACATTCTGGGGCGGGCCAACATCCTAGCGGACAAACTCAGCCGCACCATTCTTTCCCCTTACGAGTGGTCTCTCAACCCACTAGTAGCGAAGCAGATATTCGCAATATGGGGGCACCCCTGCTGCAATATCGTTGCCTCTCCCTCAAACACCAAATGCGACAATTTCTTCGCTCTGATTCCCCCTCCAGGGGAAACCCCAAAAGATGCTCTGGTGCATGCTTGGCCGCCCGGTCTACTTTATGCCTATTCTCCTCTACCCCTGATGCTACAGCTCTTACAGAAAGCCTCGCGGTTGGGGAGCAGGATGATCCTCATTGCCCCATTCTTGCCTCAGCAAACTTGGTTCCCTTACCTGTGGTCTCACCTAGTGAATCCCTCCTGGATTCTGGATCCCAGTCCGGATCTAATCTCCCATCCGTCGGGCTTGTCGACCCCAAATCTGGACAGTCTGAAGCTGACAGCTTGGTTGCTCCAGTTCCGCTCATAGTTAGGACTCCTGGTATCTCTTCACCAGTCAAAGCCATCCTCGTGGCAGCGCATAAACCTTCCACCAGGAAAGTATACTGCAGTAAATGGAAAGATTTTTCCGTCTGGGCAGAGCATCATAATCTAGATCCCTTTACGGCCCCTCTTCCATCCATACTAGACTTCCTAACTGGACTTTTTCAGGAAGGCGCTAGCTGCTCAACCGTCAAAGTATAATTGGTGGCCATCTCCCATTACCATGTGGGACATGACACAGGGCCCTTGATGTCGGCCAAATTGTGTAAAACTTTTCTCAAGGGTACTTTTCTGCTCAGACCCCCTATCAAAGAAGCCGTACCCCCTTGGGATCTTCCACTGGTTCTTCAAGCCCTAACTGCTCCCCCATTTGAACCTGCCACTTCAGTGGATCTCAAATACTTGTCCTGGAAAACAGCATTCCTTGTAGCCATTACTTCAGCAAAAAGAGTTTCGGAACTTCAAGCCCTTTCTGTGAAGCCTCCATACTTAATTTTTCATCCGGACAGAGTGTACCTCAGGACCAATCCCTCCTTCCTTCCCAAAATAGCATCAGAAACCAATATAAATCAATCCATAAATCTACCGGTCTCCTTTCCTAAATATCAGAATAAAGGAGAGTACAAGCTGCACTCATTAGATGTTCATAGGCAGCTACGTTTTTATACTCATAGGACTGCTGGTCACAGGCAAATCCGACCAGCTGTTCATTTCCTTTGCCAAATTCAATTTGGGGAAAGCAGTCTCAAAAATCACCTTGTCACGCTGGATTTCCCAATGTATTTTTTTAGCGTACCAAGCTTCTGGGAGACCCGCACCTGGAGGAGTTTGTGCACATTCCACTCGTTCCATCTCTACTTCTGCTGCCTTCAAATCTAGGGTTCCGTTGGATGATATTTGTTCGGCAGCCACTTGGGCCTCATCGCATACCTTTATTAACCACTACAAACTGGACGTAATTTCTAGAGGGAGAGCATCCTTTGGCTCTGCGGTGCTCTGCAATATCCTTCCATGATGGCCACCCAAGATTCAGGTAGCTGGGGACTCTGTCCCACAGGTTGCTGACAATTGAAGTCCCTACTTCAGATTAAGAAGTTATGTACTCACCGTAACGTTCCATCTGAGTAGGTGGCTTCATTTGTCTGCAACCACCCCCCCCCTTCCCCATGGCCTTCAGAATGGATCTATGTAGGTTGTTAATTGGAATACCCTTTTTGGGTATCTATAGAGGGGCAAACTTGATCTGTGGTCATGGAGGGTTGGCAGGGGATTATGGGTGAGGGGAGGAGCTAGGAGCTCGGACCCATTAGCTATGAAACAAGTTGCCGGCTCAGATCCGATATCCGATCCAAGACCCACAGGTTGCAGACAAATGAAGCCACCTACTCAGATGAAACGTTATGGTAAGTACATAATTTCTTATTTTTGTCATGTCAATTATAATCCTTGTGTTGTACATACATGGGCAGACTGCAGAAGGGATATTTGGGGTAAATGTTTCATTTGATAACAGTGGAATGCTGCTATACATGGGCAGACTTGGAGCCAGTGGAGTGCTTGTTTGCATTCATGGGCACACTACAGAAAGGATCATCAAGGGAACTGCTTCGTTTACGGTTAGTGGTGGAGTGCTTGTGCATACATGGGCAGAATACCGAAGGGGCATTGAGGAAATTTCTTTTTCTGTCAGTGTAATCCTTATGCATAATTGGGAAGACTAAAGAAGGGATCTTTGGGGAGATGTTTCCTAACCAGTTTCTTAATCTTAGCAGTTGAATCTGCTTTTCCGTCCTCAGCACTGGTTCAGAACTGTTGTAAGCACTAAATAAGCTACAAATTACTGAGGCAATCAACCTTTCTCATTACCCCCTCAAGTTACTTCAAGGAAACAGCTCTAGTATTTACTTCCCCCTCTTGTCTAAAGGAAAAAAAGTGATTACCCAGGCATGTCCAAGGGAAGCTCCCGGTGTTCTCTGCTGTCTATCTGCTGAATCTGGGCATCTTGGGACAATGTAGCAATTGCCTCATGTACACTGACAACCCTCTCCTCCTACCACCCAACACTACAACCTGTGAGGGATGCATTTATCTAGCCAAACTGGAGGCAAAGCTCTCTCAACCCAAGACTGAACTTGTCAGTCAGAAGGAGAAGGTAAACACTTGCTCCACACCACACTCATCACATAGTCCCACTATAACTACACCACCAAAACCCACACATAGATGCACAAAAACATTCTCAGAGGCTCTCAATAAGAATCTGCCTAAGCAACAGAGACCTCCAAAGCAGAAACGCAAGCAACCTCCACCCCTCATCACAACCCAAAATACACACAACACACAGACCCAGTGTGCCACTCAACTACAGCCCATAAGGCAAAACAACGTACCTAACACATTAGTCGTAGGTGACTCTATAGTCGGGTACACTGATGTTCCACTCACCAGAATAGACAAGGAGAAGGTTACTGTTAGCTGCCTGTTGGGTGCCAGGATCCGCCACATAACCCACTCACTCAGGTCACTCCACAACAAGTACAAATATGGCTCAGTCATTGTCCATGTTGGTGTGAACAATCTGAGACGTACCCCCCCCGGACTACATGAAAAGAGACATGGAAGCTCTCCAATCTTGTAATCCAGGCAGGTATGACCCTAGCCCTAAGTAGCATCCTACCTTCGCCCAGAATTATACTGCAGTACAAGGACAAAATGATTGACTTCAACAATTGGCTAAGCTTCTGGTGTCATTCTAAGGGGATCCAGTATCTGTCTGCCTGGAACAACATGGTCAACAGGCCACGTTCCTTTGCCAGAGATGGCCTGCACCTGTTGCCCCTGGGATTCCAGATACTGGCTAAGACTCTTGCCCCTATAGTGCCTTTTTTAGGTAAGGTTCAAATGACAAACAAACCACTGCAACGGATACAGGCAAGCAAAAACTGAGGGTAATGCTACTCAATGCTAGAAGTCTAAACCTCAAAATACACTCACTCTAGGCACTCCTTAAAATGGAGAACATTGATATCTGTGCAGTGACTGAAACCTAGTTCATGGCTCCAGAGAGCACCCCTGCATTACCAGGATATAACTCATACCATACCTTTTGGCCATCTAACCAGGACCAGAACACCAAGGGTTGAGGTGTGTCCATATTCATGAAGGATAACCACATCTCTAGGCTAGTTGCCCAACATAATGCCTCCAAAATTATCCATGTGCAACTAACTCTGGGCAAAACTGCAGTCCATATTGTAGCTTGCTACAGATCCCCCACCATGTCCCAGGATTCACACTCCTCTTTTCTTAATTAACTAGAAAATATTAGGGTTCAACCAAACACCCTAATACTGGGTAAACTACCCCACCATTAACTGGGAAAATTACTCATATAGCAACTCCTTCGCTCAACGCTTTCTAGAATTCATAAACTCCAATGCCGTAGCGCAACTTATCCACACCCCCACCAGGGGCAGTAATATCCTAGGCCTAATCATTACGAACATGAGTGACCGGTGTTCCACACCTGAAGTCAACTCCTCGTTGGTCAGATCCGACCATAAGCTAATCACCATAGATATCCACATCCTGCCCCACCCCCCATTAAGGAAACCACTGTAAAAAAAAAAAAAAAAAAACTTTTCCATAGCCAACTTCATGCTTCTTAAGACAGAAATGGCCAACTTCACAACACCCTTGCAGATGGACAATACAGTTACGACTGCTGAATCTTATACAAATGAGCTCTATAAGCACTACCATGAGTGCATGGATCGTGCTATCCCAAACAGAACCAAGATGCTATCCTCCAAAAAAAGGAAGCCAATCTGGTGGTCCCCTGCTGTAAACAAATCTTACAACAGAAGGAAGAACCGGTTGCGAAAAAGAGTAAAATCCCATGAGTGGAGGAGCTCCGTGGCCAGCCTCAGTAAGAAGCTGAGATCCCTCATAAAATCCTCCAATGCCAGCTACGAAAACAAGATTGCCACTGACTCTTAAGGACAACCACAAAGCATTCTATAGCTATGTCAAGAATCTCAATGGCAACACCCAGATCTGCTCTGAGCACAATGGCATGACAATTACGTAACCAGCTGATATCACCAACATCCTGACTGATAGGTTCACTGCTAACTTCACCCCCTAAAGGGCTCATATCCATACCGGAAGAATGCAGTGCCCCTCCAATCACAACTGAGCAGGTAAAAACTGCACTCTCCAAAGCAAGAACACAGCATCCATGAGACCGGACAACATCCCAGGCTGTGTTCTACACGAACTTCAGAATGAACTGGTCCCCCACCTAAGCACCATGTTCAATCATAGCCTCACAGCAGGCTTTGTACCCACTGAATGGCGCACTGCAACAGTTGTACCACTCCACAAAGGGGGAGCCACCACGGACCCCAGGAACTATTGCCCTATTAGACTGACAAGCCTGGTTTGCAAGACCAATGAACATACATCTTGGAACTCAAACAAAGACATTGGTAACCTCCAAACTCTGGGCCCCACCCAGTTTGGGTTTGTGAAGAGCAGATCCTGTCTCCTGAACCTGATCGACTTCTTTGAAACAGTCACCAAAGATGAGGGTAAGGCAGTTCACACAGCCTATCTTGACCTCACCAAGGCTTTCGACACCATCCCCCATTCTGGAGTCATAGAGAAACTCACTTAACTGGGCATAAATCCATACATCGCAAGATCAGTTGCCAAATGGCTCACTGACAGAACCTACACCGTAAAAGTTGCAGACTCCAAAACTGACTTCAAACCTTTGACAAGTGGAGTACTTCAAACCTTTGACAAGTGGAGTACCACAGGGTTCAGTCTTTGGTCCTCTCCTGTTTGGGATCTACTTCTCTGACGTACGGGCTAACACAGAGGACCTCTGGCTGATGAAGTTCGCAGATGACTGCAAACTAGGTGCCATAGTCAAGTGCCTTCAAGGCCTAAAACTCGACCCACGCCTAGAAAACTGACGTCCAAACTGCATGGTCAGGCCCATATGCCTAAAAACAAATGATAAGAATGGTTGAAGACATTATTACTTTAATTAAGGGAAGCCAGCCTTCACCCTCTGAGACCTAGAACCGATTTTCCTTCTGATTCTTCTGATCAGGATTCTGAAATTTCTGTTTCTTCTGCTTACCAAATTTGCCCTTATCTACCTATGAGGATTCTGATGCAGAGGACTCAATTCCCTTTGCTTCCCCTTCCAGAAGATTTTTCTTTTGGTGAAACCTTGCACACTGTTAGGGAGCATTTTCGCTGGGAAAGCCAGGATTACTCTGACTCCAAAAAGAGGCATAGGGAATTCTTACTCCTACCTCAACACAGATCTTTAGCTATCCCTCCTGTCCTGGACATTGTAGATGATGCTTTCTTGGAGTCTAGCCTGGCCCCAGACACTTTACCTCCAACTCCCAGGAAACCTGACAGGTATTACAGAGTACCTGACTCTCACAAGTTCCTCTTCAAGAATCCTGCTGCAGTCCCAGAGACCATTTCTCAGGGACCTAAGGGCATTAAGGCTACTACTGCCAAAAACCCTACCCCCTCTGATAGAGATTCCAGGGCCTTGGACAGATGGGGTAAGAAGGTATACACTTCTGCTACTTTGGCCATTAGGGCCTTAAACTGCCAGTTTCATATGTTAAAGTATCAGCAGCATATTATGAGACTACTTAAACAGAAAATGATGTTGATTCCTGACTGTGCTGAAAATAAAGAATTACAGGATTTAATGCATTCTGCTGAACAAGTTGGTAAACATACTTTTCAGTGTGGTTTTGACTCTTTAGAAGCATCTTGCAGGGCTGCTGTCACTGGGTCTGTTCTTAGAAGGCATGCTTGGCTTAAGGAACAAAATTTGCCAGATCACGTTAAAGCTAAATTACTGGATGTTCCCTTAAACCAAGACCGCCTGTTTGGCAACAAAGCAGAAGTCGTCCTTAAAAAGATGGAGGAAAAAGCCAAATCTATGCAAAATGTTAAAGATTTCTTGCAAGTACAGCCTCCCAGATTCAGTAGGCTTTGACCTTCTAAGAATTGATCCTTTCCTGTCTCTTCCAGGCCTTCTCAGTCCAAACCCAGGAACAGCAGACCACCTAGGCTACAGTCTCAAGGTATTCACAGGCCTAAGCAGTGGGGGGCTCCCACTTCTAAAGCAGGGACTAGTAAGACTCCCCCCATGGTAAACTGTCTCAATGTCTTAAGTTTAAATCTTCCAAGCCCTGCTCAACTGCCTGCTCCCTTAGGGGGAAAGATTGCCCTGCATGCAGAAAAACTGTGAACTCATTACCCAGGACAAATGGGTTTTAAATATAGTTTCCCAAGGATACAGATTCCACTTCTACACCTTACCAACCCCAAACGGTTGGCCAGACCTACCCCCAAATCAGTGGGCAGAGGCTCAGCAGCAGGTTCTCTCTCTTCTAAGTATCAGGGTTAATCAACCTGTCCCAGCAGAAGGGGACAAGGTTTTTACTCAAGACTCTTCCTGGTACCCAGAAAAGACAGCTCCTGGCGTCCTATCCTGGACCTCTCTATTCTAAACACCTTTTTGGTAATCTCAAAATTCAAAATGCTAACACTTCATCACCTGCTTCCTATGCTAGGCAAAGACGCCTGGTTGGCAATCTTAGACTTAAAGGAAGCTTACCTGCACATTCCAATAAGGGAATCTTGCAGGAAATACCTACGCTTCAGAGGAGGCTACGTGCACTATCAGTTCTCTGCACTTCCCTTTGGCTTATCTACTGCGTCCAGGGTGTTCACAAAGTGCCTAGCTCCAGTCCATTGCATTTTGCAGGCAAAGAAATATTCAAATTTACCCACACTTGGACAAAAGCCAGGACATGCTATTAAATCATCTGGCATTTGTAAAGAAACTTATAACCTCACTGATGTACACCATAAACGAAAAGAAATCTCATCTAGTACCCTGCCAACAAATCGTATTACTGGGAGCAAGCTTGAACACACCTTTCCAGATGGCTTACCTCACGCCAGAGAAACAAGTTTATTTGACAGCCTACTTCAAACTACTGGCCATAAAGACCCAGCTATTTGCAAGGAAAATCTTGCAAGCCCTGGGGGTTCATGGCCTCTTGCATTCTACTAATTCCATATGCAAGACTGCATATGAGGAAACTACAATGGTATCTAAAAAGCCTATGGTGTCAACATTCTCAGGACCTGGAATCAATTATTCCTATCATTCCTTCTATAAAGACAGAGTTCCTTTGGTGGGCAGAGGCCTGCTACCACAACAAGAGACTGCCATTCACTCTACCCCCTGCCGTCCAAACCCTAACAGACGCATCAGACTATGCATGGGGGGTGGGGGGGGGGCTCACTTTGCAGGGCAGTGCATTCAGGGCAAATGGAACCTGAGTCACATGCACCTGCATATCAATCAAAAATAAATGTTAGCTGTACAGAATTCCCTGTCAGCCTTCAAGTAACCACATCCTTCCACAACAGTTATTGGTAAAGACAGACAACACCACTCTTATGTGGTACTTAAACAAGCAGGGGGAACTCACTCGTATCCTCTCTGCAGACTAGCCATGGCTCAGCAGAAGACAGCCTTGAGCTACCAAGTGCATCTACAAGCTTAATTCTTGCCATGCAAGCTAAATTCTCTGGCAGAAGACCTAAGCAGAAATGTCATGGACCCACACAAGTGGAAACTGGAACCAAAGATATTCAACATTTTGAGAAACAAATGGGAGAACCCAGAGATAGACCTGTTTGCCTCCCCTCAGAACTACCAATTGGACAAATTCTGCACAAGGATTTCCCACAGTCAAGCTTGGAAAGTGGATGCCCTGTCCTTCACCTGGGAAAGCATGTCAGCTTATGCTTTCCCCCTCTGCCTCTAATGGCCACAAAAACCCTGCTTATCTGCAAGGCAAATATTGCAAGCCTTGGGGTTCATGGCCTCTTGCATTCTACTAATTCCATATGCAAGACTGCATATGAGGAAACTACAGTGGTATCTAAAAAGCCTATGGTGTCAGCATTCTCAGGATCTAGAAGCAATGATTCCTATAATACCTTGCCTACAGTTAGAGTTCCTTTGGTGGGCAGAGGCCTGCCATCAAAACAATGGACTTCCATTCACTCTATCCCCTGCCGCCCAAACCCTAACAGCAGATGCATCAGACTATGCATGGGGGGCTCACATGGCAGGGAAGTGCACTCAGGGCAAATGGAACCCAAGTCAAATGTACCTGCATATCAATCAAAAATAAATGTTAGCTGTACAGAATCCTCTGACAGCCTTCAAGGACCACATTCTTCCAGGACAATTAATGGTAAAGATGGACAACACCACTGTTGTGGTACATAAACAAGCAGGGGAGTACCCATTCATACCCGCTCTGCAGACTAGCCATGGCTTTGTGGAACACAGCCTTGAGCTACCAAGTGCATCTACAGGCTCAATTCATGCCAGGAAAACTAAGTACTCTGGCAGACGAACTAAGCAGAAATCTCATCTACCCACACGAGTGGAAACTGGAACCAAAGACTTTCAGCGTGTTGATAAATGGGGGAGCCCCGATATAGACCTGTTTTCCTCCCCTCAGAACTACCAATTGGACAAATTCTGCACAAGAACTTTCCACAAACAAGCTTGGAAAGTGGATGCTCTGTCCTTCAACTGGAAAAATCTATCCGTTTATGCCTTTCCTCTTCTGCCTCTCCTCTCCAAAGTGCTACTAAAGATCAAATAGGACAAACCAAGGACGATACTGATTGCACCAGACTGATCACGCCAACACTGGTACCCCCTCTTGTGCAGTGTGTCACTTCTGGCCCCATGGCACCTGCCTCTGACCCCTACCCTGCTGTCACAGCAGGAGAGCCAGATTCTGCACCCTCTGCTTCAAACCCTGAACCTGGCAGCCTGGCTAATTACCTAATCTATCTGTTACCATCCCTCAGTAAACAAGTGTTGGATGTCATTTGGGAGGCAAGGAGGCCTAGTACTAGAAAATTTTGGGCTGAAAAATGGAAAAGATTCTGTGCCTGGAACCAAACTCAAGGGATGGGCACAGCAGCGCCCAACTTACCTCAGATTCTTCAATATTTAACTGAGATGCTTCACAAGGGTCTTTCTTTTTCCTCCATCAAAATTCATGCCTCAGCCATTTCAGCTCATTACAACACTGAACCACCTCACTTTTCTCATCCACTGCTCAAGCAGTTCCTCAGAGGGGCCAAAACCTTAAGACCACCCAGGAGAACCCCAACTCCAGCCTGGGACCTTAACTTTGTATTGGAAAAACTCACTCTTCCTCCTTTTGAGCCAGCTGCAAGAGTTAAAATTCCTTTCTTGGAAAACAGCCTTCCTTTTAGCAGTCACTTCAGCAAGAAGGGTATATGAATTACAGGCCCTTATGGCACTGAAGCCTTTTCATCATCTTTCATGCGGACAGGGTGTCCCTCAGGACAAATCCCTCTTTCATGCCCTAGGTAGTATCCAGTGTGGCTCTTAATCAGTCCATTCATTTGCCAACCTTCTTTTCTAATCCACAGAACAAAGGGGAACGGATACTGCACTCCTTTGATGTGCACAGACAACTTAGATTTTACTTGGACAGGACTAAACCTCAAAGGAAATCTGAACAACTGCTGGTGGCATTTGCTGCAGGGGCAGAGGGGAAGGCTATTTCAAAGCAAACCATTTCTAAACGGATAGGGCATTGCATTCATTTCTGCTATAAGCACCATGGAAAATCTATCCCACAAGGGATTAGACCACATTCAACCAGGGCTGCATCTACCTCTACAGCCTTTCTCAGAGGTGTCCCTAGCAGGGACATCCTAGAAGCTGCTACCTGGAGTTCTGTGCATACCTTCACCAAGCGTTACCATTTGCCAATTTTCTCTAAATCCAGAGCTGGCTTTGCCACTGCAGTCTTGCAGGGCCTTATAGCTGGTCCTAATGCTATCTAAATTCCTCCTCCCATCCTTAGCTTTGGGAATCTACCCAAATGTGATGATTGCAACAGTGAAACACGAAGAACATAGTACAGATGTTCATCGTGTTTCACTGCTGCAGTCATTACACTTGGGTTATCTTGCCATCAGGTGGTACCGCAGTCGGCCAGAGTTCCAAAGTCTTGGTCCGGCGTCGGTTGCTGTCGCTTCTTCCCTCACATCAGTGCACCAGGGGTATATTAGATGCAGCCAACACCATTTTCTTCAGTCTTTCTTGCCGCGCGGTGCCCAAAGCAAAAGCAGTTTGGGGAAACTTTTTCTTGCCTCAGACCAATGTCAGTAAAAGTTAATAATTGTATTTCTTGTGGGGAGCAAATACCTCATAAGGATTTTCATTCTTACTCTATTCCATGCCTAGGGCCAGACCACGATGTCACTAGTTGTCGGTTTTGTGCTAGATTTAACAAATGCACTGTTAAACATCGGTTTGATTTTGCTCGCCATTACTTTGGCCGAAGGTTTAATTATACCATGCCGTCGGAACAACCGATGACCGGAATACACAAAAAACGCAAAGACAAGGATAAGGACAGGCATACGAGGCCCAAAACTGACGATGAAGCCTCTTCTAGGCCAGTCGCCGGTTCTCAGTGAGGTGCTTTCGCAGCCCCTGACTCCCGCGACCTCAGAACCACAGGCCGCCTCTGACTCCCACGTGGAGATGTCTAGGCCTCAGGATACTCAAGTTGTTGGCCCTACAGAAACTAACCCTTCAGATGGGTCCAGAGCTGCTGAGCAGGCATCGGCTTCTGAGGGTGTTTTCAGACCTTCACAGCTTACCATAACAACTACTGCCAAGTCTAAAGCTCCATTAAAGACAAACAAGCAAGTACAGCATTCGCCTGGACAGGCCTCCATGCCTAAAAAACAAATGCTTAAAATGGCCGAAGACTTAATTACTCTGAGCAGGAGTTCCCATCCCCCCCTGATAATAGGCCTAGGCAGGATACAGACTATGATTCCTCTGACCAGGTTTCCATCTCTTCTGATTCCTCTTCGGACCATGGATACTCTTTACCCCCTATGAGAACTCAGATGCTGAAGAATCTATTCCTTCAGCCTCTCCTCCTGAGGATTATTCTTTTGGGGAAACTTTACATACCATGAGGGAGCATTTCTATTGGGAGGGCCAGGATTACTCAGAATCCAAGAAAAGGCTCAGAGATTTTCTCTTTATTACCTCAGCACAGACCCCTGGCTATTCCGCCAGTGTTAGATATTGTGGATGATGTGTTCTCTGAATCAAGTTTAAATCCTGATTCTTTGCCCCCTGAACCAGTCAAGCCAGACGGGTATTACAGAGTCCCTGACTCTCACAAATTTCTTTATAAAAACCCTGCTGCTGACCCAGAAACTATTTCCCAGGGCCCCAAAGGGGTAAAGGCTTCCACAGCTAAGAATCCAGTTCCCTCTGACAGGGATTCTAGATCATTAGACAGATGGGGGAAGAAAGTTTACACTTCTGCAACGTTAGCAGTGAGAGCTTTAAATTGCCAATTCCACATGCTCAAATACCAACAATATTTAATGGCTCTGCTTAAACAGAAAATGAGTATAGTTTCAGAACATCCTGACTATAAGGAAATGCAGGAATTATTGCATGCAACTGAACAAGTGGGAAAACATACTTCACAATGTGGTTTTGATTCATTAGAGGCTTCTTGTAGAGCAGCAGTTACAGGGTCTGTGATTCGAAGGCATGCTTGGTTAAAAGAACAAGCTTTACCTGATTATGTCAAGGCTAAACTATTGATGCTCCTTTACAGCAGGATTTTCTATTTGGTGTTAAGGCAGAAGAGGTATTAAAGAAAATGGAGGATAAGGCAAAATCTATGCAAACAGTGAAGGATTTCTTACAGGTACAGCCACCTCGATTTAGTAGAAATTGGCCTTCAAAAAATTGGTCCTTTCCAGTGTCAGACAGACCACAAAGAGGCAGATACAGACACCCAAGAGGCATATCTCAGCCCCAAGGCTCTTACAGACCGCGACAGTGGGGTGCACCAACCCCAAAAGGAGGTGAAGACAAGTCACAACCTTACAGGAAACAGTCCCAATGACTTCCCCCTTCAAATGCCAAACTCCTTCCTTTTGGCAGCTCCCTTAGGGGGAAAACTAGTATTTTTTTCTCAAAATTGGCATATAATCATCCAAGACAAATAGGTTCTGAACATTGTGTCTCAAGGTTACAGGTTCCACTTTCACACACTACCAAGACTAAAAGGAATGCCAAACCTGCCACATAATCAATGGGCAGAGGCACAAAAACAAATTACAGCCCTCATGGACATGTGAGCTATCCAAAAAGTACCACAACAGGAACAGGGACAAGGATTTTACTCAAGACTTTTCTTGGTTCCCAGAAAGGACAAAGCTTGGAGACCCATACTAGACATTTCTACTCTAAATACTTATCTGGATGTTCCGAAATTCAAGATGTTGACACTACAGTAGCTTCTTCCCATGCTTGGCAAGAATGCTTGGCTTGTTACTTTGGACCTCAAAGAGGCATACCTGCATGTCCCTATCAGACAAAACTGCAGAAGATACCTCAGATTCTTAGCTGGTTCAATGCATTACCAATTCTGTGCACTGCCCTTTGGCTCATCTACTGCGCCCAGGGTCTTCACAAAGTGCCTGGCACCAGTAATTGCATTTTTCAGACAACAAGGAATTCAAATATATCCATACCTGGACGACTGCCTTATTCAAGCAGAGAGCAAGGACATTCTTCTAAAGCATCTGGCGTTTGTAAAAAGGTTGCTAATTTGCCTAAGGTACACAGTAAACGAAAGGAAATCCAAACTAGTGCCCTCACAAGAGATAATATTCCCGGGTGCCAGCTTAAATACAATGGCACAGATGGCTTATCTCACACCAGACAAGCAAGGACAACTGACTCAGTACTTTCAATTGTTAGCAACAAAAACCCAACTCCCTGCAAGAAAAAGTCTGCAGGCCTTGGGATTCATGTCATCTTGCATACTTCTAATTCCATATGCCAGACTGCATATGAGGAAATTACAATGGTACCTAAAAAGTGTTTGGACTCAACACTGCCACAGTTTGGAAGCAGTAATACCTCTAATTCCCTGCCTACAACAGGAGTTTCGATGGTGGGCAAAGGCATGTCACCTCAGCAAGGGACAGCCTTTTACTCTACCCACAGCCAGGCAGATACTAACAACAGATGCTTCAGATTACGCATGGGGAGCACAATTAGCAGGAAAATGTATTCAGGGCAAGTGGACCGCAGACCAAATGCATCTTCACATCAATCAAAAAGAGATGTTGGCTGTACAAAATGCCCTAACAGCTTTCAAGGACTTTCTGCATCCAGGACAACTTTTACTAAAGACAGACAACACCACAGTTATGTGGTACATAAACAAGCAAGGGGGCACTCATTCTTATCCCCTTTGCAGACAAGCCATAACCTTGTGAAAAACAGCTCTAAGCTATCAAGTTCATCTACAAGCACAATTCCTGCCAGGAGAGAAAAATACGTTGGCAGACGACTTAAGCAGAAACGTCATGGATCCTCACGAGTGGAAATTAAATCCTGAAGTATTCAGCATGATAACGCAGAAATGGGGTTGCCCAGACATAGATCTTTTTGCCACCCCAAGGAATTGCCAACTACAAAAATACTGCACAAGGATCTACCACACACAAGCATGGAAAGTGGATGCTCTCTCATTCAGCTGGAAAAGCTTAAAAGTTTATGCCTTCCCACCACTGCCTCTCCTTTCAAAAGTACTACTAAAAGCCAGACGAGAAACCACAGATGATCCTGATTGCCCCAGTCTGGCCACGCCAGCATTGGTACCCAATCTTAAAGAACTCAGCTCAAGGTCCACCATGGATTTTACCTCAAACTCCGCACCTTCTGACTCAACAAGACAATCAAATCCTGCACAGTCAGCTCAAAAATTTAAACCAGGCTGCATGGCAGATTCATTAGTCAGATAGACAACACCACTCTCTAAAGCTGTTATGGATGTCATTTTAGAGGCCAGGAGGTCTAGCACCAGGAAATATTATGCAGAAAAATGGAAGAGATTCTGTGCCTGGAACCAGGCTCAAAGCTTTGACCCTCTTGTCCCAAATCTTCCTTAGATACTACAATACTTGACTGAGATGCTGGACAAAGGACTATCCTTCTCCTCCATTAAGATCCATGCTTCTGCCATCTCTGCTCATTACAATACAGATCCTCCTATTTTCTCTCATCCATTGCTAAAACAATACCTCAGAGGGGCTAAAAACATAAGACCGCCCTGGAGAGCACCAACACCAACTTGGGACCTCAATTTTGTCTTGGAAAAACTAACCTTACCTCCTTTTGAGCCAGCCAATTCAGCAGAACTAAAATATATATCATGGAAAACTGCTCTGCTTCTGGCAATAACCTCATCAAGAAGAGTCTGAGTTACAGGCACTGATGGCAGTGGAGCAATTTATAATTTTTCACCAAGACAGGGTTCCTTTAAGAACAAATTCTTCATTTATGCCTAAGGTGGTATCCAGTGTGGCTCTTAACCAAACTATTCATTTGCCAACTTTTTATCCAAATCCCCAGAATAAAGGGGAGCGGCTTCTGCATTCTTTGGACATACAGACAATTAAGTTTCTATTTGGACAAAACAAAAGCTTTCAGAAAAACTGAGCAATTGTTTGTAGCGTATGCTGCAGGATCACAGGGAAAGGCTATTTCAAAGCAGACCATTTCTAAGTGGATAGGACACTATATTCGGTTCTGCTACACACAGCATGGGAAACCTGTTCCTACTAACATTAGACCACATTCCACCAGGGCAACAGCCACTTCAACTGCCTACCTTAGAGGAGTACCTACCAAAGATATCTTGGAGGCTGCAACTTGGGAGTTCAGTGCACACCTTTACCAAGCATTATCACTTGCCTCTTTATTCTTGATCCAGAGCTGACTTTGCCACTGCAGTTCTGCAGGGCCTCATAGCCACCCCTAATCCTCTATAGAACCAGCCACCCTGACTCAGCTTTGGGATTCAACCCAAGTGTAATGACTGCAGCAGTGAAACACGATGAACATAGTACAGTTTTGTACCTACCATAAATGTAGATGTTTGAGTGTCTTCACTGCTGCAGTCCAGGTTATCCACCCGCCACCCCCTCTTTCTTAGCTGGGACTTATCTATGCCTTTCAACCCTATACTACCTATGTGGTGTATTTGCTGGTAACTGTAGGTTTTGTTGTTTACCTTTTATTTATTTATTTATTTTATTATTAATTTTTTTTTACATGTTTTATTACCATTATGTATTGCCTACCTGTTTGGGGGCCCCTGACATCTGGGGCAAGAAAAACTGAAGAAAATGGCGTCGGCTGCATCTAATATACCCCTGGTGCACTGACGTCAGGGAAGAAGCGACAGCAACCGATGCCGGACCAAGACTTTGGAACTCTGGCCGACTGCGGGATCGCCTGACGGCAGGATAACCCAAGTGTAATGACTGCAGCAGTGAAGACACTCTAACATCGACATTTATGGTAGGTACAAAACTGTACTTTGTGTGCACTTAACATAAATGTAAATGTTGGAGTGTATTCACTGTTGCAGTCTTGGTTACCCTCCCTCCTGCCCACTTACTTCTTTTGGCTATACCTCTATTCTCCTTTACTATGCTTAAAAGCTTTTTGGTGTATTTGCTTTTTTGTTGAAGGTATAACCTTGTATCTGAAGTAGTTAACTTCATTTGATCAGCAAACTGTGGGTATCGGATCAGACATCAGATCCGAGCCGGCAGCTTTCAAAGCTAAAAGATCTGAGCTCTCAGCTCCTCCCCCTTACCCATAATACCCTGCTACCTCCCTCCAGTCCTCAGATCTCATTTGCCGCGGCTTCTGACAGCTTAAGTGACGAGCTCTTGGCGTTGGTGAGAGTATTTAAAACTATTTAAAACCTTTTTTCTTAAAGTTTTTTCGGTGTGTGTGAGTATAGTAGGCCCTTAGTTTTCTGTATCTGTATTTTTCTGAGTTTTTTTGTGGTAACTAATGTAAATTTTAGTTTTTTTTTCCCCTCCCTTTTCTTGTGTGTGTGGGTGTGTTTAAACGTGCGATGGCTGAGGGGCCTAAGGCCATTTTTTCTAAATGCACTGAGTGTGTTCATAAGCTGTCCCCAGCGGATGGCCACACTCAGTGCGTTCTCTGCCTGGGGGTGGCCCACTTGTCTTCGGGCTGCCAAGTGTGAGCAGCCTTTAACCCCCGGGCTGTGAGGGATAGGAGGAATAAGTTAATCCTGGCGAGACTCTTGCCCGCGGATTCTTCTTCCTCCTCTCCCTCAGCGGCACCAGTCGCAGCTGCGGTTGTACAACCTTCAGTTCCCCTTCCCCTGGCAGGGACTCAACCTCCCTCTGTGTCCCAGGGAGAGGGGGGACTCTTCTAGCAAAGAGAAAAGGCATAGGGAGAAGGACCGGCATAAAAGCCACAAGCAGCGGGCAGAATGTCACCCATCTGCTCCGCCTGCTAAATTGGTTAGCTCTCCCAGGAGGGTCTCCGGTTCTTCCCCCTCTCGGCTCCATTCTCCCCGCTTTTCTCCGGAGCCGGAGGAGTCCCAGTCTCCCTCGAGGTCATCTAGGTGGCCTTCCTGGCCCGCCTCGACGACCTCTTCAGGGTCTACTCGGAGTATGTCTGACGCTAATATGGACCGGATGATGCATCGATTCCTGCAGGCCCAAATGCAGATGGGGGTGCTCGTGCCCCCCCCCCCTCCGGGGGGGGGGGGCTCTGCCCCTTTCTTTGCCCCAATTGCTCCTTCTTAGATTCACTACCGGGTTTCGGAGTCTTTGGATCCAAGCCATCTCGGAGTCGGGGAGTCGGCTCCAACAGTGGTGGCTACTTTCACGCCGACGGTACCCTCGAGCGTGTCGGATCCGACCTCTCTGGGCAGAGAGCAGAACTTCGGATCCGCAGGGGTCAGTGTGTCTTCGGGCTCCGTTTCGGTCAGAGCACACTACCCTTTCGGGTCCGATCGCGTCGGCCCCGACCCCGGTCCTCACGTCGGAGCCGAGGGGGCTACTCTCGGAGCCAGGGGAGAGTGGTTCGCCCTCGGCTTTTGACGTGGTGGAGAGGGTGCTGTCGAGGAGTTCCAGGTCCCCGGTCCGGGCTGCGGATCCACCCCTCACTCCCTCGCATTTGGGTCTGTCTTTCCATCGTCCGGCCCCAGGGACAGCCTGCGCAGATGCTCCAGTTGGTTCCCATAGGGGAACAGGACCCCGTTGGTGGTCCTTCACGGAGGACACGGACTTAGAGGAAGGGGAAGGTTCCCCAAGGTCACCCCCTGAAGACGTCTCCTTTGGAGACATTATGGAAATGCTGCATGTTATAGGGGGGTGGTCAGCCCAAAAACCTTCCTCGGATGAGTCTGTTTCTGGAGGCGTTCGACGCAGGCCCGTCTACCTCTTGCGTGTCCCACGGCTGATCCCCTGGTAGACTTGATTACTACCAGGGTTTGGAAAGAGCCGGACACCGTGGAGCCAATCCCTAGAAGACTGGACAAGATACTTAGTCCTCCCCCTGACAAACTGGCATGGATGCCATGGTGGTGGCGGCTGCCACTAAGAAGGAACTAGCGCAAGAAAGTTCCTCTGTCCATCCTCCTGATAAGGAGTCTCGGACGATGGACCGTATTGGAAAGTGGATGTTTGCTTCAGCCACCTTTTCTATAAGGGCGCTGAATTATCTGGCACACATCATTAGACTCCAGCGGGATCTGATAAAAGAATATGCTGGATCTCCCCCAGAGTCTATGGCGGCTGAGGACAAACGGACTTTCTCGGCTCGCATGGCCACTATAAAGTCAATTTCCAACACTCCCATGCGGCTTTTCTCCCATGCCACAGAGGGAGTGGCTAGAGCCAGTGGGGCAGGGGTCGCCTTGCGGCGCCATGCCTGGCTTCGCCTTTGCGACTTTGTGGAACCCTTCAAGGCATCCTTTGCGAATGCTCCCTTTGACGGTTCTATGCTATTTGGCAAAACTATCAGCGACACGCTGCTCCAGAGCAAGAAAGACGGGAAGACGCTGTCTGCCGTCGGGATCCGCTTCTCGAATCCTCAAAGGTCCTTCTCAAGGAACCAGAGAGGACAAAAGAAGATGTGGTTCCGGAAGTCCCAGCAGTCCCATCCCGCTCCAGACCCTACGTCCTTCAGTGGCAGAAGAGGACAAGGTGGACGCCGGCCCAGAGGCAGAGGGGAGCCGAAGAATTTCAGATCCAGAGAACCCTTCTTGGACCAACCCACACAGCAGCCCTGAGGGCTTGCCCGGCTGTCCTTCTCTGGAGGCAGTCGGGGGGGGGTGGTTTTCGGAGCACCTACGAAGTTGGGAGTCCATTACGACAGATCGTTGGGTGCTCCGAATAATATCCAGAGGTTACATTATCCCCTTTCTGAATCTTCCCCCACTAACAAAGCGCCTTCCCAATGTCCCACCCAATCAGAGGGAGGCTGCGGCTTCAGAAATAAAGAAGTTGCTAGAAAAAAGGGCCATCCAGCACGTCCCCCCAGAGCAATCCGGGTTAGGCAATTACTCCAGGTTCTTTTTGGTGCCAAAAAAGACTGGGGACTTAAGGCCAGTTCTCGACCTGTCACCTCTAAACCTGTTCATTGCCAAAGAGAAATTCTGGATGGTCATTCTGCTATTTCTCCCTCTTCTACAGGAGAACGACTGGATGTGCTCCATAGACCTCAAGGATGCATACTACCACATTCTCATGAACAGACGGTCCAGAAGGTTTTTCCGCTTTTGGCTAGGAGCCAGTCATTTTCAGTTCAGGGTTCTCCCGTTCGGCCTCACCAAAGCCCCCAGAGTGTTCACCAAGGTCATGGCAGTTGTAGCAGCCCACCTGAGACTTCAGGGAATTCAGGTCTTTCTGTACCTAAACGACTGGCTCCTCACCGCCCCCACCAGGCATCTGCTCTGTTCCGCCAGGGATTATTCCTTATCCTTGGCCCAGCATCTAGGCATTACCATAAATTTTCAGAAGTCGTCTCTTCATCCTGTGCAAGTTCTGGATTTCATAGGGGCCAGGATAAATACGCTCCAGTCCAAAGCCTTTGACAGCGGACAGGTTGCGCA
Source organism: Protopterus annectens (assembly GCF_019279795.1). Taxonomy (NCBI): domain Eukaryota; kingdom Metazoa; phylum Chordata; order Ceratodontiformes; family Protopteridae; genus Protopterus; species Protopterus annectens. The sequence continues at coordinate 512,225,339 of NC_056730.1, read as the reverse complement.
ACTTGTCACTCCATGTAATAGCGCTTCTACAGTCCCCAGCCCCGCCTGCAGAATTGGTCCTGAGAGCCCTAGGTTCCATGGCGGCAGCCATCAGCCTTTCAATTCTGGCACGATTACACATGAGCGTCCTTCAGTGGACTCTTCAGGTTCAGTGGTCTCTCCTCCTTCACCCATTGGATTCTCCGATTCCCCTAAGCAGGGTTTGTAGGAACTCCCTTCTTTGGTGGCTCCATTCCCGAGAGCTGCGTGAAGGGAGACCGTTTGTGATGCCTCAACCCCAAGCTACACTGACCACGGACGCTTCTCTCCTCGGGTGGGGGGGGGTCATTCCATGGGCAGAACCGTCCAAGGCACGTGGATCCTGTTAGAGACCGTTCTGCATATCAGTGTCCTGGAGATGAGGGTGGTGCTTCTAGCGTTGCAAACCCTTCAAGACCTTCTTCCTCTGGGGACTATTGCAATTCAGACAGACAACATGGCAGTAGTCTGGTACATCAACAAACAGGGAGGAACCAGATCTTACCTTCTTTGTCGAGAAGCTATGAGAGTTTGGGAATGGGCGATTTCCACCAACCGCTTACTGATAACAACGCACATTCCGGGTCAGTTCAACATTCTAGTGGACAAGCTGAGTTGCTCGATCCTCACACCTTACAAGTGGTCTCTAAACCCATCAGTAGCAAATCAGATCTTCCTCAGATGGGGTCAACCATGGGGTCAACCTTGCTGCGATCTTTTCGCTTCTCCTTCAAATGCAAAATGCAGCAAGTTTTTCGCTCTGATTCCCCCAACAGGGGAGAGCCCCAGAGACTCTCTGGTTCATGCTTGGCCCCCCGGTCTTCTTTATGCTTATCCTCCTCTTCCGTTAATGACGAAATTTCTGCAGAAACCTCATCGCTTGGGGAGCAAGATAATCCTCATAGTCCCATTCTGGCCTCGCCAGATCTGGTTCCCTTACCTGCGGTCTCACAGCATAGCTCCTACTTGGCTCTTAGATCCCATTCCAGATCTGATCTCTCATCCTGCGGGATTACAACCTCCGAACCTGGACGACCTCAAGCTCATGGCTTGGTTGCTCCAGTTCCACTGATAGCTAGGACACTCAGTATCTTGTCTCCCGTAAAATCTATTCTGGTGGCAGCGCATAAACCTTCTACCAGGAAGATCTACAGAAGTAAATGGAAGCGTTTTTCTATCTGGGCCAAACATAGGGATTTAGACCCCTTTACTGCTCCCATTCCAACGGTTCTTGAATTCCTGTCCCATATTTTCTACCAAGGAGCCAGTGCTTCTACAGTCACAGTCCAAATGGCCGCCATTTCCACGTAGGGGATAACCTTGGTCCCTTAGCATCTGCTAAGATATGCAAAACCTTTTTGAAAGGCACCTTTCTGTTGAGGCCTCCGGTCAGGAATGCGGTTCTTCCATGGGACTTAAAATTGGTTCTTCAGGCACTGACGGGCCCACCCTTTGAACCTGCAGCTTCGGTCGAGTTAAAATTCTTATCTTGGAAAACAGCCTTCCTGATTGCAATTACTTCAGCCAGAAGGGTATCTGAACTTCAATCCCTTTGTATGAAACCCCCGTATCTGGTCTTCCATAAGGACAGAATGTCTCTCAGGACTAACCCTTCATTCTTGCCTAAGGTGGCCTCCGCCGAATCCAATATCAACCAAACCATTAACTTGCCTGTTTTCTTCCCCAACTTTCAGAACAAAGGGGAATACAGGTTGCACTTATTGGATGTGCACAGACAATTGCGTTTTTACTTGCACAGGACAGAGGCTACTCAGAAATCGGATCAACTCTTCATGTCTTTCGCTAAGCCATCTTTGGGAAAGCCTATTACGAAAGTTACCTTAGCGTGATGGACATCACACTGCATCGTACACACTTATTTAGCTTCCGGCCGGCCTGAACCCTTGGGGGTTCATGCCCACTCTACCCGTTCTATGGCTACTTCTGCAGCATTCTGGTCAAAAGTTCCTCTAGATGACATCTGCTCAGCGGCTACATGGTCCTCTTCTCATACCTTCATTTCTCATTATAAGTTGGATCTTATATCCAGAGGTAGGGCAGCATTTGGCTCCGCAGTGCTCCGGAATATCCTTCTTTGAGGACTGCCCAAGGTTTTTGGTAGCTGGGGACTCTGTCCCACAGGTTGCTGATCAAATGAAGTTAACTAATTCAGATCGAGAAGTTATGTACTAACCATAACGTTCCATCTGAGTAGGTAACTTTATTTGTCAGCAACCAACCCCCCCCCCCTCCTTCCCCCTAGCCTGTTTCATGGTTTTATCCATGATGGAAGGTTTTCCTTTGTCATGAATCAGGTTAGTGTTCCTCTTTCGAGTGTCTTGGATTGTTTTATGTTGGGTGCATATTTGGCAAACTCAATCTGTGGACTGGAGGGAGGTAGTAGGGTATTATGGGTAAGGGGGAGGAGCTGAGAGCACGGATCTTTTAGCTTGGAAAGCTGCTGGCTCGGATCCGATACCCACAGGTTGCTGACAAATGAAGTTACCTACTCAGATGGAACGTTATGGTGAGTACATAACTTCTTAATATATACATTTAATTGCTTCTCATTAGAGGGGAACCTGACATCTGGGGCAAGAAAAAGTGATGTAATGGTGTCGGCTGCATGCTTTATACCCCTGACTACCTGACGTCACGGAAGATGAGACAGCAGCTGACACAGGACCCAAGACTTTGATAATCAGGCCAACTGAGGGCTACTGCAAGCAGATAACTCAAATGTGATGACTGCAACAGTGAATACACTCGAACATCTACATTTATGGTAAGTGTACACAACTGTACTTTCCCTCCTTTGTCTGGGAGAGCAGCAGCCTCCAACACATGTGGCTGCCAATTTATATTCCTTGATTCCACTGCATCGCTCTTATGGCATGTGAAATGATTGAAGCTCTTAGCATTCCACTTGATAGGAAAAAGACATATTATGCCTTCCCAGTCAAATCGCATGTAGATGCATTTAACTTTGCTTCATACACGTGCAAGATTTGAATCTCTTATTCCTCAGAAAAAGTGCATGTACCATCTATTTGTGCTCACTGTGACACTTTTCAAGTTTGCTAGTTAGTCAGTATTGAAGTTCATCTCTTGAAAGGTGCCTCTTACTGTGTGGCCACTGCCTCTTCATTATTTGTAGAGAATTGTGTGTGTTCCTTATTTCATTTTCTCATGAAGGTGCTACCCCAATTGTCCTTAACCCAGTCTGCTCGTTTACACATTTTTCTTTCCAGGGGTAAATACTATGGAGAAATAGCCTTTCACATCCTACATGTACACTGGCATCTCAGATTTTGCCTGAAGCAGGTACTTGAATTCCAGAAGATGGAATGGCTGTCTGTGTCCTTTGCTGTAGGGAGGGAGTGGCAGTTGCTAATCAAACCCTGTCCAGATGAATTGTTTACTGCATTGTCTTTTGCCATCAGGTGATGAACTGGCCGTTGGAAGATGTTGCTGTCAATAGCCCATTTACCAGTGGCATGTCTGCATCAATTACAAATTGAAAGTGCCTCCACTGGAGACAATTTGTACTATGGCCACTTAATTATCTGTGTACACATTTATTACTTCATTTCTGACTATTTTCAGGTTAGCTAGTTTAGGGAATCTCTTACCTTGCTGATTTTAAGCATGATGTAAAGACCCACCGATATGATCTGGCGTACGATTAATGTGGCTCTTGTTTGCCGTCTTTGTACCTGTTCAGCCTTAATGTAAACATGATTATTACACAGATTTCTGCCAGTTTTACAGGTTATTTCCTGATTTGGATTTGTTTGTATGTTGTATTTATTGTTTTATGTCTTATAAATTTTAATTGTGTAGTGCTTAATAAAAAAATGAAGTAGCTTCTTTCTAGTGATACTTAAGGTCCTGGGCAGTCAGATATTGCAAATATGTTCTTATCTTATCAGCTGATCTGTGAGAGGATCTTTTTCAGTGCTCCTAACTATACACTCTTGCCATCCACCAATGTATCAATATTATCCTACTGTTGTTATAGTTCCTTTTAAATTAGATAAACCTATATCTACATATCCTTGTGAAATGAAAGTTCCCTTAATTTGTTTTGTTATGCAATAATGTATTTGTTTGGTGATTGGGTAAACTGTCAGGGTCTGGCACTAGGCATGTGTGCACTCAGTGCAGCATGTGATTACGTGGCATGTGCCAGCAGAAGGAATATGCACATCTGAACATCAAGAAAAATTAGATGATGGACAGATATTAATTGTAGACCTACCAGGAGTGTCCCCTCATAGTTCAGCCGATAGATTAAGGATATCCAGTTATTTTTTCACTAATGTTTTTTTTGCACCTCTGTCCCCCAATTTGCTGTTTATGGCTGCCCTGTAGTTTGTGTGTGTGTACGTACACTTTTTTTATTCTTTTTCACCATTTTTGTTTCTAAATGTATTACAGCACAGATGCAAACGGTGTAGCCACTTCTTTTTTGGCAGTTGTCTTAATTAACTGTTTTGGTCCTATAATTGCAGCATTCAGTGGAGGTAATAGTAAAGGGAATTCACTCAGATGAAAAGATGTTGACAAGTGATGAGATGCCACAAAGCTAAGTATAGTCCACACCGTTTTCACTGTCCTTGTACAAGACATTGCAGAAGGCCTGGAAAGGTTTGCTAGCCTTTGTGCAGATGATACATTTGCATAAGGGAGGCTGCAGTTCGTGAAGTTGTTACTAGGATGGAATATACATGACAGAATTGGAAGAATGGTCTGTAAAGTATGGATAAATTCTATGCAAATAACACTTTTTTTGTAGGAGAATCTAATAAAAAATGAAGATGTAGTTGAAGTAGTGCCAGCCAGATGATTTTTATACTCTTTGGGTTTCTTTCTAGTGATACTTAAGGTCCTGATATCAGATATGATCTTACCTTATCAGATGATCTATGTGCAATGTTACAAAAGTAGCATTGACAGCAAAGCAGAAAGGAACCTAGAGGAGTCATAACTGATGCCCCGAAGGTTAAGTGAGCAGTGTGAAAGAGCAGAAAAAAATTGTGATGAAATTTTGTGATGCTTAGGAAAAGTCATCAGCAGTGTCTAATACAAAGGTGGGGGGGTTTGTTGTTTTAGTTTTTGAGGCTTCATCTTTTTAAAGGTATAGGATGCAGATGAAGGTCCTCGGCTATGTAAAGAGAGGACTATACCTCTCAACCTCTTAGAGCAAAAAATCTGTACAAAGCCTAAAATGATGAGAGGACAAATAGGGACAGATTTTAAGTATTGCTCTTACAAACTTAGAAGGTTGATAGATTAATAGGTTTTGCATTAGCATGTATTTTCTGAAGGATGTGGAGTCCTAAACTCAAATCTTCTTCTTTCAGCTTTTCCCGGTTAGGGGTCACCACAGTGGATCATCTGTCCACTCATGATTTGCAGTGGAGTTGTACGGTGTCGAGTTGCAAGCCCGGCGCCCAACCTTCCACAGTAGGCACATACACGCACACACTCACACCTAGGGCCAATTTAGAGTGTCCAGTCCACCTACTGCATGTCTTTGGGATGTGGGAGGAAACTGGAGCACCCGGAGGAAACCCACGCAACCACAGGGAGGACATGCAGACTCCGCACAGAAGGCACCCCCGCCGAGAATCGAACCGGAGAACCTCTTGCTGTGAGGCGGCAATGCTAACCGCTGCACCACAAGTCTTAACTCAAATGTTTGTCATTATTTAATGACTTCAATCCTCAGCTATTTGCCAAAAAAGTACAGATTTTAGGAGGAACACACCAAAAAATATGAGGCAAAAATCTGGACATTCTGCAAAAATCTGTACAGTTGAGAGGTAGTAGAAGAGAGTAAGACATACACTGTTTAAGCAGAGGAAACAGGAATCTGAGAGAACTTTTAAGTGTGTTAAATGAATCCATGAATTCCAAGTAAGTAGCATTAAATAAGGTTTGGGAAAAAAACACAAGTTTGAAAATACAAGATGTGGAATGGTTTGTGTGAGATGTGAAAATGTATTGATAAAAAGAAAGGGTAGTTGATTAGAACAGACATTCTAAAGAGGTGGTATGGTCAAGGGTGGGATTAAATATAGAAATATATGGAACAGGAATAAGGCATTTTTATGAATATGGAGTAACAAACTTTGTTGTAGGGTCTGCATCATATCTGGCAAGTACGGAAGTAGTCATAGTGAGGCAGTCTTTCTTGATCTCCTATCAAAAATTTTGTTTCTTTGTTCCTGTTTTCTAGTTGTGGGTTAACATGTGAATAACCCTCTTAGTATTGTAGATGTACTCGTAATGTATCCGTTCTTGAACTGCTTTTCTCTTAACAGGTTTTCAGAATCTGATTGCGAAGTATAAATAAATGAAGTAATTTGTAATGTAATGGTTTTGTTCTTTTTCAGATGTGCCTGAAACCAGTCACGTTTCGGCAATGACTGGCGCCCGTATTGTGCTTGCCTGTCCCCCACCTTCAGCCTGGTCATTCTGCAGCTGGTCAAAACCCACTGAAGGCAATTTCTATGTGCAACGTGATGATGGGTTGGAGCTCACAGTAAAAGAGGACACTTTAGGAGCTTACATCTGCCACTGCAAGGAGAGTAATATCACATGGCAAGTTGCTTCATATAGTGTTGCAATGGACAATGGAAATATCGATCCCATTCAGAATACCAGAACGTACTTTTTTGCAGTTCCTTTTTGCCTATTAGTAGGGGCCATTTTAGGCTGTTTTGCCAGCTATTTCTGCTGGAAAAAGTCATCTTTGTATTCGCATACTACAGCAACACAGCAAAGGAAGAATAGTCGAAGCCTTCCACACACTGCAACCTCAAGCAGCAGCCCGGAGAGTGCAGGATCCCCCATAGATGAGCAGTGTCCACTGGCTTTGAATAAAAAAAATGGAATGATCAATGGTTACACTGGTTATATTGACCAAAACTCGATGTATTGCAATACAATGTGTGTGGATGGCACAGATTTGTCAGCCTTCGGAGACATACATTTACATAAAATACATCTTAAAGATGCACCCATTGCACACTGTGAGGAAAGTTCAATATAGAATGCTGGTGTTTTTGTGTATGTATGATGCACTGAAATGTCATGAAGAAAAATATTTTTACTGCACTGGTTATAATTGGGTAATACACCCACAGACTACGTTACCTTCATTAATGCAGAAACTGCATCCTGTATTTATTTTTTATAACAGTCTGCTAACTCTTCACTATGTGTACTGACCGTCATAATAGAGGAAGCAGAACACCTTTTGCATCAGACTACTGATATGGTTATTGTCCACTGAGGGCAAGCAGAAGTGGATCCTATTTGTTCTACAAAAAAAAATGCTTCTGTAGATGGTCTGCTACTGATGGACTTGTAAGATGAGTTCCTCATGAAACAAGTGTACATGTTTAAAGAAAACCTACTTCTGTGACCATTTTATTTTTTTAAAGGTTATTGTTTTATTAGACTAACTTAACCACAGAAGATTTTTTCCTGTGGTCTGTTTTCCATACTGAACTGTGTTACACACCTGAGCATGCTCACCGAGATGTTTATTGTCTCTTAACTTATTTTTCCCATCGTAATGGTTAGGGTGGTGTTTTTGTAAAGGACTGACATTCTTTGTCCATGTATGATGGGTAACTGATGCACCTTTGTGAAGACTGTTTAGAACATAGAACTAAACATCAACACTTGCTTGTATATGTAAACTATGCATTTTAGAACTTCCTAAAAGAAAACTTGAAGTTTAAGTCTCCAAGCTTTTGTATTTTTGGTATGGAGAAGTAATTTGACCATGGTACTACCCACTATATTCTGTGAAATGCTCATTGTTCTACATTGGAGATGCTGACTGAGAAGTAAAGCCATTAATGAGATAAAGAAAAAGACAATTAAAATTTTGTAAAGTTGCTAGCAGGGTCTCTCATGTCTTTGACTGTGTATTAAAATAATGTGTGTGCATTTAAAAATGTATTGCTTATGTTAGTGATAACTGTGAAGACGTGATAGTAAATGCTGCATCCATAGTAAAATTGTACCTGCTGATGAAAATTATGCAAATCCCACACAAGAACTGTTGGATTAGTCCTTTATATAACAGCATGGAGAATTATTTCTTTACTTCTTAGTAGAGCAATTGTAATTTTAGATCTTTCTGAATGCGTTGTCACTTAGCAAGGCGTAACTTAATGATATCATCTCTTCACTTTACAGCGTCTGAAATGGGCTTTATCGTTAATGCAATGTGAGATCTGCCATGTCCTGATGGCACCTATCTGCTGTGATATTCATCCACAACCCCCTTTTTCCCATTTTTGCCCTTGGGGTCAGGGAGTCACTTCAATAGTGATATTGATCTAGAGCCAAGGTTTACATAACTGGGTAGCTAGCCCTGCCTCTGTAATTCTTCCATACCCTGCACTTGCACACACTTTCACACCTATGCCTAATTTAGAGTGTTCAGTCTACCTACAGCATGTCTTTGGAATATGGGAGGAAGCTGGAGCACTCGAAAGAAGCCCACATGAACATAAGGAGAACATGTAGATTCCACACATAAATCACCCAGCCGAGAATCAAACTTGGAAACCTCTTGCTCTGAGGCAACAACAGTGTCCTGCTGCACCACTGTGCCGCCTTACCCTTATTGGGAAGCATGGTCCCAACTTTCCTTATGTACTAGCATTATGTTGCATCAAAGTTATATTGCTATTTTTATTTCTGTGTTTCAAAGCATGTTACTGGTACCTCAGTGTTGTGTATGTGCCTAGTTTATTTCTGTTTCTCTACTCAAAATATTGGACAGCAACGTGAAAAAAAAAATCAGGATTTCTTTAAGTAGGTCATTAGACTGTTTGTGATACTTGAGTAGTTTCAGCATGTGATTCTTCGCAGATGTCAGAATGCCATTTTTGGATTGTCTGGCTAATGTGATGGAAATATCCAGGGGAAGAAGTTGAACATTTTTGAGTACAGTTCTGGAATAAGAGGAAACAACAGCTGTCCAGACTTTGGTTTGACTTGTCAAAGAAGCTGTTGGGGACCTTGACATGTATTGTTCTTCCTTCCACTACAGGCTTAAGTTGTTAGAGCTTCAAGCTGGGTCGTAGTTCACTAGGTCTTCATGGTTCAGCCCTGTAAACCTGCTTAAAAGAAATACCATTTGAAACGGCTCCATGTACTGTGGCAACCTTAGTGTTCAGAGTCAATAATGATCGTACACACAGGTCATAGTGTATAGCACAGCACTCATAGGAGTATGAAGAGAACAAGTGACCATAAACCTTGGCAGTACTGCTTAAAAAAAAAAGTACACCTTCACTATTTTAAAATGGAATTTCTAATTACAGTGATAACTACTTGCAATGCAAAACATGAAGTTTATAAAGATTTAAAATGCTTTGATGAAAAGATATATTGTATGCAAAATTCATGCAACCATGTGAGATACTATCAACCAGTAAAGTCAAGACATTATCACTCATGATAGTTAAAATTGATTGCCATTAAGCCCAGGATGCCGATTGGCTTTTAATTTTTATTGTCACTGCTTGTTTAATAAGAATTTGATGAACTGCATTCCACCCCTTATTTGTTCATACAAGGTTTATACAAACTGTGAAATAAATATGCTTATTCAGAACACTGTTAGTCTTCTCCATCTTTATAATACTGTTATGTTGACTAGTCCTGATTCCTCATACTGTGATGTTCATCGTGTTTCACTGTTGCAGTCATGACTGAAGGGTTCTCCCCTGCCGGCAGGCAGTCCTCGGTCGGCCAGAATCCCAAAGTCTGGGTCCGGCGTCAGCTGCTCAGCCATGCTCCCTGATGTCAGAGCGCCAGGAGTACAAAGCTGACAGCCGACACCATGTTCTCCAGTCTTTCTTGCTGTGCGGGGATAGCAGTTCGCATTTGCCAGTTGGCTGACTCCTGACAATTTTTGCTAAACGTACTTCAGTCCGAAGACTTTCTTCTCCTACTCAAAGCTAAGTACCCGTTGGAAACTTTTTCTTGCTCCAGTCCGATGTCAGAAAAAGTTAATAATTGTATTTCATGTGGGAAGCAAATACCTCATAAGGATTTTCATTCTTACTGTATTCCTTGCTTAGGCCCTGACCACGATGTAGCTAGTTGTCGGTTTTGTGCTAGATTCAATCAACGTACGATTAAACGAAGGTACGATTTTGCATTTCATTACTTTGGTAGGCGCTTTAATTACAAAATGTTGTCTGATTCGGTTCCGGCTACCGGAGTTCACAAACGACGCAAGGATAAAGACAGGCCTCCGAGGTCCAAATCAGACGATATTGTACAAGCAGAGCCAGCTTCAGGTTCGGCCGTCGTCAGTGAGGCGCTTTTGCAGCCCCTGTCCTCGGCCATTTCGGAACCGATGGCCGAAACAGACTCCCACGAGGAGCCAACTAGGCCTTTGAATATTTTTGTTGCAGGACCTTCAGACAATGCTCCTTCAGATGAGTCCGGAGCCGCTGTGCAGGTACCGGCTTCCGAAGGGGTTTTTAGGCCTACTCAGCTTCTAATAAAGGCAAAGCCAAAGACAAAGGCAAAGACTCCTTCCAACTCAAAGACTACAGCTCAGGCCTCTTCTGATCTGGCACCCAAGTCTCAGAAACAGTTACTTAAGATGGCGGAGGACTTACTTACTATGATTAGGGGTTCACATCCCCCTCCAGATAAAAGGCCAAGGCAGGAAGTGTATTATGACTCCTCTGATCAGGCTTCTTTTTCTTCAGTTTCTTCTTCTGACCAGGAATATTCTTTCCCTCCTTATGAGGATTCTGATGCTGAGGAATCCTTTCCTTCAGCTTCTCCCCCCCTGAGGATTTCTCTTTTGGGGAAACTTTACATGAAATGAGGGAACATTTTCACTGGGAAGGACAGGAGTACTCGGAATCTAAGAAAAGACTTGGGGATTTTCTTTTTCCCCAACATTAGACCCCTGGCTATCCCTCCTATTTTGGATATTGTGGATGATGCTTTTTTGGAGGCTAACCTAACTCCGGACTCTTTTCCTCCAGCTCCTGTTAAGACAGACCGATATTATAGGGTTCCTGATTCCCACCAGTTTTTATACAAGAATCCTACTGCTGATCCTGAAACCATTTCTCAGGGTCCTAAGGGGGTTAAGGCCGCTACTGCTAAAAACCCCATTCCAACTGAGAAGGATTCCAGATCTTTAGAAAGATGGGGCAAAAAAGTGTACACTTCTGCTACTTTATCTATTAGGGCTTTAAACTGTCAATTTCATATGCTGAAATACCAGCAATTTCTTCTGTCTGTTTTGAAACAAAAGCTAACTTCCATTTCTGCCTGTCCAGATGATAAGGAATTTCATGACTTAATGCATGCCACTGAACAAGTTGGGAAGCATGGTTTACACTGTGGATTTGATGCCTTGGAGGCTTCTTGTAGGGCTGCTGCCTCTGGTACAGTCATTAGAAGGCATGCTTGGTTAAAAGAACAAAACTTGCCAGATAAGTAAAAGCTAAGTTATTGGATGCTCCTGTTGAGCATAATGTTTTGTTTGGACCTAAGGCTGAAGAGGTGATAAAGAAGATGGAGGTCAAGGCAAAATCCATGCAAACGGTTAAAGATTTCTTACAAGTACAGCCACCCAGATTTAGTAGGAATTGGCCTACAAGAAATTGGTCCTTTCCCAATGCAGACAGGCCTCAGAGGGGTAGATACAGATGCTCCCGAGGAAGGCCTCAATCGCAAGCCTCTTATGGACCAAGACAGTGGACTGCTTCCACCCCTAGGGGAGGAGAGGACAGGTCACAAGCTCATAGAAAACAGGCTCAATGACTCCCTCTGTTGGGCTGCAGGAACTTCTTGCCTGGAAGCCCCACTCGGAGGAAAACTTTCTCTTTTTCACCTAAATTGGACTCATATAACCCAAGATAAGTGGGTTCTGGATGTGGTTTCAAGAGGTTAAAAATTCCATTTTCATACCCTACCAAGACCAAGCGGATGTCCTGATCTTCCAAAACATCAATGGTTAGAGGCCTTAAACCAGGTGGAGGCTGTCTTGGCTACGAAAGCCATAGAACTGGTTCCACTTTCAGAGATGAGACAAGGTTTTTACACAAGGCTCTTTCTAGTCCCCAGAAAGCAAAATTCATGGAGACCCATTCTGGATCTGTCAGTCTTGAACACTTTTCTCGAGATACCAAAATTCAAGATGATTACTCTACAGCAGCTACTTCCAATGCTGACCAAAAATGCATGGATGGTAACTTTGGATTTAAAGGAGGCATATTTACACATTCCCATCAGGCAGGAATGCAGAAAATACCTCAGGTTCAAAGCCGGATCGAGGCACTATCAATTCTCTGCACTGCCCTTTGGATTGTCTACTGCGCCCAGGGTCTTCACCAAATGCCTGGCTCCAGTAGTAGCTTATTGCAGACTCAAGGGAATTCAAATTTACCCTTATCTGGACGATTGTCTAATTCAGGCAGACAGCAAGGATGTCTTACTCCAGCATCTAGAATTTGTTCAGAATCTTCTCAAATTCCTGGGATTCACTGTAAACATAAAAACGTCAAATTTGACACCTTCACAACAGATAACTTTTCTGGGTGCTCTTCTAAACACCACAACCCAGATGGCATTTCTGACATCCGAAAAACAATTACAGCTGGCTTCAACTTTCAAAACCTTGGCAACTTTAACTCAGGTTTCTGCAAGGAAATTCCTGCAGGCTTTGGGTTACACGACCTCCTGCATCCTTCTCGTACCATATGCAAGACTACATATGAGGAAAATACAGTGGTACCTAAAAAGTGTATGGTCTCAGCATTGCCACAGTTTAGACATTCAGATCACCATCCTGCCTTGTCTTCAAAAGGAATTCCTCTGGTGGTCCAAGGCATGTACTCTAAACATAGGAAAGTCCTTCAGTCTGCCTCCAGCCACTCGGATACTAACCACGGATGCTTCAGATTATGCATGGGGAGCCCATTTTCAGGGAAGCTGTCTGCAGGGCCTGTGGACAAAGGATCAGAAGCTCCTGCATATCAATTTAAAGGAAATGTTAGCCGTGCAGAACGCTCTACTGCCTTTCAGGAATCTTCTACAACCAGGACAGCTACTGATACGGACAGACACCACCACAGTTATGTGGTACATAAACAAGCAAGGGGGATCTCATTCCTATCCCCTTTGCAGACTAGCCATGAATCTATGGAACACAGCTCTAGCTTGCAAACTGGACCTTCAAGCTCAGTTTCTACCAGGGAAGCAAAACTTCCTGGCAGACACTCTGAGCAGAGACCTGTCGGACCCACACGAATGGATGCTGGACACCGAAATATTCAGGATGATTACAGCAGTCTGGGGATGTCCTCACGTAGACCTCTTTGCATCCCACCTCAATCATCAACTACAGATTTTTTTGCACCAGGACATTCCACGAACTAGCTTGGAAAGTGGATGCACTATCATTCATTTGGAGAAACCTCTCGGGGTATGCCTTCCCGCCTCTACATCTTCTTCCACGGGTGTTATTAAAGATCAAACAGGACAAGCCCAAAATGATAATTTTGCTGGCCCCAAATTGGCCTTGACAATTTTGGTACCCAACTCTGAAAAACCTTTGTCTGGACCCCCCTTGGGTATTACCACAGACTCCGAACCTTCTGTCCCAGCACCAGGGTCAGGTTCTGCACTCCCATGTCAAAACCCTCAGCCTGGCGGCCTAGTTAATCCAGGGTCTTTGATTCTTTCTCTCCTACCCAAGCAGGTTATGGATGTCATTTTAGAAGCCAGACATCCTAGCACTAGAATATCTTATGCAGGAAAATGGAAAAGATTTTGCTCCTGGATGCAGGCTCAGGATTCAGATCCTCTTATTCCTAACATTATTTTTCATCCAGACAGGGTGTCTTTAAGGACTAATCCTACTTTCATGCCCAAGGTGGTTTCCAAAGTGGCTTTAAATCAAACTATTCACTTTCCAACTTTTTTCCCCCAGTCCTCAAAGTAAGGGGGAAAGGATCTTGCATTCCTTGGATGTACACAGACAACTACGTTTTTACCTGGACAGAACCAAGGACATCAGGAAATCAGAGCAACTGTTTGTTTCTTATGCTTCAAGTTCCCAAGGTAAAGCCATTTCAAAACAGACCATTTCTAAATGGATTGCTCATGGAATCAGATTTTGTTATTCACACCATGGAAAGCAAATCCCAGGGAGTATAAGGACTCACTCTACCAGGGCTGCTGCCACTTCAGCTGCCTTCCTCAGGGGAGTTCCTACCAAAGACATTTTGGAAGCTGCAACTTGGAGTTCAGTGCATACTTTTTCCAAGCACTACAATCTACCTCTCTACTCTAAGTCTAGGGCAGGCTTTGCTTCTGCTGTCTTGCAGGGCCTTTTAGCCGCCCCCACTTCTTTATGAACACCTCCCTTTTATTCTGCTTTGGGATTCAACCCTACAGTCATGACTGCAACAGTGAAACACGATGAACATAGTACAGTTGTGTACACTTACCATAAATGTAGATGTTAGAGTGTCTTCAGTGTTGCAGTCTGGGTTTCCCTCTCTCTTGTCCCCTCTTATTTTTTTTTTTCTTGTGTGGTTCCCTTCTTCACCCTTCTTTTGAGGTGTATTTGCAAAGGGTATGGGATCTTACTCATTTTCGAGCACCTGACAACTGGGGCAAGAAAAATTGGAGAACATGGCGTCGGCTGTCAGCTTTGTACTCCTGGCGCTCTGATGTCAGGGAGCATGGCTGAGCAGCCGACGCCGAACCCAGACTTTGGGATTCTGGCCGACCGAAGACTGCCTGACAGCAGGGGAAAACCCTACAGTCATGACTGCAACAGTGAAGACACTCGAACATCTACATTTATGGTAAGTGTACACAACTGTACTTTCTTTATAAGGCACAAAACAGAGAAACCGTCATTAAAACAATAAATCTATTGTTGAGGATTATGCTGATGCGATAGTTGGCTGGGTATGTTTTTACCAATCATAATTCATCACTTTTTTCTGTAAAATCCCACGTTCAGAGAAAATGCAAGCCGTATGAGATTGTCCATCCACACAGAACCAGTGTGTTTGTTGCTTACACATTTCAAATCTTGATTCTTTTTTTTTCTGTAAAGCTCTGCATTTCCATATCTTAGCATGAATAACACTAATAGGTGTTCAAGTGGCTGTCAGATTACCAGCCAAGCCTTGGATTGGCATTGCTTGTAATGTCTTGCAGGAAGAACACAGCTCTAATAGCTGTCGGAATGCCAGACATTCATCCTTGCTAATCAGACATAAAAAAGGGGAGAATTTGTTCACCCACCTTGCAGCCAAGAAAATGGTTAAGACAGTGGCCCTTCTCAGAGCCTTGACTGTAAGTCTTGGCATCACCGTGAAGGCAGCCAGTTAATGAGCAGATTGAGGTCCGACACTGCTTGATGTAATTTCAGTGTTGAACTTGCCAACGTCCCTCCCACAAATCCCTGCAGGTTTAACGTTGCTGTCTGCTAACAACAGCTCTAGCTTACACTGTTCTCAGCTTACTTTAATGCTGATGTGTATTCATAAATTCATACCTGGTATGATTGGTGTAGCCCTCCTTGAAATGAGAGGCAAGGCATGAAACTGCATCCTCTGCTTTCACAGTTGGGGTCCCTGTTTTTGTTTTCTTTTTTGAGCCTCTCTGATACCAGATGAATGCTTAGTACCTTTGAGTAGTCATCTTCATTCTACATAGCATTGTTTATTTGGGTCAAAGCTAGTGACATTTGGGACCAAGGACTGTCCTTTTGGGTAGTCTCATCTGCCCAGCCTAAGCTGTGGTGGCAGATGACAGCTGGAGGATTATTAGGTCTTTCCAAGTCAGAGTTCACCTCTTGGAGTCTAGACATCAAACATATATGCAATATCTGTTTAGAAGTTGAATCTTGAGTTCAGAAATGCATCATTAAGGACTTCAATGTGAAGCCAGCAGTAGGACCAGTAAACACCTCCCACCATCACACATTTTACAAGTGAGCTTACAGCATCTCATTCTGGCAGTTAAAGTGAATCTTAGGATACCAAGAGCACTGTCTCTGAAGTGGATAAGCATAGAGTGAGTCAGCTCTTTGATTTGCCTCTGTGCTGGATAACATCTGCTTTGAAAAGGCCCTCAGCCTCGTAAAGAACGATGTGAAGTGGCCTGGATCCCCTCTTCTTTTTTCCCAGAAGTTCCTGAAGTTTTTTGGAGGAAATCCTAGGAGCACTGGATTATCCCTCTTCTAGAGTCATTTATGCATAAGTTCATAGGAATTATAAGACAACTATGCAGTAAGACCTTTTCTGCCTTGATAGTACCCACCCTTAGGCCTTTTCTTTTCAAAGAGCACCAGGCCAATCATACCATGGTTGAATGTATGTACATTCATCCAGTTGACCAGCTCCATTTTAAAGGTAGACAGTTTCTCAATGCTTAACTTGGAGAAGAAATTTTGATAATCTTCATGTTTCACTGTTGCAGTCATCACACTTGGGTTATCCAGCCTGCAGGTAGCCTTCAGTCGGCCCGAATACCAGAGACTTAGTATTTCTGCATCAGATGTTGTCACTCCAGGACTTACATCAGGTTGTCAGGGGTATAAAAACAGGCAGCCGATGCCATTACATCAGTCTTTCTTGCCAAGGAGCCAGATGCAGTTTACAAGAGCCAGTTGGTCACTAGCTGAATTTTCATTTACAAATTGAGTAATCCTGAAGTCTTCTAAAGGCACCCCCAATAGTGTTGGTGGTACATTACTCTAACTATGGTGTACAGAGCCCTGGGTTTGACACTTGGCAGTGCTGATTATACTGCTGTGATGGCTTACTGGTTAACTACTGTGACTATAGTGTACAGGGTCCTGGGTTCAAGACCTGCAAGGGCTGTATATACCCAAGTACCCCGTTGGGGATCTTTTTATCTTGCTCTAACCGATGTCAGAAAAAGTTAATTGCCTTGCCTGTGGAAAGCAAATACCTCACAGAGATTTTCATTCTTACTGCGTCACCTGCTTAGACCCAGACCACGAAGTCCCTTGCTGTCAGTTTTGTTCCTTGTTTAACACCCGAACCATTTGTCATCAGGCTCTCTTTGTTGCTAAATTCTTTCGCTCTCGATCTCTGTATTCTGAAATGGCTTCGGTAAGCTATCTGACTACCGATATTCCAAAAAAAGTAAGGATAAAGACAGATCGCATAGGTCCAAAGCTGCCGACAACGCTTCTGTTAAGCTACTCTCCAGTCTGCCAGTAGTCAGTGAGGAGCTTTCACAGCCCCTGATGCCCACTTCAATGGATTCGCAGGCCTCTACTGCGACCCATTCAGAGTCCAGTATGCCGCGAGACACTTCTTCGACTATGGAACCTGTGGATGTCTCTACCTTAGATGGGTCCGGAGCCGCTGTGCAGGCATCAGCTTCTGAGGCAGTTCTTCGCTCAACCGATGTTCGACTCAAACTGACTTCTTTTTTAACCAAAACTAGAGTTTATTCGGGCCAGAGTACGCACTATGCCTAGAAAACCGACAACCAAAGTGCGATTTGTACCTGCTTCCATGCCACAAAATAAATGCTTAGAATGGCCAAAGACCTTATCACCCTGATTAAGGGGAAGTCAGCATTCCCCTGCTAAGAGACAGAGTTCAGTCCCCTTCAGCTTCTACAGACCAGGAGTCCGATGACTGAGATTTCTGATTATGAAGACATGCCCTTATCTGCTTATGAGGATTCAGATGCAGAGGAGTCCATTCCCTCTGCCTCCCCTCCAGAGGATTTTTTTTTGGTGAAATCTTACATACCTTAAGAGAACATTTCCACTGGGAATGCCAAGACTATCCTCAGTCCAAAAAGAGACTCAGAGAATTTCTAGAGTTGCCTCAGCACAGGCCTTTAGCAATACTCCCTGTCCTGGATGTTGTGGATGATGTTTTTATGGAATTCAGTCTTACTCCTGCCACTTTACCCTCCTGCCTCTTGGAAACCAGACAAGTACTACAGAGTACCTGACACAAATTTCTTTTCAAGAATCCTGCTGCTGACCCAGAGATCATTTCCCAGGGGCCTAAAGGTATCAAGGCTACTACAGCCAAGAATCCCACCCCTTCAGACAGGGATTCCAGAGCTTTGGACAGATGAGGTAAGGAAGTATATACCTCTGCAACTCTTGCTATTAGGGCATTGAATTGTCAGTTTCATATGCTGAAGTATCAGCAACATATTATGAAACTTATTAAACAAAAAGTGGCAACCTTTTCAGACTGTGCAGGAAATAAAGAATTGCAGGAGCAGGAGGTGCAAGCCAAGTCAGCAAGCATAATTTGCAGTGTGGCCTTGATGCCCTAGAAGCATCCTACCGGGCAGCAGTCACTGGCTCTGTACTGAGAAGACATGCTTGGCTGAAGGAGCAGACCTTGCTAGACCATGTCAAATCAATGTTACTAGACGCTCCTTTGAATAAGGACTGTTTGGCACAAAAGCAGAAGAGGATGTCCTTCTCTTACTGTGTTGCAGTATTCTTGGTGTGGGGATTTCCTGCCTTCAGACGACCCGTACATCGGCTCCTGTACAAAAACTTCAGCTTGGCTGTTGCAGCTGCGTGGACGTCACATGTAGGCCCATAAACCAGGGACCCTATGTTTTCGGCCGCAGACTAATTTGCATCGTATGATCATTCTCCAGACGGATTGACTATAGATAAGTAACCCGTTGTTTTTTTTCTAATATTTTACCGATCTTTCGCATTGCTTAGGCTTGGTTGTTGTAGCTCTCAGCTGCAGGTAAAAAGGGAAAGTTCCAATGCGGGCGCCAGATTCCCCATAAGGACGCCCATGACAAATGCGTTTTCTGCATAGGCCGGGAACATGACCATAACGGCTGCCCTATTTGTAAATCTTTTGTGCCTAAGACATTATGTAGCCATCTGGCAGCTCTAAACCTTTACTTAGAAAACCAGTGCCTCAAACGACCGCCTCTCAGGATGGATCCTGCTTCGGAGGCTACCCAAGAACCTCCGGATAATAAGGCCAAGATGTCTAGGCCTTCATCGCCTGCCGCTTCGCACCCGGACGCCCCGCCAACTACCGATATAGGAGTTGAAGTCCATTCGGTGGATCTGTCGCCTCAGTCTCCATGTAAAATGTAAGTTACTAGATGCTCCTTTGAATAAGGATGGTTTGTTTGGCACCAAAGCAGAAGAGGTTCTTAAATAGATGGAAGAAAAAGCTAAGTCCATACAGACTGTTAAAGAATTCTTACAAGTGCAACACCCTAGATATTCAGTAGGCATTGCCCTTCCAAACACTGGTCCTTTCCAGCCCCTCCAGGCCTTCTCAAACCCAGTCCCAGGGGGAACAGACCACCCAGACTACTGTCTCAAGGTATGCAGAGATCTAAGCAATGGAGTGCTCCTACCCCTAAAGCAGGGTGTGGTAAGCCACCTCCTTATGGAAAAAGCTCACAATGACTTCTTTACTCCACTTCCCAGCCCTGCTAAATTGCTTGTACCCCTAGGAGGAAAACTTGCCCTTCATGCAAAAAACTGGATGTCCATCAATCAGGACCGGTGCGTCCTCAACATTGTATCCCAGGGGTACAAATTTTATTTCCATTCACTGCCAACCCCAAGCAGGTTTCCAGATCTTCTCCAAACCAGTGGGCAGAGGCTCAAAACCAAGTACTTTCCCTGCTCAGTATCAGAGCTATTCCGCCGGTTCCAGTACAAAAGAGGGGTCAAAGAGTCTACTCCAGACTCTTCCTGGTACCCAGGAAAGAGGGCAATTGGCACCCAATCCTGGATCTTTCAATTCTCAACAACATTCTGGTGGTACCAAAATTCAAAATGGTTACACTGCAACATGCTAGCCAAGGATGCCTGGTTAGCCACCCTAGACTTAAAAGAAGACTATCTGCACATCCCCATAAGGGAGTCAAGCAGGAGGTATCTATGTTTCAGGGCAGGATCTGTGTATTATCAGTTCTCTGCACTTTCCTTTGACTTATGTACTGCGCCCAGAGTATTCACAAAATGCCTGGCTCCAGCCATTGCATACTGCAGGCAGAGAAATATCCAAATTTACCCGTACTTGGACAACTGCCTAATTCAGGCGGACAGTCAGGAATTGCTGCTGCAGCACCTGACATTTTTGAAAAACCTTCTCACTTCTTTGGGGTACAGCATTAACGAAAATAAATCAAAATTGGTACCCAGTCAAAAGATTGTATTCCTGGGAGCAAGCTTGGACACAACTTACCAGATGGCATTCCTCACTTCAGAAAAACAAGTCTATCTGGCAGACTACTTCAAACAAATGGCCACCAGAACCCAGCGATCCGCAAGAAAAATACTGCAAGCCCTAGGGTTCATGGCCTCATGTATACTGATAATTCCATATGCAAGACTGCATATGAGGAAACTTCAATGGTACTTAAAAAGTCTTTGGTGCCAACATTCTCGGGACCTGGAAATGGTCATTCCTATCATACCTTGTCTAAGGACAGAGTTCCTTTGGTGGGCAGAAACATGCAGCCACAAGAATGGACTGCCATTTACTCAATCCCACTCCGCCCAGACCCTAACCATAGATGCATCAGACTATGCTTAGAGGGCACACATGGATGGCAGATGTATTCAGAGCCACTGGAGCCCAAGTCAAATTCATCTGCACATCAATCAAAAAGAGATGTTAGCTGTACAGAATGCCCTGACAACTTTCAGATCGTTTCTCTTTCCAGGACAACTTCTAATAAAAACATACAACACCACAGTTATATGGTATATCAACAAGCAGGAGGTACCCATTCCTACCCACTCTGCAGGTTAGCCATGGCCCTGTGGAACATGGCCTTGGACATTAAAGTCCATCTGCAAGCTTAGTTCCTGCCAGGCAAACAAAACTCACTGGCAGACAACTTAAGCAGAAATCTCCTAGACCCACACGAGTGGCAATTGGAGCCCAGCACCTTCAACCTTCTGATTCAGAAATGGGGGACCCCAGAGTTGGATCTCTTTGCCTCCCCCCTGCAACCACCAGCTCAGCAAATTCTGCACTAGGAATCCTCACAGCAGGGCCTGGAAAGTGGATGCCCTATCTTTTCAGTGGGTAAATCTCTCAATCTATGCCTTGCCCCCTCTGCCCCTTCTCTCAAGAGTATTCCTCAAGATAAAACAAGACAGATAAAGGCCAATTCTGATTGCCCCGGACTGGCCCCACCAGCACTGTTACCCACTCCTGCGCAGCCACCCTGGCACTTACACCAGAATCCAACCTTGCTCTCAGCAGGAGGGACAGCTTTTGCATCCACAACTGCAAACCCTAAATCTTGCAGCCTGGCTTTTTCCTTGAATTCTCCTCCAGCAAACCTAAGCAAGCAGGTGCTGGACATAATTCTTGAAGCCAGAAGACCCAGTGCAAGAAAATCCTATGCTGATAAGTGGAAAAGGTTCTTCTCATGGATTCAATCTAAAAGAGAGGACACAACACTGCCCTCCCTGCCTCTAATCCTGGGTTACTTAGCAGATTTACTCCACCAAGGCCTGGCCTTCTCCTCCATTAAGATACATGCCTGAGCCATTTCAGCTCATTACAACACTGAGCCACCTCTCTTCTCACATCCTGTTCTCAAACAATTCTTGAAAGGGGCAAACAACTTAAGGCCACCAAGGAGATCACCCTCCCCTGCTTGGACCTTAACTTTGTACTGTAAAAGCTCACACTTCCCCCCCCCTTTGAACCTGCTGCATCAGTAGAGTTAAAATTTTTCTCTTGGAAAACAGCTTTGCTTCTAGCCATCACTTCAGTTAGAAGAGTGTCTGTGCTACAAGCACTGATGGTTGTGGAACCCTTCAATGTTAAGTTGTCTATCTCGCCTTCATTCTTGCTGGTTGGGTCCAGAGCCATTCCTCGGCTCCGACTCAGCCATCTTCAAAAGCTCGAGAGCTGTTTACTGGCTCGAGGCCACCCCATGTCCCATGATGCCTGGCGCTAGATACCCAGATATCGTTTGCCGCTTCTGCTGCGAGGTCGTCTTACTGGCTCAGGTCATATATTTTCATTGTTTTATCTGTATTTTTGATAAAAACTATTAGGGTTTTTAGTGTAGATTGTTAGTTGTAGTTACAACCTTTCTTAGTATATCTTTGTTGTACCTATAATTTCTTTCCTGAATCCTGCCTCTTCCCTTCAGAAAACTTGTTTTAGTTAGAGAATTTTCCCCTCCCCCTTCACTTTCTTCACATAGGTAGCCATTTAAATTAGAGGCTAATCCTTTTTTTCTCTTCAAAAAAAAAAAATAGTATTTACCTAGTTTAGTCTTATTTGTTTGTTGGTAGCATAGAATATTGTTTGTATTTTTTGGCTTTTTTGGGGGGGGGGGGTGGTAACTTTAGTGTGTGTGATAGTTATTATCTCCTATTTTTTGTGCATTGTTCTTGGTGTTCCTTTCTTTCAGGGATGTCCGAGGATACCAAGGTGTCCAGATTCAAGAAGTGTGACTCATGCTGTCAGAAAATGTCTCTGACAGATGGTCACACTTCTTGTGTCTATTGTCTGGGCGCTGTGTACCTGCAGGACTCTTGTTCGGTTTGCCATGCTTTCAGCCAGAGAGTCCTGCAGGAGCATAGAAATAAGTTAACCCTACAGGGTTTACTTAAGCCCCAGGATTCACCGGCTAAGGCTCAGCCCGTGAAGTCCTCTAAGTCAACAAAATCTTTGGCTCCCAGTTCGGAGCTGTCGTTGGGTGAAGCTGTTCCTTCTGCCTCGGTTCCGGCTGGAACCAATGTGCCTGCCTCCCAGTCGGTCCCGACTCGCACTTCGGAGCCGTCGGGGAGTCGAAAGAGATCTAGGTCTCCCTCCCTGGAGTCGATACGCTCGGCTCCGATGTCTCCTCTGCTCCAATCGGAGCACAGTAATCGGTCCTCCCACTCTTCTTGGTCCTCAAGGCTTTGAGATCACGACGTGTTGAGAGTGGTCAGTAGGCTGTTGAAATCGGCTCCGTCCATGTCTGCAGTTATTCCTCCTCCTCCGACTCCTCCCTTGAGCTCGGAGCCGGAGTTCGTTTGGGTTTGAGTCGTGGAACCGTCGGCACCGATACCTTCTCCTTCGGTTCCGTCGGCTCCGATCACTTCCTTGGTACCGTTCTTGGAGGGGTCTGGGCACAGAGACTCCCTCGTCGGCTCCGAGGGGGCGAGTGGCATCGGACCCTTGTCCGACCCCGTTCTCCCCCTCGGAGCTTCGGCACAGGTGAGCTCGGCTCCTACATCGGCTTCGGAGCCGTCCCCCTCGGTGCGGAGAGGGATTCTGATCTCTTCAGAAATGGAGCCTTCTCGGCATCCGAGCAGTGACGCCTTCGAGGTCATGAGGAGTGTGCTGGCCCCTGAGTCTGCCCCACGATCATCCCCATCTGCTCCTCCCCTATGGTGCCTGCTTCTGCCTCTGTCCCTCCTCCAGACCCCAAGCGTGGGGAACCAACACTCCAGGGCACCCACTTGGGTGTATCTTCCTCTTCCGAGGCCTCCCCTGATCATTCAGAGGAGCCACCTCGTAAGAGGAAATGCAAGAGGAAGCATGTTGAAACCCCTGAGTCTGATACATCAGATACCGACTTAGAGGGTTCAGAAGGGTCCCCGAGATCCCCCTCTGAAGATGTCTCCTTCTCAGACATCCTTGAGATGCTTAGGTAGAGGGGGAACTGGATTACCCTAAGCCCTTTCGAGGATGTCTGTATTCCTGGATGCGTTTGGATCCCAACCTTCCACCTCCTGGGTGTCTCCACCTTTCGACCCACTGATGTCTGTGGTGGGAAGGCATGGTCAGCTCCAGGCACAGTGGAACCAACCCCCAGAAGACCCACTATATTCACAACTGCACCAGAGGATAAACAGTTTTTGACCAAAGGTGTTCCCATTGATGCCATGGTGGTAGTGGCGGCCACAAAGAAGGAGTTGGCCGAAACATCATCTGTCCATCCCCCTAACAAGGAGTCCAGGACGATGGACAGATATGGGAAGCAGATGTTCTCTTCAGCGACCTTTTCCATGAGATCTCTGAAATTATTTGTGCCACTTTACCCGTCTTCAAAGGGATCTCCTTAAAGAGCTTGGAGATACCCCTCCAAGATCCATCAGCTGAGGGGCCCCAGGCTAAGGCAGCCTCCCAGCTGGTGACTCTTAATTCAGTGGTGAACTCCTCCATGAGGCTCATTTCTTATGCAGCCAGTGGTGCGAGTAGTGCCGCGGGCACAGGCGTTGCCCTAAGGAGGCACGCTTGGATGCAGCTATGTAACTTTGCGGAACCTTTCAGAGAGTCTTTCACCAACACCCCTTTTGATGGTTCCTCTTTTGGATCACAGGTGAAGGACACCCTTACCAGGTGTGAGCAGGAAGGCAAGACTCTCTCTGCCGTGGGAGTCCATTTTTCCACTCTTTCCAGACCATATCCCAAGGGTCAGAAGAGTGGAAAGATGTGGTTCCGGAAATCCCAGGGAGCCTTGCCGGACACACATGGTGAGTTCTCATCCAGGGGCAGAGGAGGGAACAATAATAGACGCCGCCCTCATGGCAGAGGGGGTCCGCAAAACCAGGGCAGCAGAGAATACTTCTCTGAGAAGCCCTTCCAGCATCCCTGAAGGGTTGCCCGGCTGCCCACCTCTGGAGGCAGTCGGGGGAAGATTATCGCTGTACCCAAGAGCCAGGCAAGACATAACACAAGACAAATGGGTACAGTCTGTTATATCCGGAGGCTACAGAATTCCCTTTGTTCGCACTCCCTTATTGTTAAACAAGTCCCTTCCAGATGTTCCACCCAATCTAAAGGATCAAGCAGTTGAAGAAGTTTCAAAACTGCTAAGAAAAAGGGCCATCCAACAAGTCCCAGCAGACCAGCAAGGATCCGGAATTTACTCAAGGTTCTTTTTGGTACCAAAAAAGACAGGGGAATGGAGACCCATTCTGGATCTCAGCAGACTGAACAGGTCTGTACAAAGAACGAAGTTTAGGATGGTCACGCTACAGTCCATTTTCCCCTTTCTGGGTCAGGACAATTGGATGTGCTCTATAGATCTTCAGGATGCGTACTACCAGTTCAAAATGGACAGACTCTCCAGAAGATTCCTGCGCTTCCGGCTGGGAGCCAGCCATTATCAGTTCAGAGCTCTGCCCTTTGGTCTCACCACAGCCCCCAGGGTGTTCACCAAATGTATGGCAGTAGTTACCGCTCACCTGAGATGGCAAGGATTCCAGGTGTTTCCATATCTAGATGACTGGCTCCTCACTGCTACCACCAGGCATCACCTTCTGCAAGCCAGAGACTACACTATCAAGACTTGCTCCAGACTAGGTATCACAATAAATTTCGAAAAGTCTGCATTGTTGCCCTGTCAGCCTATCACCTTTATAGGCGCAAATTTAAATACAAAAGACATGTTGGCGAGCCTTCCACCAGACAGGATATTAGTGATTCGCCAACATGTACAGGTTTTATTAGCATGCAAAAGAATTCAAGCCAGGTTCGTCCTCCAAACTCTGGGTCTTATGGCAGCAGTGATCATACTTGTTCCTCTAGCTCGTTTTCACATGAGGATTCTCCAGTGGCTTCTTTTCACCCAGTGGTCCTTCCAGCAGCTTCCCATGTCTCACATGATTATGATCACAGAAGCATGCAAAAAGCACCTTGCATGGTGGATGGTCTCCACATCAGTGCCCCAGGGCAGATCATTTGTACTTCCCCCTCCAGTTGCTATGGTGACCACGGACACCTCCCTGATCGGGTGGGGGGGGTGCATTATCAGGGCAGAACAGTCCAAGGCACCTGGCAACCTCACAAGTACCATCTGCATATAAACTTCTTGGAGATGAGGGGCGTGCTTTTAGCATTGCAAGCTCTTCAGGACTTTCTTCCTACTGGGACCATTGCAATTCAAACGGACAATATGTCAGTAGTGTGGTACATCAACAAGCAGGGCGAAACCAAGTCCTACCCCCCTTGTCGCGAAGCACTCAGACTCTGGCAGTGGGTGATCTCTTCCCAACAGTTTCTGATCACAACGCACATCCCTGGGAGGTCCAACGTCATAGCAGACAGGCTGAGCAGAGCAGTTCTCATGCCTCACGAGTGGTCTCTGAATCAGGTAGTTGCGGACCAAATCTTCCGCAAATGGGACCAACCTTGCTGCGACCTTTTTGCCACCCCTTTCAACAGCAAGTGCAGCAATTTCTTCTCTCTCCTTCCACTTCCCGGACATTCCCCCAGAGACGCTCTAGTCCACGATTGGCCTCAGGGACTTCTTTATGCATTCCCTCCGTTTCCCCTAATCCCGAAGCTAATACAGAAAACTACTGTATTGGGCTGCAAAATGATCCTCATTGCTCCTTACTGGCCTCGACAAATATGGTTCCCGTTCCTGCATCATCATCTTCTCGAGCAGCCTTGGACTCTGGACCTAGTTCCAGACATTCTGATCCATCAATCAGGCGGGCTGCACCAATCCCTGCAATCTCTCCAGCTCACTGCTTGGTTGCTCCACTTCCAACTTTAGCCAGGCTTCCTGATATCTCCACCTCTGTGCGCGAAATTATTTTATCATCGCACAAGTCTACGATTAGAAAAACGCTAGTAAGTGTAAACATTTTTCTTCCTGGGCAGAGGCTAAGAGTATAGACCCCTTTTCAGGCCCTATACACCACATTTTGGAATTTCTTGCGGAACTCTTTCATGCTGGGTCTGCTTCCACTACAATAGAGTTCAGTTAGCTGCAGTTTCATATTTTCACATTGGCCTGTCAGAAAATAATATCATGTCTCATAAGCTATGTAAAGCCTTTCTCAAAGGGACCACTCTGCTCAGGCCTCCATTGAGAGATCCTCCACCTCCGTGGGATCTAAATTTAATTTTAGCTTCTCTAATTTTGCCCCCCTTCGAATCTGCAGCATCTTGTTCCTTGAAGTTTTTATCTTGGAAAACCCTCTTTCTGGTAACTATTACTTCAGCCAGAAGAGTTTCAGAACTTCAGGCTCTTTGCATCAGTCCTCCGTACCTAGTATTCCACAATGACAGGGTTGCTGTCAGGACTAAACCTTCCTTCCTTCCTTCCTAAGGTCTCTTCAGAGAATAACTTGAATCAGTCCATAGACCTTCCTGTGTTTTTTCCCAACCACTCCAACAGGGTGGAATATAAATTGCATCAGTTAGATGTTCACAACAGGCAACTACGCTTTTATTTGCATAGAACTAAGGACATCAGGAAATCGGAACAACTTTTCCTTTCTTATGCTGAGGGTAAACAAGGTCTTCCAGTCTCGAAAGTAACCTTGTCCAGGTGGTTGACTACTATCATCACATTTATCTATCAACTGAGGAATAAAGAATTGCCTGTTAAACCAAAAGGTCACTCCACCAGAGCTTTAGCCACTTCTGTGGCCTTTCAGGCTAGGTTGCCCATGGAATCTGTTTGTGCCGCAGCTATGTGGGCCAACCCACATACTTTCATTTCGCATTATAAGTTGGATGTGGTTTCCAGGAGCAGAGCTGATTTTGGTTCCACTGTTCTGAAGAGTTTGTTCTGATGAGCCACCCAGGATTTTAGGTGCTAGGGACGCTGTCCCAACCAGCAAGAATGAAGGCGAGATAAACAACTTAACATAAAGAAGTTATGTACCTACCATAACGTTCCATGCTAGTTGTCTTCTTCTCGCCTTCTTTCTTGCGTCCCACCCTCCATCCCCCTATCCTAGTAGACCAAGAAGAGTTCCTTATGTTTTTTCACTGGCTGAGTCTTCTCTGGCTATTCCTTTCTGCCTAGTAGCCTCTCTGGTAGGGTTTATACATTCCAGGATAGGATTCTTTCCTTATTATGTCTGCAGTTAGACTTACCAAACGAGATCTGGGTATCTAGCGCCAGGCATCATGGGATATGGGGTGGCCTCGAGCCAGTAAACAGCTCTCAAGCTTTTGAAGATGGCCGAGTCGGAGACTAGGATTGGCTCCGAACCCAACCAGCAAGAAAGAAGGTGAGAAGAAGACAACTAACATGGAACATTATGGTAGGTACATAACTTCTTTTTATTTTCCATGCTGATAGGATTTCCCTCACAACTAACCCTTTATGCCTAAAGTGGTGTCCAGTGTGGCTCTCAACCAATCCATCCATTTGCCAACCTTCTTCCCTAATTCTCAAAATAAAGGGGAAATGATACTGCTCTCCTTGGGGTGCGCAGACAGCTCAGATTCTACCTTGATAGGACTAAACCCTTCAGAAAATCTGACCAGTTACTAGTCAGCTTTGCAACAGGGGCAGAGGACAAGGCTATTTCAAAACAAACTATTTCCAAATGGATAGCACACTGCATCCATTTCTGCTGCAAGCACCATGGGAAACCAACCCCTCGGGGTCAGAACACATTCCACTCGGGCAACATCTACCTCTGCAGCATTTCTTAGGGGAGTCCCTACCAGGGACATCCTTGGAAGCTGCTGCCTGGAGTTCTGTACACACCTTCACCAAGCATTACCACCTGCCCATCTTTTCCAAATCCAGGGCAAGTTTTGTTACAGCAGTCCTACAGAGTATACTAGCCAACCCTAACTCTTCTTGACTGCCTCCACCCTTCCTCAGCTTTGGGAATCCACCCAAGTGTGATGACTGCAACAGTGAAACACGAAGAACATGGTACAGTTATGTACACTTACCATAAATGTAGATGTTCGAGTGTATTCACTGTTGCAGTCCTGGTTTTCCCTCCCTCCAGCCCCAATTTTCTCTCTCTCTCTCCTCTCTATGGCTATTACTCACCCCTTCTGGGGTATTGGCATTGGTATTTATTTTTTACTAGTGGTGCCCCCCCCCCCAGTAGCTTAGCTCCCTATTTGGGGGTCTCCTGACATTTGGGGCAAGAAAAACTGATGTAATGGTGTCGGCTGCCACTTTTTATACCCCTGATGACCTGACATCAGTCCTGGAGCGACAGCGTCCGATGCAGACGTCTCTGGTATTCAGGCCGACTGAGGGCTACCTGCTGGCAGGATAACCCAAGTGTGATGACTGCAACAGTGAATACACTCGAACATCTGCATTTATGGTAAGTGTACACAACTGTACTTTCCATTAAGGGGGTAGGTGCTGTGTGACCAATTTTTATTTCTGTGTCTTATTTATTGTTGGAGTAAATTTAGATATGTGGCCCTAGTGTTAGATGGATTGTTTGATTTATTGAGGCATGAGATCTTGGAATACTGGATCCCTAATAGCTGTATAAGCAAGACACAAGCCCACCCGTAATTGAGTATAGTGATAAAGCCTTCAGTTTTCTTTGTAGTTCACATCTTTTATGCTCTTGATCTTTTGTTACAAACCTCTGGGGATTTTGCAGTAAGGTATATCCAAAGGGGATATTGTATTCTGTGAATGGTCTAATCAATGCTGTTCTCACACCATAGGTTCCCCAGTTAATCATGTAAAATCATCTAGGATGGCAGCGTTTCTGTTATGGGGTGTTATCCAGAATATTTAGGAATGCATGATTTATGCAGACATGGAGGGTGTTCTGTGGCTTGTCATGAACTGATAACTAATCTTTTTTGGCATGATTTGAATCTCTGTAAGCTCCACTTTGGGGTCTGTCAGTATCTGTCTCAAGATAATGTGGTCTGTAACATGTATGGGTATACCACCACAATTTCTATCAGTTTTTAGAGTGGTAAGCACAAAACCCAAGGTATTGCGGGAGTGCTGTCCAGGTATTTAAACCAGGTTTCTGCAAAACCGCACACATGTATACATGTGTGTGTGTGTTCCAAATGCAGGAAGGCTTCAAGGTCTGGCGGTTTGTTTAAGATTTCTGGCATTAAGTACAGTCATCTTGATGTGGCCATTGGTTAATTTGTTTTGGGAAGTTAGGTTGAGATGTTCAGCTGGTCCGTGCCTAAAAAGGCACAATGGGGGCTGCAAAAGCTTTCACCACTATGCAGAAGCCTTTGAATGAAAGGTGCAAACCATTCTGTGTGGAGCAAGAACAGCTTTTAAGCATCTCATCCCATGCTGAAATATATGCAGCCTCCTATAATGACAACAAATGTTTAGTCGGTTTTTGAAGTCCATGATCTTTTCTTTAGACAGGTGTCCATCATTTTTGATTATGGGAGGATTCAGTACTAGGGTGCTTCCTGCATTTGTGATATGCATGAGTTTCTTTGTCATGTCTCTTTCTGTATCTGTCAGGGTCCTGCAAGCCAGGTTGTTTACCCCGAAATGGGCCACCACAATGTCATATTTGTCTGGTTTAAGGGTTCCAAGCCCCAGTGTAACATCAGTAAGCTTGGCTTCTGAAAGACAGCTCTCTGCCACCCTGTTGTTGTCAAGCTTCGTGAGTGTATAATCCACATGTCTAACTATGAAGTCACTACTTGCCAGTACAGTTCTGTTGGTGTTTGTGTTTGGAGATTGATTTGATGTAGTTGGTCTAGTATGTGCTGTTTCCTGATGACTCCCAGCTGTATTGTCACTAATTCATGTTGCAATGTCTAGTTTACACTGGACCCTGCACCTACTAGTCTGGTGTGATTTGGGGAAAGATTGTTTTATTGCCCCAGAATATGATTTAATCTGTGGATGTGCAGATTGTGATGTAGCTAAGTGATGCTCATAGGATGCTTTTGACTGGAAGACGGTAAGCTTGAATTTGGCTAGGTGCTGGCATCTCTCACAAATAGATGGTGGCATGTTAAGTAAAATATCACTGTGTGCAACGGGCAGTTCCCTGAGTATACCACATTATGTGAGGCTGCCAGCAGAGGGTAGATTAGTTTACAGACTTTCTATTTTGCTCTAGGATGTGAGTTGTGTCAGGGAAGAATAAGAGAATATAATAGTGTTGCAGCTCCTGCATTAAAGTATTTGTTCAAGAAACAGAAGACCTAAATTAGTTAAGTTTTGAGGAGAACCATATGCAATCAATATTCTAGCCTATCCTAACTTTATGGATGGTTTGGTGGTTGTGTAAGAGAAGATAATAGCATTTCAGCTCATAGTTTAAGGTATTGATTTGAGGTAAAATAATATATGTTAAAAAAAATAGTTAAAGCACCAAAACCAGGTAGACAGTAAATAATTTAGTATAGAACGCCTGTGAGATCAGCTAAATCAGATGCACATTCCCTGTGTGTCTATTGCTTGGGTGTGCCTCATTTAACAGTTGACCCGCCCTGTGGGATTTGTAAAAATTTCTCTAACAGGACATTGATTGAGAGACAAAAAAAGTTGTTATTGAAGGGGCTACTTAAATCTCCCTTTTCAGAGGCTATTTCTGGGTTGGAGGCTTCAACTCCTCCGAGATCCCATAAGAAAAAGAGTGATGAACATATAAAGGCCACGTCTCTTCCTTCGTCCCCGGCTGGGGACTCCCACCAACCGAGACCCAAGAAAGCTAAGCTTTCCACTTCCGAACTGACTTCTTCGGCTCCAGCGTTTTCAGTGCCTAGACCTTCGACACCGAGGCCACCTGCGATTTTGGCAACAACTAGCGTGTCATTTACTGTATCAGTACCGAGGGACTCCTGGGTTCAGACTTCTCCACTGGCACCGACTATCTAGTCGATTCAGACTGTTATATCAGCTTCGACAACTTACCCGGCACCGGCTACTCTCAGCACCGACAATTCAGTTATCAGCACTGATTTTTTTGGTTCCAGCCTTAGCGCCGACAACCACTTCAACACCGACCTTATCGTCGGTGCAGACCATGACTTCGGCACCGATGATTTCCTCAGTGCAGACACCTGTAGTTCAGTCCCTTACAGCCCCGTTGTTTTAAGTGCAGACCTGCGAGGTGGGCACCGAGCTTGCTTCATCTTTGGATAGATCTGACTCCCCCTCAGCCGTGTCTGTGAAATCCACTAGAAGCCTCTGACACGACATGTTGCGTCTTGTGGATCAAGTGCTTTTGGCCACCCCCGGACCTATCCTTCCTTGGGAGGTGATCACCCTCTGCCAAAGACCCCTACTTATTCTCCTCCTTCATTGCCTTTGAAGCCCCTTGATATAGCTGAGTCTTCCCCCTCTATGGTTCCCTTTATGGACCTCACTAAGGAACCGCAGTTGCCTTTGTGGCAGGAGAGTTTTGCTGTGACCCAGGATGTCAGCTGTGGTGTATGTAATTTGGTGTTTCACAGCCATCCAGGGACTCTGAGTCGGCAGGCTGAGCCACTTAGGGAAGGGGTGACCCCTGTCCTGGACACTCACCCCTCTTCAGGTGGACTGGCCTTCCAGCTAATGGAGAAGGCTTTGGCATTGGCTGGCAATCCTGTGCTATCAATCTCCCCGCCCTCCTTTGGACCGCATTGTACACAAGTCGCTCCTGGTGGACACCGGGCGCAAGGCCCTCAGGATATACTCCCACAGGAAACCCCTTTTGTGCTGTCTTCCCCAGCTTCTCCCTCTGAGGAAGTTCATCAAAAAAGATCATGCAAGAGGAAGCACATGGACTCCACAGAGGAGTCCCTTACCGAAGACACAGACTTTGATGATGGGGAAAGGGTACCCTCGCTCACCCTCTGAGGTATCCTTTGGTGATATTCTCGAAATTCTTAAACAGAGAGGTGACTGGCAGCCCTCGAACCCGACCTCTGAAGAGTCTGTATTCCTGCAAGCCTTTCATGCCCGGCCCCCTACCCTCCTGGGTTACCCCACCTGCTGACGAACTGGTCTGGCTCATCATGCAGTGCGTGTGGAAGGCTCCAGACACCGTTGAGGCCATTCCCTGGAGGCCAGATAAAATTTTGTCACCCCGTGCTACTGATCCTCATTGGTCCAAAGGTCTTCCTGTAGATGCTTTGGTGGTGGCGGCCGCAACTAAGAATGACCTGGTGGAAGAAGAAAGCCAGACTGTCTATCCACTCAACAAAGAGTCCCGGGCTCTGGACAGAATAGGGAAGCGTATTTTTTGCATCAGCGACCTTTGCAATCAGGTCCCTGAACTATATGGCACACTTTACCAGGCTTCAAAGAGATTTAATTTCTGAGCTCTCTGGTACCGTGTCTGATGAGGTCCGTGACAAAGTGGCCTCTCAGCTGGCCACCATTGAATCGATATCTAACTCCTTCATGCACCTGATATCTCACGCATCAGAAGGAGCAGCTAGAGCGGCGAGTTCAGTCATTGTTCTGAGACGACACCTATGTAATTTCACGGAACCCTTCAAGGCTTTCTTTCTCAACGCTCCCATTGAAGCCTCTTCATTGTTTTCCTCCAGAAACCAAAAGAGTGGGAAGATATGGTACAAAAAGTCTCAGTGTCCTTTCTGTGACACACAGGCCAAGTTCTCCCCTAGAGGCAGAGGGGGAAACTCACAGGGAAGACACCCTTTTTGGGGCAGAGGGGGTCCGTGTAACCAGGGTTCCAGGGACTCTTTTCCTGGCCAATCCTACCAGCGCTCCTGAAGAGCGGCCTAACTGCTTTCCTCTGGAGGTGGTTGGGGGTCATTTCTCTTTGTACCCTTCTGCCTGGCTAACCATCACCACCGATTCTTGGGTACAAAGGATAATAACCAGAGGTTATCATATTCCCTTCAATCTTTGTCCTGCCCCCAACAAACTTACCCGACGTTCCACCCAGTCAAAGGGAAGAAGCAGCATTAGAGATATCAAAGCTGCTAAGAAAAAGAGTCATCCAAATAGTCCCTCCAGACCAGATAGGATCCGGATTCTACTCAAGATTATTTTTGGTGCCAAAGAAAACCAAGGACTGGAGACCAATTTTGGATCTCAGTGTATTGAACAAGTTTATAAGAGTACAAAAATTCTGTATGGTCACAATGCAGTCTATCCTCCCGCTTTTGGAGAAAGATGATTGGATGTGCTCAATAGATCTTCAAGATGAGTACTACCACATAAAAGTGGACAGGCCATCAAGAAGATTTCTGTGCGGGAGCCAGTCACTACCAGTTCAGAGTACTGCCCTTCTGACTTTCTACATCCCCCAGAGTGTTCACAAAGTGCATGGCAGTCGTCACAGCTCACTTGCGACTACAAGGCTTCCAGGTGTTTCCATACCTAGACGACTGGCTCATCTCCGCCCCCACCAGACATCTATTGGAAGAAGCCCTGGCATACTCTCTCCTCGCTGCAGAAAGGCTAGGCATAACCATAAACTGGCAAAAATCCAATCTCACCCCATCCCATCTTAGTCCACAGAATTCATAGGGGTCATCTTGGATACAAAGAATTGCAGAGCATCCATTCCAGAGCACAGAATTCTGGGATAAAGCAACAACTGATCCCAATCCTTTCAAGGGAGAAATACAAAGCTCACTCTTTTACAGATTTTGGGTTCCATGGCAGCCTCCATCACCATTGTCCCCCTGGCCAGGTTTCACATGGAGCTTCTACAATGGCTACTGCTCACCCAGTGGTATCCTTTTCAGTCAAGATTCTGGTAACTCACAGGTGCAAACAGGATTTAAATTGGTGGATGGCCCACAACTCATCACAATGGTCTCGCCCCAACAGCCCAAGGCTACAGTGACCACGGACACCTCCCTGATGGGGTGGTGGGGCTATGTCAGGGACAGACAGTCCAAGGTACTTGGTCCGAATTGGAGGCCCATCTACATATAAATGTTCTAGAGCTGAGAGCGGTGCTTCTGGCGTTGCAAGCAGTCTATCCCCTGCTGCCGTCTGGGACTATTGCGATACAATCAGACAACTTGGTGGTGGTCTGGTACATCAGCAAACAGGGCGGAACCAAATCTTACCCACTTTGTCAAGAGGCCATGGCAATGGGTGATGGCTACCTACCAACCATTTTCTTCTAGCAACGCACATTCCTGGGAGTTCCAACGTGATAACAGACAGACTCCAGGTGCATTCTACAACCTCACGAGTGGTTGCTGAATCCCTTGATAGCGGCGGAGATCTTCAACCGCTGGGGTCTTCCTTGCTGCGACCTCTTTGCATCCCCGACCAACTACAAATGCAGCAACTTCTTCGCCCTGATTCCCCCTCCAGGACAGTAACCCAGGGATGCTGTAGCCCATGATTGGCCTTTGGGTCTACTTTATGCATTTCTACCTCTCCCCCTCATTCCCCAGTTTCTGAAGAAAGTTCACCAGTTCAAGAGCAAAGTGATCCTCATAGCACCATATTGGCCTCATCAGATTTGGTTCCCCTTCCTTTGGCCTCACCTGCTAGATCAACCGTGGATTCTCGATCCAACCCCGGGGTTGATCTCCCATCCGCAGAATCTGATTCACCCCAACTTGGACAGCCTGAAGCTTACAGCTTGGCTCCTCCAATTCCCTTGATTGCCAGGCAGAATGATCTTTCTTTGCCAGTACGTGCAGTACATGACATTCTTATTGCATCTTATAAGTCTTCCACCAGAATTACTTATCTAAGCAAGTGGAAAAGATTTACCTTTTGGCTGAAAGAAAAGCAGGTAGATCCATTTTCAGCACCAGTGTCAATAGTACTGGAGTATCTAGCCGACCTATTTCAATCTGGTCTATTGGCCTCTACCATTACAGTTCATTTGGCTGCAATATCTAATTTCCATGATGGTGTCCAAGACCTCTCTTATGTCACATAAATTATGCAAGACCTTCATAAGAGGTGTGAATCATCTAAAACCCCCTTTTAGAGAAACTATTCAACCATGGGACCTGTCATTAGTCCTACAAGCTTTGACAATGCCACCTTTCGAACCAGCTTCTTCTTGCAACCTCAAATACTTGTCATGGAAAACCTTATTTTTTGTCACCATTACTTCTGCCAGACGTATCTCTGAGCTTCAAGCCTTATGCATCAAGAGTCCATATTTGATTTTTCATAGAGATAGTGTCATTGAGAACTAATCACATTGGGCGGCTCAGTGGTGCAGCGGTTAACGTTGTCGCCTCACAGCAAGAGGTTCTCTGGTTCGATTCTCAGCTGGGGTGCCTTCTGTGTGGAGTTTGCATGTTCTCCCTGTGTTCGCCTGGGTTTCCTCCGGGTACTCCGGTTTCCTCCCACATTCCAAAGACATGCATCTGGAGCATTTCTCCCCGGGCCTCCGCTGAAAACAGGCTCTGTGAAACCTAGTCGGACATTCCCGGTCAACAAATGTTAAATAAATAAAATAAAATAAATAATCCTTTATTCTGCCAAAAGTGATCTCTGAAATGTCCATTAATCAAACCATTGAATATCCAGTTTTTTTCCCCAACTATTCAAACAAAGGAGAGCATTGCCTACATATTCTAGATATTCACAGGCAAATTCGCTTCTACTTGAACAGGATTAAGGCCTCTTGTAAATCAGTGCAGTTATTTTTGGCCTATTCTGGACCTAGATTAGGATGTGCTGTTGCTAAGGTCACATTGGCTAGATGGTTGAAAGACTGTGTGCCCTTCATTTATACACAATGTAATCCATTACCTACTACCATAAAGGCTCATTCTACAAGGTTGGTGGCAACTGCTGCTGCCTTCCATGCCAGAGCTTCTTTACATGACATCTGTGCAGCTGCAACTTGGGCTACTCTTCATACCTTCATCAATCTTTACAAATTGGATTTGGCCTCCAGGGGAAGAGCATCTTTTGGTTCTATGGTGCTCAGGAATGTCCTTCCATGAGAGCCTCCTAGGAATAGAGGTAGCGGGGGACTCTGTCCCACATGTAAGGAATGAATGAGGATTAACAATATCAGATAAAGAAGTTATGTCTTACCATAATATTCCATCTGTATTGTTGATCCTTGTTCAGTCATTACGACCCTCCCTCCCTCCTGTGGCTTCTAGTGGATCTCACCATCCAGTTCTATTAGGTCATTTGACCAGAGGTAGCCTCTACCTTCTTTTGACTTGCAAACTCAATCTAAGGTAACAGGGAGAGGGGAGTTCTGGGTAAGAGTTTTAGCTCGAGAGTTTGTAGCTGACGTAAGCTTGGAAGATAGCAAGCTCAGTTCCGAGGTCGGAACTGATACCCACACGTAATGACTGAATGAGGATCAACAATACAGATGGATAACTTCTTTTTCTTTGTCTTGCTGATACATTATTTAGATCACCTAGAAATACCACTGAATGGCATGAAAATGAGAAACATGATTTCGAAGTCATGAAAGTGAGAAATTTTTCTTCCACAAATCTTGAGCTTAGAAGTCATACAGTCTCACATCCAGTTCTTCAGAAGATCAAACACTTTTATCAGTCAAGGATGACCATCAAAGCTATCTTGCTTACCAGTAGAAGTGCAACCTTATTTTCCTTACAGAGATGAGATTTTGTTTGACTGATATAATCATGAAAGGTCCAAAAGGGATTGTTGCAAAATCCTGACAAGTGTATATTACTATCTTGCATCGTGGCCACCCAGGAACTGATTCTACCAAAAGAAGAGGGAGAGAACTAGTATTCTGGAATTCTATGTCACAGGACATTGAGAGAGTACTTTTATCTTGTTCTGTATGTAATAGTACTAAGCCAGATCAACAGAAGGAACCACTTCAGTGAAACCAGATTCCTGAACTACCATGGTCATGCCCACACAAAGTTATTTCTTACAGTGGTACACAGTTTACAAGCCAGAGGGTCAAAAGATTTGCTGAAGAGTAGGACTTTACACATGTCACAAGTAGCCCTAAGTACCCACAGTCAAATGGTTTGGCAGAACGTGCAGTTAAAAGTGCAAAACAATTACTAGAGAAGTCGAAACGAGACAAAAGTGATGTTTTCTTGACTCTCAGAAATGTTCCTCATGATAAACATCTTGGTTCACCTGCATAGAGACATCTGTCGAGACAAACCAGAACCACACTACCAATTAGTATATTATTGGTTCCATATGTCAAGAACAACAGATCAGTGAAAGGCAATCTGTTAAACAAGCACTTATTCCAGAAGTCCTATTATGATCAGACCAGCAAGCCACTCAATTACGAGAAGGGGAGATACTGAGGATGCATATGTCCAAAAGTTTTGATCGTATTGGTGTCATGAAAGGTGTATGTTCAGAGCCAAAATCGTACGTTGTGGAATCGCATAGAGCAGAATTTAAGCAGAATCGGAAACACTCAATCCTGGTGTCCAAGCCTGTATCACAGTATTATACTTGCAAGAAAGATTCTATATCTTGAGTGAGTTATCTAGTGTTCCCGTTCCAGAGGACATTCCAGTAAATATCCCTGTTCCTGAGAAGAATCCCAAAACTCCTGAAGCAAGTTGTTCACCAATGACTGTTCC
The DNA here is from genome assembly GCF_019279795.1 of Protopterus annectens. Classification (NCBI taxonomy): domain Eukaryota; kingdom Metazoa; phylum Chordata; order Ceratodontiformes; family Protopteridae; genus Protopterus; species Protopterus annectens. The sequence continues at coordinate 512,187,093 of NC_056730.1, read as the reverse complement.
TGTTGCTAAACCCAGTTCTGATTGCTATATCACTAGATCAGGTCATATTTCCAGACCATGTTCCAGATACACGGCAACTTGGACATGAATGTTGTGTTTATTTCTTATTGCCTGTACAATTGCACATTTCTTTTCAAATGTCTTTATATTCTGGGCAATTCATTAGAGGGAACATGTAGATCAGTATGTATGTGTACCTTTAAGAAGCTTTCTAGGGGCTTGCACAAGTGTATAAATACTGAGCACGTGCAAGCCTGACTGCCATTTTGTAGTTAACTGTTGAGATGTAAGCATGTATGTCTGTGTAGTCTGTCAGTTAATCAGTTTGTTTATATTTTGCACTGCTGCTATCCATCCTGATGTGTTTGTGTAATAAAGCATATAAACAAACTACCCAGCCTGCTCATTTTTAATGGGAAACAAGACGAGTGACAAGTTTCTTTAGTTACAGTATTCTAGTTTCTCCTATAACATTTATGAATATGTACGATCTGTAAAGGAGATTCAATCTTCTTCAAACGTTAGGATTTAATGTGCCACACATAATTAGTTCAACAGATAAAACTTTATCAAGCTCCTCTTGCAGCTCCTCCTAACCCCTATTTTCTCCATGTCCAGTTTCTCAAGTTCAGGCTATTTCTTTGTGGTTTTCTTGGTATAGGTGAGTGACCTCATTCTTTTGGATTATTTTGCTTTACTGTGCACTTCTGCTATTAATGATGTTACAATGTTCTCCTAGGCTGAGATGACGTTTTTGGTTTGTCCATCAGTATTCCATGCTTCTGTCATAGTTGTGAATACAGCATGCAAATCACTGATGCTGACATATAGTTACACAGATAGTTACTACATATGTGGTCCAGGAGACCATTGAGGATCCTTGTCTAATTTCCCAGTTGTCCCAGAATACTGTCTGGTTAAGTGACTTGCTCAAAAGTCAACGCACTAGACAAAAGGAGTGAGGGAATCAACTCAACTATTCAGAGCAGCTCATTAACAGCTAATATCCTTACTGCTCTGCAGTAACTCACAGACAGTGTATATACAACATTTGACTGAGTTGTATATCTGTATTAAATTTAGCAAGATAATTTAAGGAGATAAAAAGTCGCTTTATAACTTTTTGGGGTGGGGGAGTGTTAGGTTACGAAAAGTCTGACTGGCTATTTTTTCTCCATTCTCTTTTCTGTCCCCCTCCCTTCTCTTATCTCTTCAGTATGAAGCCTTTCACCTCTAGGTATTTTCACACTTCTAGAAAAGCACTGTTTGTCAAATTTGCCATGCCATTGAAACTGCCAGTGTTAAAACTAAATGCACTAAACTAGTTAAGGTCTAAGCCATACCCGCTTCTATAAATATGGATGTTCAAGTCACACTTGCCACCCATTACATCCCATCTAAGGTGATGGTGAGTTCTACATCAGGGCCAGCTTCTCTGTGTTGTCTGTGCATAGCCCAGCTTACAGAGAGGTGGTGCATCCTAGTCTCATTTTACAGTTCTTAGGTGTCCTGATGTTCCTGCCATTAAACTGAGTTTGATAACGTTAAAGTCATTGTGGAACTTCAACTCATTGGCAAATGGTTTCTTTCTCTTTCCTCTCTTGAACATTTGAGAGGCATTAGAGTGTTAATGCTTATTTTTTCCTAGTCCCAGTGATTTGATGACTTCCCCAGTTCAGATGCCAGAAAGTCTACCTTTTCAAATAATTTTGTATCTTCAGACACTCTGATATTAGGAAGACTGCTGCCAAACCCATGTCCTTTCATGGCATATTTGTTCTATGCTGCCTTTAGGGCATCTAGTGTTGGCTACTCTGGTAAAGGCAGGTTATACCTCATACCATGCTTTTCGGCCCCAAAACTTGGACAGAACCACAAAAGGAGGGGGAATATCAATATTCGTCAAAGATACCCACACCTCCAGGTTGGTGGCACAGCACAAAGCATCAGAGACTATCCGTGTGCAACTAACAGTGGGTAAAACTGGCTTCCAGTTTATAGCCTGCTACAGACCACCCTCCCAAACCCAGGAACCCCACTCAGCCTTCCTGAGAACACTGGAAAATATGAAGGTCTCTCCAAACACCATTATATTGGGTGACTTCAACTACCCAACCATAGACTGGGAGCATTACTCTAGCTCCAACACCCTAGCCCAAAGGTTCCTAGAATTTATAAACTCAAATGCTATGGAACAACTTGTTACCACTCCCACAAGATGGAAAACATACAGGACCTGATCATCACCAACATGGGGACTCTATGCTCCAGACCAGAAGTGTATCCCTCACTGGTAAGATCAGACCATAAACTAATCTCACTGGATATTCACATCCCGACCCCACCCCATGCCCAGAAAACCACAGTGAAAAACTTCTCTAAAGCAAATTTCACACTCCTCAAAACCGAGGTGGAATCCTTCAAAGCCCCGGGCCTGTGGAAAATCTGCCCAGACCACAAAATCCTTTATAAACGCATTCTATGAACACCTTCAGGAATGCATGGATCATGCAATCCCAAATAAAACCAAGACCCAATCCTCCAAAGGCAGGCGTCCTGTCTGGTGGACCCCAGCCATAAACAAACTATACAATAGAAGGAGGAAGCTACTACATGACAGAGCAAAATCCCAAAAAGGGAAGGCATCTCTGATCAGTATTAGCAAAAAACTACGGGCACTCATAAAATCGTCTAAGGCCAGCTTCGAGAGAAAAATTGCACAGGACACTAAGGATAATCACAAGGCTTTCTTTAGTTATGTTAGGAACCTGGGTGGAAATACCCAGATATGCTCAGAATTAGTCCAAAATGACAAAAAATACACCGAACCCACAGACATTGCCAACATCCTAGCTGACAGGTTCAGCGCAAACTTCTCCCCCACCTCCCCACCAAAAGGGCTAATATCTATCCCAGCAGAGTGCTGCCCCCCTGACATCTCAGATGCTCAGGGAAGAGCTGCCCTCTCCAAAGCAAGAAACACAGCATCAATGGGACCAGACGGTGTCCCGGGCTGCATCCTACATGAACTCCAAGAGCTAAACGCAAACCTAAAACTACTTTTCAGTCTCAGCCTTACTACAGGATATGTACCCAAAGAGTGGCGTACAGCAACAGTGGTCCCTCTCCACAAAGGTGGTGCCTCAACGGGTCCTGGAAACTATCGCCCCATAAGTCTCACTAGCTTGGTCTGCAAAGCTATGGAAAGGATCATCATGGACCTTATAAATAAAGATATTGGGGACCTACAGACACTGGATCCTACCCAGTTCGGCTTTGTTAAGGGCAAATCCTGCCTCTTAAACCTGGTCGATTTCTTTGAAACAGTCACCAAGGCCATTGACAAGGGGAAGGTGGTCCACACAGCCTACCTGGACCTCCCAAAAGCCTTCGATACAATACCCCACTCGGGCATTATAGATAAGCTCACCAGCTTAAATATAAACCCCTATGTCACTAGATGGGTTGCAAACTGGCTCAAGGACAGAACCCACATGGTTAGAATTGCCGGAGCCATGTCAGACTCCAAACCAGTTACCAGTGGTGTCCCACAAGGCTCAGTCTTGGGACCTCTGTTGTTCGGTATATATTTCTCGGAGGTACAGGCCAACATGGAAGGACTGTGGCTGACCAAGTTCGCAGATGACTGCAAACTGGGCGCCATAATAGACTCTCCAGTCGACACAAGCATCCTCCAAAAGGGCCTCATAGAAACAGACAACTGGTGCCAGAGCCATGGCCTCAAGCTAAACGCCAAAAAGTGTATAGTCATCCCCTTTGGCAAAAACAAAGTGCCCACAAATTACCACATAGGTGGTAATCCATTAAGTACAGAAGAAGTAATTAGGGACCTGGGGACCCAAGTTGATAGCAATCTCTCATTTGACAACCACGTGGCCAAAGTGGTTAGAAAAACATTTTATATAGCCCACCTAATCATGAAGGGATTCACATCTAGATCAGGGGAGGTCATCGTGCCTCTTTACTCATCCCTCATCAGGCCCATAATTGAGTACAATGCCCCTTTTGGGATCTACCTTACCAGACACCTGCAGCAACTGGAAAGACCCCAAAAGTACCTCACCAAGAGGATCAAGGGGCTCAAACAGATGCCGTATGCTGCCCGGTTAAAGAAACTCCAGCTCTACTCAGTGGCATACTGCCTGCTCAGAGGCGATCTGTGCCTGACGTATAAAGTCATGTCCAACCTGGAATTAATGGACATGTTGCACCTCAGAAAATCCAAATCCCATCGAGCTATGCGCTCGAGGGACTTAAACCTCAGCACTGAAATAAATAGGACATGCTGGAGGGACAGATTCATAACCCAGAGGCTCCCTTCACTCTGGAATAAAATCCCAGTCCAGGTTAGGCAGAGTCCCTCATTGACTCTCTTCAAGAGGAATCTTGATGAGTCGATGGGAGATCATAGGTTTACCCTGGGTATCACTTCTGTGTCACTGTTAGACAGAGGCACAGTATACTAACCTCGAAAAAGGGCATAGCAAAATTAATTTAAAATGGGTGGCGATAGCCATACACACTCTGGCTAGGCTTATAAATGCTCTAGGACAGATAGCCTAGTATGAACCTATGAACCTAGTCTTTCTGTGTCAGCTTCATCTTTGGGACCATTGCTGGCTCCATTGGTTCCCATACCAGTTCAGCCAGTGCTAGTTCAATTTTCTGCTGGCTGGATGTTGTATCTAGCACCTCCTACCCAACATTGCAGGATACACTGATGTAACTGACTTTAGCTCATTACAGCCAGGTGACGCCTTAAGTTATTTTTGCAGTTGCATCTTATTACGTCTGAAAGTGCTGAATATTGCTTGTTCATGTTTGCATTAATAATTCTAAAACCATGCTATATACAAAGTTTTAATAGATTTTATCTTGACGCTTACACAGTCGCAAATACAACTGTATTCATATTTGACCTGTATCTAGTGCATGTAAAGATAAATTAATTGTTGTGCATATTATATTTATTTATATTGTCATAAATATGTTTTCTCTAAGTGTCTCAGCAACCCAGTAGAACAGAAAGAACTGCTTACCCTAATGAAAGCTCTCAATTGGGTGAGCAAAATGTTGCTGATAGTATGTGTGTAACGTGAGTGATTACTGAGATATTAAGCTCTTTACAAAATATTACTAACTTAATATTACTGTGTTTATTGTAACTTATAAATCCATTTTTAAGACCTAGAACCAAAAGAATACTGCCACTATAAAAATAGTTTTTGCTGAAGAGTTTGCCATTTACACTTTAGTAACCCCTGTGGTTCCAGAGATATGAACATTTGTTAGAAATGTGAAGGCATAACTTTTATTTTATCAAAAAGTTTAGGCTCCACACATTTGAAGTTACAGTGCAAACTTCCAGAGCTCCATTAGAGAGAATGAGTTAAAGGGTCATCACTGGCTCTTCAAAATGCAAGACTGTCATTCTACTCCAGCATAAGTTTCTTAAAAGACTCTATTGCCTGCTTCCTTTGCATGTCACCCAGGAGCCTCTGGGTTCTGGTCATTTGGATTTTGAGAGATTATTTTCATCTTCTGATACAAAACATTATTCAGATATCCAAAGGAGGAAGATCATGAAGATTCACCACCTTGAATGTGGGCAATTATGTCAAAGGGCCCACATTCCCACCTTTTTCTCCTGGGCCCTCTATGTTTTGCACATTTGATGAAGTAATTGGTCTGCCATGGAACTTTCCCTTCTGCAGATGAAGACTGCCTGTAAATCTCACTAAACAACTTTCTGGGTGGTACTGTTCTTAATTAATGTTACTGGCAATCTAGTAAATGCAACTGTGGGCAATGGGTAATCCAACCACTGTGACCTCATGTTTCAGAAAGTAATACAGGATCTTTAGAGCCCATCCAGACTATGCTTTATGGATAAGAGACTCCTAACCTGGATGAAACTGTTTCTGTGACCACACAATGGAGAAAACCCATTCCTCAGTCTTAATATCTTTGTCTCCCAGATGAGGAATCCAGTGCTGTGGTGGATCAACTGAGAAAATAAGCCTTTGTGTCTTACGATGCTGAATTATCTTTTTTTAAACACCTGTATTAAATTATCACTTAAGACATAGGCACACATATGCTTACTGAAAAGAAAACATGCCATACTAATATTTACTTACATACATTATATATTAATCTATGTTTTTTCTTTATTTCCAACTCTCATTTAGTCCATGATATAAATTACAAAAATTCCTGCCTTCCCTTAAATCTCACTCCTGTGCATTATTTTGCATGTGTTTCCACAAATTCCATTTATTTCTATGTGATTTGATACTTTTCTAAATGCCCCATTCCAGATGTCCTACCTTATACTTAGTTTTCTGCTCCTTTTTTAAAGGAGTGTCAGCTTTAATAAATCTAAGAGGTTCAGACCCCTGCCTAGATTCAATGAGGTACTAGGTACCTGTTCCGTAACAAGTATTTGGGGAATCCCCCTAGGCCTCCCTGAAGTAATCAGCCATGGTTCCCCCTCCTTAGGTACAGCCTGAGCAGATGTGTAAGTAGGTAGCTCCATGTCAGCCTCAAACTGCATTGTGATGGAGGTAGCTGATAGCGATACTAAACAGTCTTTCATCCAACCCGATGGAGGTGTCGGGTGGAGGCTGGACAGCAGCAGGATCAGTTTGCACCATTTTGGATTTATTTTTAAGTGGCAAGTGAACATTGGGGGGGGGGGTGGATTTGGCCATGGTGCTCTGAGCCAAAAGCTTCAATTGTTGGTTCTCAAAGTAAATGGAGAGAGATGACAGATGACTGTGAAGTGTCTTAGGGGACAAACCTTACACTGCGTATGGTCATGGGTAGCATCCAAGCAAAAAAGACACTGTTTATGTCTATTTTATGGGAAATTTGCCTTCCACACTCACATTTCCCCTTCCCGAATTACATCTAAACTTAAGGTGATATGTAGAAAAAAAGGGAGAGACCTCAACGGGGCACTTATCTATAGAAGGCATGGGAGTGGAACCAACTTGTGAACAGCTTATAGATTTAATTCATACGTTTTGTTCAGGCTAGCAGCAAAGAAGTTTTGAGGATTAAGCACTTGTACATCACATACATACCTTACACCTTGCACTTAGGATATATATCTGACAGGTGTACTTTCCTACAATTAAAATTCACTTTTTCGAAATAGGAAAGTACATCCCCACTTAAGCGAAAGTGCACTTTAATGAAACTGCAGTTTTGCTTAAGCTCACTAGACCAAACCTACTGCACCACAATGGAGTACATTGAAAAATGAGCTGTCCTCCATTGTGGTGCAATAGTCCCGGACCTTAGGGTTAGGGCATGGGTCAAGGTAAGGGGATAGCCCTACTACCTATCCTCTTACACTAACCCATGCCCTAACCCTAAGGTCCATGATTATTGCACCACAGTAGAGGACATAGCCCAATTTGGAATGTCTTCTACTGCGGTGCGATAGTCGTGGACCTTAGGGTTAGGGCACGGGTCAAGGTAAGGGGATAGCCCTACTAACTATCCCCTTACCCTAACCCATGCCCTAACCCTAACGTCCATGACTATCGCACCACAGTGGAGGACATAGCCCGATTTGGAATGTCTTCCACTGTGGTGTGATAGTCACGGACCTTAGGGTTAGGGCATGGGTCAAGGTAAGGGGATAGCCCTACTAACTATCCCCTTACCCTAACCCATGCCCTAACCCTAAGGTCTGTGACTGCTAGTCCATTTGGTCTAATGGGTTTGCGAAAGTGCACTTTCGTGTTTGTTTGGGTGTACTTTTGAAGTTCGAAGTAGTGAACTTTCGTTCTTCAAAAGTACACCCCAAAAGTTCACTACTTTTAACTTCAAAAGTACACCCACACTAACATGAAAGTGCATTTTCGTGAACCCGCTAGATCGAACGGACTAGCAATCACAGACCTTAGGTTTAGGGCACGGGTTAGGGTAAGGGGATAGTTAGTAGGGCTATCCCCTTACCTTGACCCGTGCCCTAACCCTAAGGTCTGTGACTATTGCACCACAGTGGAAGACATTCCAAATCAGGCTATGTCCTCCACTGTGGTGCGATAGTCACGGACCTTAGGGTTAGGGCATGGGTTAGGGTAATGGGATAGTTAGTAGGGCTATCCCCTTACCTTGACCTGTGCCCTAACCCTAAGGTCTGTGACTATCGCACCACAGTGGAGGACATAGCCCGTTTTTCAATGTCCTCCATTGTGGTGCGGTAGGTTCAGTCTAGTGAGCTTAAGCGAAACTGCACTTTCGTTAAAGTGCACTTTCACTTAAGTGGGGATGTACTTTCCTATTTCGAAAAACTGAATTTTCGTTGTAGGAAAGTACACCTATATCTGACATATGGCACCAAGAAGATGTAAACATTTTGGTATGCCGGACGGATGTTCAGCTATCCTTGGCAGAATATCCCAGGAGTAAATACTGCAACAGTGAGAAGCAGGACATCTACTGTTATGGTAAGGTATACTCAACTGTATTTTTTCTCTCTCTCAGAATATTCAATATTTAAGATATAGGTGGTTTAGATTTTGATTGCCATTTTCTAGTAAGTGCTTTTATGGCAGTAAATAGATTTAAACTCAATAAAACCTTACTGTGTCTATGCATTTCAGATCCTGTGTCCCACCTCAAATGAATCATTTCCTTAATTACAGCTGTTTTCTGCCTCAATATTCCTGACACGAGTATTCTGTGAATTTTTAAAATCTGCCTACTCATTACACTCCCAAAATACATGTTCGCAGTTACCTCTTTCTTCCCCATCATGCTTCCAACATTTGCTATCTAGCCTAGGAAAAATTCTCTGAAGTCTGCCTGGGGTATAGAAATACCTATGCATACACTTTCAAGCAAAAATCATATACCTTCTAGACTTTGTTGCATACTTGGGAGCCATACATATGTCCTCGTATTGCTCCCTTGTAAACTGCTTTTTGGTCTCTCTTCCCAATCTCATCTAACCTCCTCTGATTCATATAGATGTCTTTCTTTATCACTGTTGCAATATTCTTTACTAACGGGATCTCCTGCCTAGGACAGCCCGATGTTCAGCCAGTATACCAAAGCCTTATGATCTTGTATGTACAGCCTTCTTTTATACCCATGGTAGTAAATGGGTTGTCCTTCAGTCGGTCAGTGCAGTTTCTTTCCTTTTTCCCTTCACCTCAGTCTGCTAGTGAGAGTCTTGCTTATCCTAAATTCACACAGACAGCTCAGATACTATTTGGGTAAAACTAAGGCCATTCATAAGTCTGGCCAACTTTTTTGTTTCTTTTTATCCCGGGACATTATGTTTGGCTGTTTCTAAGCAAACCTTCTCTTCTTGGATATCTAAGGCCATTTTTTTCTCTTATTCTTTTCATGGCAAATCTTTGCTCTGTTAGAGCTCATTCCACAAGGGCTGGGATAATTTTGAGATGAGCATTATTGGTAGAAGCCTAGCTCAAGAGTTTGGAAAGCGCGAGCTGAAATAAATGTCTGAGTCTGTTCCAAGACTCGGAACCGAGCCCCACAGTCAAGGATTAGTGAAGATTGACAACACAGATGGAACATTATGGTAAGACATAGCTTCTTTTTTTTTATTTCCCTTTAAGGTGCCTTTACTGTTTGCACCTAAAACTGATCAACACCCCCAGAATGTGCAAGAAAAAGAACAATGTCTTCTAACCACTATCACAGACTTTCATTCTCCCCAGAATCCCTTTTCTAGGATTCAAAGAATTCAGAGAAAGTTGATTTTTCAATACACATCACAGAACTTACTTAGCAATAAAATGCTGCTGCTGGCTAGCCCTCTTCACCCAAATGTCCACAATCACTGGTGAAATGGGGATAGTCTCAACAATCTAACAGAGATTTTGCCATTCCTGTCTTCCACTTCAACCTTTTTTGCATGGAAGCGATCAGCAGGAGATTCTTCCTCCACCTTTGTCAGTGGAGCAAGATGTCCAAACAGGATTTAGATGTGTGAGATCATCAGAAGTTTTTATTTCATGCCATTAAAGCATAGGACCAAAGGCTTTTTTTCTAGTCCTGCTAGACTTTTTACCATGTGCAAGTGAGGAAGGAAGTACACTAGCTTCTCATAAACAGAGTCATCCAAGATGTTCCAGCAGACTGGCGAGAAAGGTTTTTGTTTTGGATTTGCCAAAAAGAAAAAAAGACATCTTGTATTTATTCCAAAAGACCACTTTCAAATGGTCATGCTGCTATTCATCCTGCCATGTCTGCCAAAAGGCAACTGACTGTTGTTTCACCCTGCAAGATACTTGTCTACACAAAAATTGCCAAATCATTCAGGATGTTGCTCTGCTTTTGAACAGGGACCAGTCATTAACAGTTTCAATCCAAGCCGATTGGTCTGACTTCCATCCCCCCCCCCCGTGTTTTCAGTAAATGCATGGCAGTAGTGATGGCATATCTCTGCCAGCAGGGCATCAGAGGTTTCCCCAATCTGGATGACTGGTTTCTAGTATTGCACATGATACAGTCTTGTTAAACCCAAAGAACTTCCATTCTATTTGTTTTCTTGGGTGGGGGGTCAACATCAATCTGATAAAGTAAAAGCTCAGTCCCACCCAAGACATTCTGTTTATAGGAATTATGATCTAAACCAAGAAAGATGGAGTTAGTTTAGCTTTGAACAAGGTGCAAAACATCCTGCAGTTAATTTCATTCTTGTTCTCTCAGACATGAGTACTAGCTTTTTTCCCTCTTTTGAGTTCTGGTATTGGCAGCAGCCAGACTATGCATGATGGTCTTGCAGCAGACATGCACAACTGAGTAGTCACAGCATTTAGATCCACTTGAGAAGCTGTCTACTATGGTCTTTTCATTTAGATAGTCTTCTTCAGGACAACTACATGATTTTTTTCTACACCCTCAGCAGTATAGTCATCACAGATGCTTGTGCCCTAAGGTGAGGGAGCACTTTAGTGAGTGGATGGTGCAAGAAATATGGCTTCTATAGGAGTCATCATTACATGTCAGACATTCTGGAAATACAAGTGGTCTTGCCTAATGTTACAGGCCTTACAGTATTAGCTCTTCATTCATCCAGTAAAGTTGTAGTCTGGCATGTCAAAAAACAAGACAAAACAAAATCCTGTCCCCACTGTCAAGGAGCAGTGAAAGTACTGGAGTCGGTAATCTCAACCTTTTTCTGATTTATATGCATTCACCAGCAGTCTTGTGGATAGATTCAGCCAATATCTGTTGATGCCCCATGAGTGGTCACTCACTGTTTGCTTCTCTAACCAGTGCTAAATATTAAGCACTTTTCTCACTCACTCCAGTACTCTGCACACAGAGCAATGATACATTAATTCATGACTGACCTTGGAGGTTAGATTACGCTTTCCTTCATTTCCTTTGTTGATGGTATTTATCCAGAAGACCAAACATCACATGGTCATGCTAATATTTAGTAGCTCTGTTTTGGTCCAGACAGCTGTTGTTTCAGGTGGAGCTTCCTCTGAGGCGGCATCTGAAGAGCACTGTCTTGTCCTTCTAGTAAGGTATATGCAAGTCTTCAGCCTCTGAAATTAAGTTTGACTGCTGCACGTCCATGGACTTCAATGGATCAAGGATTCCTGGAACAGGCTGATTATATCGCAAAGCCATCCACTCAAATGGATGTAAAGGAAACAGAGGAAAGGCTTTCAATCTATACTGTGAATCACAACCTGAATCCCCTTTTAGCCTATTTCTGTAGTTCATTGTTTTTCTGAAATCTTTAACTTGGTTTAAGTACATTTATCTGCTATGTCCAGCTTTCATGCCGATCAGGATTTGTCATCTAAAGCTTCCCTTCATCTTCCTGTCAGGAAACCTATTACTCAAGGGGTTTCTATGAAATTCTACAGAAACACAACCTTTGTTTGAATCAGCAGCTACTGCTGCTTGAAATTTTTGACATGTTGACATGGATGACCCTTTTTTTAATATCAGTGAGACGTCATCTAGTAGGATCTCAGTTGTGTGTGGTGTCATCTCATTAATCCCTCTATACCAATTTTTCTGCATAGAGAAGGATTTTTTGATGCTCAGTTTTTCCAATGTAAAAACTGGGACAGAATCTACAACAAGCAGAACAAACAATGCCCTTAGATTGACAGTTAAATTGGCCATTTATCCTCATCAACAATTTGTTCAGACTGAGTTCTTCACAAATTAAGATAGACTTGCAGTAGTTGCAAAAACTACACTTTTTCATGCCAGCTCCTTCCAACCTACCACAGGTCTTGGATTCAAGGATTGAGTTAAGATTCCTACCTCTTTTAAACATCACAGAGGGTTTCATGACCAATTCTTCTCTAAATTCACTCTCATAGGTCAAAAGACACTTTTTTTGATAATATTCTTGATCAACATACCATCACAAGAGAAGGTGGTAATAAAATAATTAATGTAATCCCGTTCTTGAAAGTTATTAGAAACATTCAAATCATTGTTACCAGGTATAGTGTTGCTGTGGTTAGTATGTTGGTTAGTAGTTTGTCTTGGTCCACCTAAAATGGGAATAAAATGTTTACTTTTATGTTTATTAATGATTTAAAACATGAAGTTATCCATAGGTTTGGTAGGATAACCCCATCTCAAAAATACATTTTTCAACAGGAGACATCCCAAAAAACTTCAACTGTGATCATTTTGGCTGCTCGAACAAAGTGGCCCTTGACCACTCCCCTCTTTTGAGCTATGGGATGGGTACTACCGAAATGCAGGAAGCTGTTGGAATATGTCTTCTTCCTAAACATTTTAAAAGTAAACTTTTGGTTACAACAATCTTTCTGTAACCAGATATCAAGATATGAAATATGCATTTTGTTACTAACAAAGGTAAACTTGATGAATTCTGTAGTTTGATTCATGTAATTAAGGAGCCAGGGTATATCATCACTTCTATTTATTGTAAAAGCAATAAATAGACAAAATATTACAAACTGGTTTCAGCTTAACCCTTCTTCAGTGCAAACAGAAGCATATAAACCCCATCCGCACCTATGTTTAAATACACAGAGCAACCCCCCCCAACTTACACCAGTCACAACATATCATTTAAACCTGGAGAAAATAAAGCAACTAATTTAATAATCCAAAACTTTTTATTTAAAATATCAATCCAACCTAGTTTATTACATCCCTTTAACCATAATACGATCAAAAGCACTAAATCTAAACTTAGCAGTAGGGTGTTGTTAAACATGTCTATATAAAGCATTAGGCATTCTATGACCCTGAATGTCACTTAAATGTTCAAAAATACAAATCTTAAACTGTCTAGATGTTTGTTCTACATAAAATGCAGAACATTGACATTCAACCAAATAAATAACTCATTCTGAAATATAATTGACAGCAACTAATATCAAACGCCACAGATGTATTTACAGAAGAAAAATGTTTGATCTTCATAACATGCTGACAAGCAGTGCAGTGCCCACATGGAAAACACCTGATTAAGGGTATTCCTTCAATAGATTGTTGTACACTATTAGCAGTGGACAAAGACTATTTAAAATGGTTCAAATTTTTTTTAACACTTTTCCCTTTTCTGTAAGTAAACTGACAGCATACAGGCAACATTTTACCTAAGTTCTTATCTGTCAAAAGAATGTCGCATTATTTATCAATTAAATTACAAAACTGTCTAGTATTGGCACCAAACATAATAAATTGAACATAATGGTCCTTTCTAGAATGTGTCTTATATTTTAACAACATAGGTGTGGATAGGGTTTATATGCTTCTGTTTGCACTGAAGATGGCTTATACCAAAACCGGTTTGTAATATTTTGTCTATTTACTGTTTTTACAATAAATAGAGTTTCATTATTCACCTATTTTATGCTGGCTGGTTTCTTTTGTGATTTTGGTTTTATTTTTTGGCCATGCACAGTTGCAGTACTTGCATAACTTTGTAGTCTTTATCATCACTTCTACCATCCCAAAGGATAAAAATGTCATCAAGGTAGTGGGTGAAAATGACACAAAGCTGGAAAAACTCAGATTTAAATAAATGTTTCTTCTCCCATTTAATCAAAATAAATTTATGCTCCAGTCTAATTTATCCCATCAGTACATTTCCAAATTGGAAGAAATCAGAGGTAACAGGAACATATAAATCATGCAACTAGGCAAGGGTGGGGGGGGGGGGTCTGGTGTTCATAAATGCTCAGGACTATCATAAGAAGATGGCTATCCTTTTTTCCACTGACACATATGACAGAGTAACTCAGAATGTGTAACATTGCATATGGAAGAATAAGGAACAACTTGAATAATCTGTTTATTGATCAATTGTTAACAATCAATGAGTGCAATGACTTGAATATATCTTATCCAAGAATTCCATCTATGGTCAGTCTCCAAAAAATACATAAATGTAAAGATCAACCACTGATGCATCCCGTTGTTGATGGCAGAGGATCTGTCACTCATCCCCTAATAACGTTTTTACACATCAAACTGAATGATTTTGTGTTCCAAGAAAGTCATGTCTGCAGAGATTTTGAAGAAAACCAACCCTTTACTTTTGAAAGATTCCTATATTTTCATAAAGGTGGATGTTCGGGATTTGTATTTTGTCATTCCACATTATTTCGGCATGGAATGGTTTTGTGAATATTTTAATGAAAAAGGTATATCACAAGACTTGGTGAACACCTATGAGACACTTTTAGAAATGGTTCTCAAGAATGATTTCATCAGATTTGAGGATGACCTTTTTCTACAAAAAATTGGTGTCACTATGGGTGCTGCATGTGGGGGTTTAATTGCAAACATCACTATGATTCAATGGAAGAATAAACATTTATTTAAGTCTGAGTTTTCCGTTTCTTTGTCTTTTACACCTATGACCTTGATGACATTTTTATCCTTTGGGATGGTTAAAGTGATGATAAACCCCAGCTCCTTAATTGTATTAATCAAACTACAGAATTCCTCAGGTTTACATTTGTGAGTAACCAGATGCATATTTCATATATTGATATTTGGTTATAAAAAGATTGTTGTAAAGGAAGGTTTAATTCTAAAATATTTAGGATGGAAACATATTCCAACAGCTTCCTGCATTTTGATAGTATCCATCCCATGGCTCAAAAGAGGGCAGTGGTCAAGGGCCAATTTGTCCGAGCAATCAGAATGACTACTGTTGATGAAGTTTTTTTGGGATGAGTTTCTCCTGTTGAAAAATATGTTTTTGAGGCAGGGTTATCCTACCAAATGTTTTGATAACCTCATGTTTGAAGTCATCAGTGAACTTGAAAGTAAATACTTTATTCCCATTTCAGGTGGACCAATGCAAACTACTAACCGACATAACAACAATATACCTGGTAACAATGATTTGAGTGTTTCTAATAACATACAAGAATGAGATCACATTAATTCTTTTATTACCACCACTTGTGATGGTAGGCTGATCAAGAATATTATCGAAAAAATAATGGTGTCTTTTGACCTATGAGGGTGAGTTTAGAGAAGGACTGGGCATTAAACCTTCTGTGGTGTTTAAAAGAGGTAGGAATCTCAAATTGATTTTTGAATCCAAGACCAGTGGTAGGCTGGAAGGAGCTGGCATGAAAAAGTCTGGTTTCTGCAACTATTAGAAGTTTATCTTAGTTTTGTGAAGACCTCAGTCTGAACAAATTGTTGGAAAGGATAAATTGCCAATTTAACTTTCAGTCTAAGGGGTTGTTTGTTCTGCTTGTTGTAAATTCTGTCCCAGTTACTATATTGGAAAAATTGAGCTTAAATTAAAGGACATAATTTAACATGATATTAAATGCAAAAAGGAGAACAATGCCTTATTTAAACACATCCACTTATATCCTGGACATGAGTTCAGATTTTGTATTCTTGAACAAATAGTGTGTGACAAGAGGGGTGGCCCATGGACCTTATTGCTGAACAAATGTTAGCTTTTTTTGGCAATTACGAACAAAAATGAATAACTATCCTGGGTTGAATGACTTTATTTCTTGTCTATTAAAACTAAAATCATTGCAGATAGTATTTTAAAAATCTTGTATATATTTCTTTATTTTTTATATTATGGTTGCTTGCTCGATCATTGAGCATCTGTTTAAATGGGGAAGACTTGGTTGTCTGTGATTGGATCAAGCATGATAATATCATGCTTTTCTTTTTACAACTGGCTATTTTCTCTGTTCACTAGGATTGGATATAATGTTTGGAGGCTTGGCAATCTTGAGAGTTGTGACTGGCTATAATGTTTTACAAAGTTTATTTAAGCCTTAATTCATTGATTAGTTTTATCTGATGAAGTTTCATAGCATGAGATGAAAGCACTTATCCTGAGATTTCATATTAGATTTGTGTTTATGTTTTATTATTAAAAACGTTTCTCATTCTTTTAAACCACGAGTCTATGCTGTGCTTGTATCTTTGAAACGGGTTTTTATAAGTAATCATTTTCTGTTATCAGCAGCTACTTCCCACAAGTCTTCAGGGAGCTCATCAGCATCTTTCATGGTAGACACTGTTGAACCATCTACTTTTTTAATGAATGTTCCTAGTTATGAAGCCCATATGCCACTGTCTCTTCTGGCTTTCCACAAAAATTGTAGAACTATCAGACTTAAAAAAAATTATAAACAGGGTCATCTTCCAGGAGATTCCTGAGCAAACTCCAGTCGTGCTACTATAAAATTACCAAGTTTGTCTCCAACATGCCAACTCACACACATCATTGCCTGGCCATTAAATCTATAAATAGGTTTGAGTTCCCTCATTACCTACATTACTCCCAACTTACTCTCACCCACAAACTAAAAAATAATCCAAACTTCTGCCCATCCCTTCAAACTATAATACAAACACACCCCTTAGGTCCTAACCATAACTAAACCTAAGAAAAGAGCTGGACAATGTCTCTATTCCCATTCCATTGCCAAACTTTGGAATGCGTTCTCTCTCTCTTATTCAACTAGACTCTTTAAAAACATTTAAATTTGCACTAAAGAAAACTATCTCAATAACCATGTCTGTTCTTGTAGTCATATAATTAAACTGCCTTACATGTTTTGGCCACTATACACTACAAATACTTTTACAAACTTAATATAGTTGCAATTTACACTGTCTTTGTATCCAATCTCTCTTGCTTTCTTTATTTCTGTGGCTGAATAAACAGAATTTATTAAACAATATTCTTACTTATGAGAATATACAAACAGAATTACTAAAAATCGAACAAACTGGGTTTATTTTTCTTATATTGTATATCTCTAAATATGTATTCGTCTTGTATATCTACTTCAATTTGTATTGTGTAAAAACGTTCTTGACTGTCAAAGTTAAGCTGATGTTATATAAAAATTTCTGTGCTTATATGGAGCTTTTCGCCCTAGGCCTTCACTTGAAAATGGGTCAGTGGCCCAATGGACATTCCCGGTTAACAAATGTCAATAAATAAATAATAAATAAATAAATAAATACCCTGTTGTAAACTGAAGTCTCCAGCATGTCAAGAAGTGTTAAATATGTATACCGAAGAAGTGGCACAGACATCTAAGTTCAACAGAAGAGAAAGAATTGGACAATAATCTCTCATTAAGAAAAAAAAAAAAAAAAGATTCAAATGGTGTTTGTCACCTTGCTTTCCTCCACTAAATTAGCATTCTCAGTAGCACCCATAGCTTTTCATGGGCATTGCTAGACATATGAACAATTTAAAAAGCTGACTTAGACTTTAAAGATATGATGCATTCTAAGGCATCCCATTACTTTATACAGTCAGAGAACCTCTGTTAGGTATGGAGCATTGTGAATGGTATCAGGAGCAGAAGGAAGATCATCTTTAATTGGTCCACTGCTCCCCTTTGCTCGTCTCCATGAAAGCATTATTTTCTGTCTCCCTTTCCAGACTGAAGATCCCCTACTTCTCTTCTAGGAGTTTATGGCTTTAAGAACATCATGAGGAAGGTCAAGCATGTCTTAGTATTTAAGACAGTCTTCTCAAAAATTCAGACAAACAGCTGCTACAGTACATGGACCTTACTGAACTGCTTTATTTAACCATACAGTGAATGAGAGATTATGGGTAGTGGAC
The DNA here is from genome assembly GCF_019279795.1 of Protopterus annectens. Classification (NCBI taxonomy): domain Eukaryota; kingdom Metazoa; phylum Chordata; order Ceratodontiformes; family Protopteridae; genus Protopterus; species Protopterus annectens. The sequence continues at coordinate 512,168,984 of NC_056730.1, read as the reverse complement.
ATACTGTTATCAGTGTTCCAAATAGGTTTGAGTTTATAAGGGTTTTAGCATCCTTTTAAAGCACATTAATGTTGCTTCCTCAGTTATATGTGCAGCTGAGTGCTTCCTGTAGTCAGCCAACTACAGCTGAGTTGCTTTAAGGCAATGAGTTTTGGAACACCTTAACTCCTGGTGTAAAAACACGAAACAAATGACCAATATGTAGAAATAGACAACAACAGCATTGAACCAAACAATTTAATAGTTAAGCGCTTTCATCCGCTGATATAGCAGGACTTCATCAGAACAAGAAATAAGTCAAACAGTCAGCATAAATACCCATGACACCAAGAAAAACATGACATAGATAATTAAACCAATTAATCGATTAAAGTGAAATGTAAAAAACAGAGTATATGTTAAAATTGTATGTATAAATGCATATATACAAATTGTATAATAAATAATCACAATAAATATAATATGAACCTTGGACTGATAAAAAACTTAAATATATATACACACACATATATATATATATATATGTGTGTATTTAACAAATAAATAACATATATGAAAATTAAATAGCATACATAGATTTTAGTTTCAATAAATTGACAATGGAAATAACATCATTAAGCCCAGGAAAACAAGAAGCATTACATTTCAACTGCCATCTGAGTTCCAAAAATTCAAGAAAAATGTCACAAGGATCCCCTCTGTGACCTGTGATTACAATGTCAATGACAAAAAATTTAAAAGTATGAGTAGAAAAAATGTTTATGTCCCTATAAAGTGCATTGGGTTCATCCTTTTTAGAGATGTCATAATTGTGTTGATAAATTCTATATCTAAATTGCCTGATAGTTTTGCCAATGTAAAAACAATAACTACATTGACATAAAGTGACATAAACAATACCTTTACTGTCACAATTAAATCTCCTTTTATGTTTGATTTGTCCAAAACCATAAACAAAACAATCAATACCTTCAAGAATGAATCTACACTGTGAACAACGTCCACATTTAGACATTTTGCCAGTAGGTAAAGATGGCAAAGGCCTTTCAATGAGGTTTTTCAAACACATGTCCTTTCGATATATTATAATGGGTTGTTCACCCAATTTGTTAAAAATGTATTGATCACATTTAAAAATTCCCCAAAGCTTCCTAATAATGTGATTGATATCCATAAATTGTAAATTAAAAGGCAAAATAAGGGCCTTACTGTATAAATTCCTAGAAGAATCAGATTCCAAGTTCAAATTTTGGACTATGGGGTTCCCCAATAAAGGCGTGTAAAACCCATTCGACCTCTTTGTCTGAACTTCAGTAAAGATTTTGGTTAAAAAATCTTGTGGGTAGTCCCTCTTCAAAAACATGTCCAATAATTTACTACATTCATCAAAGAATTGCTGTTCATTACTGACCATTCTTGCTAGTCGAACACATTGGCCTTTGACTATGGCCTTCTTTTGATGAATGGGGTGCCAACTTTGAAAATGAAGATACGAATTTGAATAAGTAGGGTTCCTAAATAAAGTTGACTCAAATCTGTGTAGTAAAGTGTTTTTAACCAAAGTGACATCAAGGAAATTGATTTGTACATTGTCACATGACATAGCAAACTTAAAAGTTCTGTCGAATTGTTAATAAACGCAAAAAATTCCTCTAATCTTTCCATACTATTATGCCAAAAAATAATGATGTCATCAATAAAACACCTGTAAAGACACCAACAATCTTTGTATTCAGAACTAAAACAGTATTGATTTCCCAGAATGCCATTCCGACATTGGCAAAAACAGGAGCACAAGCAGAACCCACGGCCACTCTATGAGTTTGTTTGAATAAATGGCCCTCAAAACTAATGAAATTGTTTTGTAAGACAATTTCGATGAGACTGCTCAATAAAACACTTTTGTCATGACCTAAATCAGAACGAAGGGCTAAAAATTGGAAAAAACAGTCAATACCAATGTCGTAGGGAATACTGGCATACAGATATTGACATCAATACATACAAAAATGATGTCATCCCAGTACAAAATATCATTGACCACAGAAAGAAAATCCCATGAATCTTTGAGTAAAAAGGAATAGTTTTTAAACACAGCCTTTGTCTCTTGGTCAATGTATTTGGCAATAAAAAAGGTCTTGGAACTCTTAGCATCTACAATTTGCCTCAATGGAGGGTCTTCCAAACATTTATGGACCTTCAGTAGACCAAATACTGTTGGTGTTCTGGGAAACTGAACTTTACGGTACTCTAAAACACCCAAGGAAATCCGGTTATTGAAAACCAAATCTTCCAAAAATAAATCCATCTGGTGCAATGCACCGTTTAGCTCATTTAAAGAAATTTTCACATAAACATCCGTAAACAAAATGGCTAAGATTTTATTAATATAATCATTTTGACTCATAACAACCAGACCACCACCCTTGTCTGGAGTGGTCATGGGTTCTGCTTGTGCCCCTGTGTTTGCCAATGTCGTAATGGCATTCTGGGAAATCACTACTGTTTTTAGCTCTGAATACAAAGATTGTTGGTGTCTTTACAGGCGTTTTATTGATGACATCATTATTTTTTGGCATGACAGTATGGAAAGATTAGAGGATTTTTTTGCATTTATTAACAATTTGACAGAATTTTTACAGTTTATTATGTCATGTGACAATGTACAAATCAATTTCCTTGATGTCACTTTGGTTGAAAACACTTTACTACACAGATTTGAGTCATAGGTTCATAGGTTCATAGGTTCATACTAGGCTATCTGCCCGAGGGCATTTACAAGCCTAGCCCATAGTTTTGTGGCTTACACCACCCCTTTAGTATGGGGAACTATACCCATTATTTTGCTGTGCCTCTGTTGAGCAGTGACACTGAGGTAATCCCTGGGGTATATCTGCGATCTCCCATCCATTGGTCAAGATTTCTCTTGAACAAGGCCAGCGAGGTGCTCTGCCTCACATATACCGGGATTTTATTCCACAGCATAGGGAGTCTTTGGGTGATGAATCTATCCCTCCAGCACGTCCTATTAATAGCCGTGTCGAGGTTTAAGTCTCCCGCCCTTGTGACTCTGACGGATCTAGATTTTGTGAGGTGAAGCATATTCATCAAATCTGGGTTTGACATGGCCTTGTATGTTAGGCAAAGGTCACCTCTGAGCAGCGGTGGCGACTGAATAGAGCTGGAGTTCTTTCAGTCGGGCAGCATAGGACAGATGTTTGAGACCCTTTATCCTTTTGGTGAGGAACTTTGTGGCCTCTCCAGCTGCTGCAAGTGTCGTGTCAGATACATTCCGAATGGGGCATTGTACTCAATCATTGGTCTGATGAGTGATGAGTATAGGGAGACTATGACCTCCCTTGATCTAGATGAGAATCCCTTCATGATAAGGTGGGCAATGTAGAAGGTCTTCCTAACTACTTTAGCTACATGGGTGTCGAATGACAGACTACTATCAACCTGGGTCCCCAGGTCCCTGATAACTTCTTCTGTGCTCAGTGGATTGCCACCTATTTGGTAGCTAGGGGTAACCTTGTTTTTCCGAAGGGTATGACTATGCATTTTTGGCATTTAACTTTAGGCCATGGCTCTGGCACCAGTTATCCGTTTCTGTGAGACCCTTCTGAAGGATATCTGTGTCAGATGTGTTTTCTACTATGGCACCCAGTTTGCAGTCATCTGCAAACTTTGTCAGCCATAACCCTCCTGTGTTTGCTTGTACTTGGAAAAGTAGATGCCAAACAAGAGTGGGCCCAGGACTGAGCCCTGTGGTACACCACTTGTGACAGGCTTTGAGTCTGACATGGCGCCAGCAACTCTGACCCTGTGGGTTCTGTCACTCAGCCAGTTTGCAACCCATCTTGTGATGTATGGGTTAACATTTAAGCTGATGAGTTTTTCAATGATACCCGAGTGGGGTATTGTATCGAAGGCCTTCGCCAGATCGAGGTAGGCTGTATGGACTGCCTTTCCCTCATCAATGGCTTTGGTGACTGTTTCAAAAAGTCAACCAAGTTTAGAAGGCATGATCTGCCTTTGACAAAGCCAAACTGGGATGGATCCAAAGTCTGCAAATTCCCTATGTCTTTATTTATGAGGTCCATTATGATCCTCTCCATGGCTTTGCAGATAAGGCTTGTCAAGCTAATGGGCGGTAATTTCAGGGTCGGTGGAGGCACCGCCTTTGTGAAGTGGGACCACAGTTGCAGTGCGCCACTCCTGGGTACGTATCCAGAGGTAAGACTATGATTAAACAGCTGTCCTAGCTGTGGGTTTAATTCCTCGTTGAGTTCATGGAGCACACAGCCGGGGACACCATCAGGTCCCATGGATGCTGTGTTTTTGCTTTGGAGAGAGCAGTTCTCACTTGGGCGTTGGAGATGTTTGGGGGCTGCAATCACTTGGTATAGATATCTCTCCTTTTGGGGAGGGGAGAAGTTTGCACTGAACCTGTCAGCCAGTATGTTGGCAATGTCTGTAGGATCAGTAATCTTCACATCATTTTGAACTAGTTCTGAGCATATCTGGGAGTTTCCTCCCAGGTTTCTAACATAGCTAAAGAAGGCCTTATGATTGTCTTTTGAGTCTTTAGCTATTTTTCTCTCAAAATTTGCTTTGGATGATTTTATGAGAGCTCTTAGTTTTTACTTATAGTGATCAAGGGTGTCTTACCTTTTAAGGATTTTGCTCTATCTTGTAGTAGCTTCCTCCTTTTGTTGTAGAGTTTGTTTATGGCTGGGGTCCACCAGACTGGACGCTTGCCTTTGGTACAAAGAGTCTTTGTTTTGCTTGGGATTGCCTTATCCATGCAGTCCTGCAGGTGCTGGTAGAAGGCATTTGTAAGTGATTCAGCGGCTTGAGTACTGTTTTCTGCAGGCTCGGGGGCCTTAAAGGAGACCACACTAGTCTTTAGAAGTGTGAAGTCGGCTTCGAGAAGTTCTTTACTGTGGTCTTTTTATTTCAGGTGGGGTGGGATGAGGACCTCCAGCGAGATTAGTTTGTGATCTGATCTCACCAGTGAGGGGTATACTTCGGTGTTGAACATTGTGCTCCCATGTTCATGATGATGAGATCAAGTATGTTTTCTCCTCTTGTGGGGATGGTGACTAGTTGTTCCATGGCATTTGAGTTTATGAATTCCAGGAACTTTTGGGCTAGGGTGTTTGGGCTTGAGTAGTGTTCCCAGTCTATATTAGGGTAATTGAAGTCACCTAGTATGATGGTGTTTGGTGATACATTTATCCCTCTAGTGTTTTCAGGAAGGCCATGTGAGGTTCCTGAGTTTGTGAGGGTGGCCTGTAACATGCTACAATTTGTAGAGCAGTCTTGCCTATGGTTAATTGCACCTGGATGGTCTCCGATGCATCGTGCGTTGCCACCAGTCTTGAGGTGTGGGTGTCTTTGATGAATATGGATACCCCACCTCCTTTCTTGGTATTGTCCGGATTTTGGGGCGGAACGCATGATAAGAGGTAAAACCTGATAGTGCTGGGGTGCTCTCAGGAGCCTTGAACCAGGTTTCTGTCACTGCACAGACATCGATGTTCTCCATACTGAGAAGGGCCTCGAGTGCGTGCATTTTGAGATTTAGACTTCTGGCATTGAGCAGCATTACCCTTAGTTTTTTCCTTTTTTGTGTTCTAGGGTGGTAGGTTTAGAATTTGAGCCTTGCCTAAAAAAGGCACTATTGGGGTGGCAAGAGCCTTTGCCAATATCCGGAATCCCAGGGGTGACAGGTGCAAGCCGTCCCTTGCGAAGCAGCGTGGCTTGTCCAGCATGTCATCCCAGGCAGACAGACATTGGATCCCCTTTGAATGACACCAGAGTTTAAGCCAATTGTTAAAGCTGATCATCTTATCTCTGTATTGTGGCATCATTCTTGGTGAAGGTAGGATACTGCTCAAGGTCAGGGTCATACCTGCCTGGGCTACATAATCAGAGAGCTCCTCAATGTCTCTTTTCATGTAGTCCAAGGAGGTATGTCCCAGGTCGTTTACACCAGCGTGGACAATGACTGAGTCGTATTTGTACCTGCTGTTGAGAGACCTGAGTGCTTGCGTTATGTGGCGGATTCTAGCGCCCGACAGGCAGCTTACTGTGACCTTCTCCTTACTCAGTCTGGTGAGCGCGACGTCAGTGTGTCTGACTATGGAGTCACCAATGACTAGTGTGTCTGGCATTGTGTTTGGCCTTAAGGGCTGTGACTGTTTGACACTCTGACTGTGAGGTCTATGTGTTGCAGGTGTTGTGTTCTGAGGTGGTGGTTGTTTGGGTGTCTGCTTTGGTGGCCTCTGCTGTTTTGGTAGATTTTTGATCAGAGCCGCCGAGTATGTCTTTGTGTGTTTATGTGTATGATTTGAAGTTGTGATGGTACTATGTGAGACTGGGTCTATAGTGTGTGTGGTAACCTTCTCCTCCTTACTGGTCTTGCCAGTCCTATGTTGAGAGAGCTCAGCCTCCAGTTTGGCCGTATAGTTGCATCTCTCGCATGTATTTGTGTTTTGTGGGAGGAGGAGAGGGTTGTCTGTGTACATGAGGCAATTGTAACATTGCCTCAATATTCCCAGGTTCACCAGCTGAGCAGGAGAGGACACTAGCAACTGATCCCTCGACATGCTAGAAGGACTGGACAAAAAAACTTTAAAAGAGATTCCGGGGGACGTGGGTGACCGAGAAATGGGGGTTTGCCTTTTGGGGTGCTATCTATAAGAGTGCCGTATCAAGGTAATAAGTACTGTAGGAGCAAGTGCTAGGTTTAACAGATAGAGAAAAGTCTACTTGGAGTCAAGTAGAGATGATCTTTTTAGGTATTAGAGAAAGTGCTAGTAACAGGGATGCTTAAAGGTAAGATTGAAAAGAATGCACTCTGCAGTGTGCACTAGAGAAGTTAGATATGAAAGTAGGTAACTTGAGTTTTACCTGTTTAAAAGTTAAGGTTTAGTGGAGAGTTACTATTTTTAAAACAGTAAGATGGACTGAAAGGGGTGGTTACTTTTGTATTTTGGTGCTATGAAATACTGTAGGATGGCCAATAAATTTAAATAATTGAAGGGGTGGGATTTCAAAAGTGATGGTTTTGTGATTACTCACATAAGCCAGTGAAAGTAGAGAGAAATGAGATATATGGTCAGATTAACATAAGAGGCGGGCAACTAGAAAGACAGTGGTATTTAACAAGACAACTTAAATGGGTGGGAGGGAGGGAAAAATTCTGCCTGACTCAGAACAGAGAGCTGTGGTCTCTTTTGAAGTTTTAATATGCTGTTAGAACAGAATGCAAGCAAAACACAAGATAAAGAAAACAAACTACAGTATTCAAAATATAGAAAGGCAATACAGAAATACAAAAATAACAGCAAACTAACCTTTCCTTCACAGCAAAATGTAGCAGAGTCTGGATGAGCCTTTCTGGTAAAGCTCTGAAATGTTTTAGTTTACTCCTTAAATAGAAATTTTAGTTCCTAGCTCCAACCCCTCTGTTAACAAGTGATTAACCTTAAGTGACCTCTTCTGTCTTATGAATGAGTCCTTAATTAATCAGTTCTTATTTCTGCCTGACTCAGAACAGAGAGCTGTGGTCTCTTTTGAAGTTTTAATATGCTGTTAGAACAGAATGCAAGCAAAACACAAGATAAAGAAAACAAACTACAGTATTCAAAATATAGAAAGGCAATACAGAAATACAAAAAATAACAGCAAACTAACCTTTCCTTCACAGCAAAATGTAGCAGAGTCTGGATGAGCCTTTCTGGTAAAGCTCTGAAATGTTTTAGTTTACTCCTTAAATAGAAATTTTAGTTCCTAGCTCCACCCCCTCTGTTAACAAGTGATTAACCTTAAGTGACCTCTTCTGTCTTATGAATGAGTCCTTAATTAATCAGTTCTTATTTCTGCCTGACTCAGAACAGAGAGAGCTGTGGTCTCTTTTGAAGTTTTAATATGCTGTTAGAACAGAATGCAAGCAAAACACAAGATAAAGAAAACAAACTACAGTATTCAAAATATAGAAAGGCAATACAGAAATACAAAAAATAACAGCAAACTAACCTTTCCTTCACAGCAAAATGTAGCAGAGTCTGGATGAGCCTTTCTGGTAAAAAAAGGAAGCCTACTTATTCAAATTTGTATCTTCATTTTCATAGTTGGCACCCCATTCATCAAAAGAAGGCTATAGTCAAAGACCAATGTGTTTGACTAGCCAGAATGGTCAGTAGTGAACAGCAATTCTTTGATGAATGTAGTAAATTATTGGATATGTTTTTGAAGAGGGGCTACCCACAAGATTTTTTAAACGAAATTTTTACTGAAGTTCAGACAAAGAGGTCGAATGGGTTATGCACTCTTTTATTGGGGAACCCCATAGTCCAAAATTTGAACTTGGAATCTGATTCTTCTAGGAATTTATACAGTAAGGCCCTTATTTTGCCTTTTAATTTACAATTTATGGATATCAATCACATTATTAGGAAGTTTTGGGGAATTTTTAAATGTGATTGAGACATTTTTAACAAATTGGGTGAACAACCCGTTATAGTATATCGAAAGGACAAGTGTTTGAAAAACCTCATTGAAAGGCTTTTGCCATCTTTACCTACTGGCAAAATGTCTAAATGTGGACGTTGTTCACAGTGTAGATTCATTCTTGAAGGTACTGATTGTTTTGTTTATGGTTTTGGACAAATCAAACATAAAAGGAGATTTAGTTGTGACAGTAAAGGTATTGTTTATGTTGCTTTATGTCAATGTTGTAATTGTTTTTACATTGGCAAAACTATCAGGTAATTTAGATATAGAATTTATCAACACAATTATGACATCTCTAAAAAGGATGAACGCAATACACTTTATAGGAACATAAACATTTTTTCTACTCATACTTTTAAATTTTTTGTCATTGACATTGTAGTTACAGGTCCCAGAGGGGGTCCTTGTGACATTTTTCTTGAATTTTTGGAACTCAGATGGCAGTTGAAATGTAATGCTTCTTATTTTCCTGGGCTTAATGATGTTATTTCCATTGCCAGTTTATTGAAACTAAAATATATGTATGCTATTTAATTTTCATCTATGTTATTTGTTATATTTATATATATATATATATATATATATATATATATATATATATATATATATATTTAAGTTTTTTATCAGTCTAAGATTCATATTATATTTATTGTGATTATTTATTATACAATTTGTATATATGCATTTATACATACAATTTTAACATATACTCTGTGTTTTACATTTCACTTTAATGAATTAATTGGTTTAATTATCTATGTGATGTTTTTCTTGGTTTCATGGGTATTTATGCTGACTGTTTGACTTCTTTCTTGTTCTGATGAAGTCCTGCTATATCAGCGGATGAAAGCGCTTAACTATTAAATCGTTTGGTTCAACGCTGTTGTCTGTTTCTACATATTAACTCCTGGTGTCAGAAGATGCATCGCAATACACATTTTCATTCAGATTTTATTAATCATGTGTTACACTTCGACCAACGCCATTTATGGTTCTGGCTGTCCATAATTAAGAGTAGAAGTTCCTACAATTAAGACCTGGAGGCCAAAAATTGAGTGCTACTGCCAGTCATATTAATCAGTCTGTTGTATGAACAATAGTAAAACTTTGAAATGCAGCTTTAGAAAGGTTATGATACATCCTTTGTTATGGGTGTCTAACTTTCCACCAAGGCATCCATATTTTTATTCTCTTTCAAACAGATCAGTGTTTCTACACCTTGCATAAGCAAAATGTGTGTGCACATGATTCAGCATACATGTTGGCATTGTTTCAGACTGATAGAATACCTCATTTCAGACTTTAGGAAACATTTCCATGTTAAAAAGTTCCTCAAAGCCTTAATAAACCATGGTATGGTGCCAACACACACACACACACACACACACACACACACACACACACGTGCACACACACGTGCACGCGCGTGCACACACACACACACACACACACACACACACACACACACACACACCCCTGAAAGCTGGAAATAAGCACAAACATAGACTGACTACCCACATATATTGTAAGAAATTTTTTTTAAATTTAAGACACTAGAAGCTTTTTCATTATGGCTGCTGACAACCTAACAAACTTAGGAACTTTGCGTTAAATAATATCAGTTGTACAAAAGAGGTGCTTCAGGATTCAGCAGTAAGATTCCTACCTGCTAACATTCACCCTCAGGGTTTACAGACACAACCTGCATGGGTGCTGGAATCCCTTTACAACATGAAGATGGGAATCAGAAGTAGGTCTGGATGGCATTAATGGCTATTTCTTTAGTCAAATCAGGGACTCTATCTTGGACTGTTTAGTTTGTCTCCCAACAGTCTTCAAACTTGATATGCTGCTGAACTGTTATTCCAGGACATAAATGTGGTGATGCTGCTGAACCAAATAACCATAAACCTGTCAGCCTCTCTAACATTCTTAGTAAGTACTTTGAAATAGTATTATTTAAGGGTATAACATAATTTTTGCTATTAGACTGATTTAAATCATTATAGTTTCATAAAGGCCTGTTATTACAATCTTCTGGTATAAGCAGCCAACAATGGCAACCCAGTTGACATTAGAAACTTTGCAAAAACAAACAAACTCTCAAAAAAAAAAAAAACAAGCGAAAAGATAGCAGATACTTCCTAAAACAGAAATTTATTAAATGTTAAAAATGGTAAAGTGCTTTTCATCTACTCAATAGCAGACTTCATCAGACCATCATTTAATAGAGAATCCATTAAAAACTAGTATACACCAACCAGCGTAAATATGATAGAAGAGTTTCTGTTTGAACAAGGAGTACCACAAATGGACATTAACTTATATGCTGATTTATTTGAAGTGGTTTTGACCAACAATTATGTTCAACAATCATTATTATTTACAAAAGGTAGGAGTTGCTATGGGTTCACCCTGTGGGACCATTTTTTCCAACTTGGTAATGGCCCAATGGGAACAGAAGCACATATTTAATAGTGCATATGAACAGTGCATTGTCCTATATTTGTGATATTTGGATGATATTTGTATTTTATGGAGGGGTGAGCAGCAGCAGATGGATGATTTTATGGAATATATTAATAATACAACTCAATTTTTGAGGTTTATGTACAATGTTGATGGACAGGAGAGTAATTACTTGGATCTGAATCTGAGAAAGGACAAGGTCAACAAGAGGTTTGTAGCAAAAATTCAAAGAAAACCCATCTATTCGAATAGCTTTCTTCATTATACAAGCTCCCATCCTGTTATTAACAAAAGAGCGGTTATAAAAGGCTAGTTGGTGCTGCAAGGATGGTTAGTTTACATAATGAATTTCTTGATGAGTGTAAGAATCTTATAAACATGTTTTTGAGTAGGGGCTACCCAGAGGACTTGCTCAATGAATTGTTTCTTAAAGTAAAACAAAATATTAATGCCATTATAACTACATTTCATGTGCATTTTTTTAAATTAAATCAATATTTTTTAAAAACTGGAGACTTTTGGATGAGGAATCAGTTATTACCAATAAATTTCAGAATGGTATTAAAATGATTGCAAGGAAGGGTAGGAATATCAAAAATCTCATTGAACGATGTTACAGGTAAGAAAAAGGTGGGGGTATGAAAAAATGTGGCATGTGTACTTTTTGTAAGTACATGTATCAAGGTGAACAGGTTGAAATTAATGGTAAAAAGTATTATATTCATCAGAAATTGAAATGCAAATCCAAAGGGGTGGTATACGTAGCTAAATGTAAAAAATGTTCTGCGTATTATATAGGAAAAAACACAAGAATGCAAAAAGAAAGAGTTTATGAACATTTGTATGCCATAAGAAGGGGGAATTTAGCTAATGCTTTAGTGAAACATACACAGGCATGTGTTGATCACAAATTTCAATTTTGTGCCACTCAGCAGATTTATGAGCAACCAAGGTGTGAACCCTGGAGTTTATTTTTAAAAAAGCTAAATTAAGATGGCAATTATTATTACAATCATATTATAAACCAGGTCTTAATGAACAATGTGCCATTAACAAATGTTAAGGTTAAAAGCTTTGAGTAGATGAACTAATAATTAATATTTAACTTCACTTTTTAATAAGCTTAGGTTTTATATTCATTCATTTTCATATGTATATGTCAAAAATTTCATATTTTTAGCATAATGTATGTTTTGCAATTTTCTGTACTAACAGTATGCTTACAGCATTCCTTTTGAATTTGTGATTGGGGACGGTAACTGTTGGTGTATAGTAGTATTTAAAGGATTCTCTGTATTCAGTGGTGGTCTGATGAAGTCTGCTATTGAGTAGATGAAATGTATTTTACAATTTTTAATGTTTAATAAATTTCTGTTTTAGGAAGTATCTGCTATCTTTTCGCTTATTTGTTTTTTTTGAAACCCAGTTGACATAATATGATTACACTTGGAAAAAGCATTCAGTACAATCCTTCACCACTGTAATCATAAATTCCTTAGTTTTCCTTGATTCAAGTCCTTTTATTTCAGGAAGTATTTTGAACTGACTGAAGGACATATCTTTTTATGTCAATCAGGCAGTTTAATTCTTTCTGTCACTTGATATTTTAGGGAGTTCATCAGGGCTCCATTTTTAGCCTTTTTAATGTTTTATGACCACAGTGCCAGCAACTTAGCGTAAATGACTAGGCAAATTCACCAAAGGCAGTACAGTTGCCACCCCAGCTACATGTTTTTCTGACTAACTGAACCTCCAAAGTGCTATGGATCAGTTACTTGGTGTATGAACAACCAGATAGAGTTTAACCAATGAAGTACCTGGTTATGCATCTAAGGAATAATTATGCCTCTATTAATAAATTAATGACTAACCCATGAAGAAAACATTCTGGTTCAGAGACTTGAATGTTACAGTCTGTAATAACTTTTGGAGCAAAGGTTAACATGATTACAAAGAATTGCTTTTGCAGTGTTAAAAATATTGTACATACAGTTACATTTAGGCTAGGGTGATGATCCCTTTGTGAAAGCCTTTAACAAGATCTCAGACAGACTATTGAACAGGCTTTGCTTACATTCCTTTGCTAATATATGACAGTTAGAAAGGATCCAGAATTTTTACAAAAGAAAGATTTCTTTCGTGCTTCTGCCATATACCAGGAAGCCTGCGCATCTTATGCTCCACTCCCTTAAGCTATAGGTTGTCTAAGGGAAGACTAATAGGGACATTGAAATTTATGGACTAGACCATCAGTGCCACCTTGGGATTATGGTTCACTCCACATAATCTTTTAACAAGGAATAATAATTGGAGACTATACGACAGGTTTTAGCAAAAAAACTTCAAAGCAGCCAACCCCCACAAGGATAGTGATTAATTGGAATAAATCTTCAATCAAGATTAAAACAGATCTGATTTTATTTCTGTCCATTCCTGAACTGATGGGTCTCAGATCCAAGTTTGGCCACTTTTTCCAGACTTAGGATCTTTAGCTCAAGTTACTCCCTTTACCCATAACCCCCTTCTGTTCCCAACATTACTTCAGATCTTGTTTGCCACTTATAAAGTGTGGACATGATTTGTTGACTCAGGTTCAGTTTCACTTAAATGTATCATTTTCTTTGCCTGATTTCTTTGGCTCTTCCTTTTTGATATGGTGATAGTGTACTGTTAGTGTAGGACTTCAACCTGAAGTTTCTTTCCTCCCCTTATGCTTAGCTTGATTTTTTTTCCTTCTACTGTTTACTTTTCATCATGTTTGGGGATTATGTTGGGCAAATCAACTGGTTTTAAGAAATGTGTGACTTGTCGCCATAAAATGCCTAACTCTGATTCATACCTTAAGTGTGTGTGTAGTTTAGGGACAGTACATCTAGGGTATATGGTTGAATTTCCACAGCTTTTGGTCATTGAGCCATGACTGAATAATGCACTAAACTCATTCTCAAGATCTTTTATCTTCAGGAGAATCTTTAAAATTTGCATCTGGAGCATCCTCATTCAGGAAAAAGTCATTTAAGAAACACAAGGGGGACAAGAGTGACAGGCCTGAAGACAAAGGCAAAGAAGCAATCCTCTGACCCCTCTCCTTCATCAGTGTTATCTTTGACTCTGGCTATCAAGCTTTCCAAGTGTTCAGATCATACAACTGCCCTAGATCTGATACCAATACAATTCAGGACTCCTCCCTTACTGATGTCAAGGTTTTTCCTGGATCCAGTCTCTTCTAGGCTGCATTTATCCTTTCTCCAGGAGAGACCCATACAGAAAACTTCAAGACCACTCTTCACATCTTCTTTCTTAAGGTCAATTAAGTCTACTAGAGTCCTGACAGAAGCTGATGTGGATGGAATGAAGAGGCAGTACCTCAGGACTTGAATTCAATTGGGAGTTCTCCCAGCACTGTCTCCCATCAGACCCATGAACTTTGGACCCTCTTCCCCTGCCTATGGCTACTCCTATCCCAGTCAGACCTCTGGGTTTGAGGATGCTGGATCTAAGTTTTTCTGGGTTGTTCGTGTCAGATTTGAAGTTGTATGGTAATCGCTGACTCTAACATCTTTCTGATCTAACTGTTCCTGATTTCATCTTCAGCTCCAAATCTGGGAGGAAGGCTTCAACTCCAAAGTTGTCTGAGCCATCCCTTCCCCTTGGAGCTTTATTGCTAGTTAGGTTGGCTCTAGCTTCGATCTTGGAGCAGAGTCGAGGTGATTCCTCTGCCATACTGGTGTGGCAGCTTCAGCCCCTACTGGAGAGGTCTTGAGTTCCACCTCAGCTTCTGCCTTTGAGACAGTTGAGAGATCTCTCTCCAGGACTGGAGACCAGACATATCTATCCCTCTTAGTTAATCTATGGGTGGCTCCTGTGGCTGAGATCATGGGTTTAATCTCTCACTGGGTATGGAAAGAACCAGACATCACAGAACCAATTCCCAGAAAATCAGACAAGTATCTTGTTGGTCCAAACGACTGCTGTCACTGGAGAAAAGACCCAGCAGTGGATGCCATAATAGTAGTTACAGCCACTAAGAGCTTGCAGATGCCCCCCCAACAGACAGCTCAGGGCTTTGGATAGGTTTGGAAAGTGAGTTTATACTTCAAATATCTTTGCATTATGATTGCTGAATTATTCGGCACACATGATTAGGTTTCAGTCAGACTTGACAAGGGAGCTCTCCAAGTCTCTCTCTCTCTCTCTCTGGATCCATGTCTGCAGAATACAGAAAAACAGTGTATTTGTAACTGCCCGTCCTTCAGTCTCTGTCAAAAGCATTCATGCAACTCATATCCAATGCAATGGAAGGTGTTTCAAGAGCCACAGGTACAAGCATTACCATAACAAGGCATGCCTGGATGTGTTTGCATGATTTTTTGGAGCCTTTTAAGACATCATTTATCAACACCCCATTACATGGCTCAACTTTGTTCAGTCTAGAGCTCAAAGACACACTTTCTAGGATTGCACAGGATGGAAAAAATCTTTCTGCTGTAGACATACTATTTTCTACTCCACAGGAGGACCTTCTCTAGAAACAAGAACAGGGCTAAAAAGCTGTTGTTTTGGAATTCCCAAGGGCTTTCTCAAGATTCTTCTGGAGGTAGATCCCCCCCAAGGTAGAGGGGATTATTCTAATGGTAGACATCATCGTCATGGCAGAAGAGATCTGCAGAATTAAGGCTTTGGGGTCCATTCTCTGAGAGGCCTTATCAGTACTCCTGAATGGTTGCCCAACTGCTGCACACTGGAGGCAGTGGGGAAAGCTTGTCTCTGCACCCAGAAGCCTGGACATCCATCACCAAAGATGCCTGGTTGTGGACAATTATTAAAAAAGACTATTATATTTCCTTTCTCTATCCACCCCACTATGAAGGAAACTTCTTAATGTTCCATCCTCGCAAAGAAAAGCATCAGCATTAGGTTCATAGGTAGGTACTAGGCTATCGGCTCTAGGGTCTATACAAGCCTAGCCAAAAAGGTACCTTGGCTTTTGCCATCCAAGAAAATTATTTTCCTGTGCCACTGTCGAGCAGAGCCACAGAAGTGATCCCCGGGGTGAATTTCCTATTTCCCATCCAATCATCAAGATTTTTCTTGAAGAGTGCTAATGAGGAGCTTTGTTTGATTTAGATAGGTAGTTTATTCCAGAGTATGGGCAGTCTCTGGGACAGGAATCTATCCCTCCGACATGTTCTGTTTATTGTGGTGACAAGGTTTAGGTCCCTAGAGCGTGTAGCTCAGAGGGAATGAGATTTCTTTAAGAGGAGTATATCCAACAGCGCTGGGTTTGACATAGCTTTGTATGTTAGGCAGAGATTACCTCTGAGTAGGCGATATGCGACGGAGTAAAGTTGGAGTTTTTGAGACAGTCTGCGTAAGGCATCTGTTTGAGGCTGGTAATCCTCTTTGTGAGGTATTTTTGCAGCCTTTCCAGTTGTTGTAGATGTCTTGTGAGGTACATACCAAAAGGGGCGTTGTACTCTATAATGGGTCTAATGAGTGATGATTAGAGGGGAACAATGACCTCTTTTTTTCTGGATGAGAAACCTTTTGTGATGAGGTGTGCCATGTAGAAGCATTTCCTGACTACTGTGGCGATGTGATTATCAAAGGAGAGACTACTGTCCACCTGTGTCCCAAGATCTCTTATCACACTTTCGGTGTTAAGTATACTACTGCCTATGTTGCAGTTCATGGGTACAGTGTCTTTACGAAAGGCGATGACAATGCACTTTTTGGCATTGAGCTTAAGCCAAGGCTTTGACACCAGGCATCTGTCTCAGTGAGGCCCTTTGTAGAATGTCCACATCGTTAAGAGTTTCGATTATGGCTCCTAGCTTGCAGTCATCTGCAAACTTTCTTAGCCAAAGACCTTCTGTGTTAGTCTGTACTTCAGAAAAGTAGATACCAAACAGGAGAGGACCCAGAACTGAACCCTGTAGTACTCCACTTGTCACTGGTCTGAAGTCGGATTTGGAGTCTGCTACTTTCACAATGTGGGTTCTGTCAGTGAGCCAGTTGGCAACCCATCTTGTAACATAGGGATTTATACCTAGTTTGGTGAGTTTATCTATAATTCCAGAATGGGGGATGGTGTTGAAAGCCTTGGCAAGATCTAGATAGGCTATGTGAACCCCCTTACCCTCATCTACGTCTTTGGTGACTGCTTCAGAGAAGTCCATCAGGTTTAGAAGACATGATCTGCCTTTTACAAATTCGAACTGGGTGGGATCCAGAGTTTAGAGATTACCAATGTCTTTGTTTATAGGTTCCATGATGATACATTCCATGGCCTTGCAGACTAGGCTCATCAGGCTAATGGGGCAATAGTTCCCGGGGTCCGTGGTATCCCCCCCGTGCGCCATTCAGCGGGCACAAAGCCTGAGGTGAGGCTATGATTGAACATGGTACTTAGGTGGGGTACCAGTTCATTCTGTAGTTCGTGTAGAACGCAGCCTGGGATGTTGTCTGGTTCCATGGATGCTGTGTTCTTGGCTTTGGAGAGTATGTTTTTTACCTGTGCAGCCGTGATTACAGGAACTTTGCATTCTTCTGGTATAGAGATGGGCCCTTTAGGGGGTGAGAGGAAGGTAAAGTTAGCACTGAACCTATCTGCCAGGATGTTGGCAATATCAGTTGTGTCTGTATATTTAGTGCCATTGTGCTGTAACTCAGAGCAGATCTGAGTGTTGCCATTGAGATTCTTGACATAGCTATAGAATGCTTTGTGGTTGTCTTTAGAATCAGTGGCGATTTTGTTTTCGTAATTAGTTTTGGAGGATTTTATCAGGGATTGCAGCTTCTTACTGAGGCTGACCAGGGAGCTTCTCCACTCATGGGATTTTACTCTCTTTTGCAACAGTTTCTTCCTTCTGTTGTACAGTTTGTTTATGGCAGGGGACCACCAGATTGGCTTCCTTTTTTGGAGGATAGCATTTTGGTTCTGTTTGGGATAGCATGATCCATGCACTTGTGTTAGTGCTTATAAAGTGCAATTGTGTAGAATTCAGTAGTCGTAACTGTATTGTCCATCTGCATGGATGTCATGAAGTTCACCACTTCTGTCTTAAGAAGCATAAAGTTGGCTTTGGAGAAATTTTTTACCATGGTTTCCTTGGGGGGGTGGGGGCAGATGTGGATATCTAGGATGATTAGCTTATGGTCGGATCAGACCAATGAGGCGTTGACTTCAGGTGTGGAACACCGGTCACCCATGTTGGTAATGACTAGATCTAGGATATTGTTGCCCCTGGTGTGGGTGTGGATATGTTGATCCAGGACATTGGAGTTTATGAATTTCAGAAAGCATTGAACGAAGGCGTTGGTACACAAGTAGTTTTCCCAGTTAATGGTGGGGTAGTTGAAATCGCCCATTATTAGGGTGTTTGGTTGAACCCTAATATTTTCCTGTACATCAAGAAAAGAGGAGTGGGAATCCTGGGATATGGTGGGGGATCTGTAGCAAGCTGCAATTTGGATTGCAGTTTTGCCCAGAGTTAGTTACACTTAGATAATCTTGGATGCATTATGCTGAGCAACTAACCTGGAGGTGTGGATATCCTTAATGAATATGGACACACCTCTGCCTTTGGTGTTCCGATCCAGGTTACATAGCCGAAAAGTGTGGTATGAGTTATAGCATGGTAGTGCAGGGGTACTCTCTGGAGCCTTGAACCAGGTCTCATTCACTGTACAAATATCGATGTTCTCCATTTTAAGGAGTGCCTCAAGTGAGTGCATTTTGAGATTTAGACTTCTAGCATTGAGTCGTATCACCCTCAGTTTTTGCTTGCCTGTTCCTGTTATGGTGGTGAATTTGACATTTGAACCTTGCCTAAAAAAGGCACTATAGGGGCGTCAAGATCCTTAGCCAGTATCCGGAATCCCAGGGGTAACAGGTGCAGGCCATCTCTGGCAAAACATCATGGTCTGTTGACCATGTTATCCCAGGCAGACAGATACTGGATCCCTTTAGAATGGCATCAGAAGCTTAGCCAATTGTTGAAGTCGATCATTTTCTCCTTGTACTGCAGTATCGTTCTGGGTAATGGCAGAATCCTACTCAGGGCTAGGGTCATACCTGCCTGGGCTACAAGATCGGAGAGCTCTTCCATGTGTCTTTTCATGTAGTCCAGGAAGGTACATCTCTGGTCATTCCCAGGTCGTTCACAGCACCGTTAGAGATAAAAAAAAAAAAAAAGCTGTTAGACAAGCAAGTCATCCAAGAGGTTCCACCAGACCAGCAAGAGTTTGGAACTTGTTTGAAATTCTTTTTAGTGCCAAAAAGGAATGGGGGCCTAAGGCCAATTTTGGACCTCAGCTACTTGAAGCAATACGTCAAGCACACAAAGTTCCAAATGGTCACAGTACAGTCCATCCTTCCTCTTCTGAGGAAGGATGATTAGATGTTCATAAGAGACTTTCAGGATGTGTACCACCACATCAAATGGGCAGATGCTCCAGGAGGTTCCTTCACTTCTGGCTGGGAACCAGTCATTTTCAGTTCAGAGTCCTGCCCTTTGGCCTTACTACAGTCGCCCAGGTGTTCACCAAATACAGGGCAGTGATTGTAGCTCATCTCCAGCTGCAAGGGTTCTGGGTGTTTCCCTATCTAGACAATTAGTTTCTTAATGCTTACTCCTACCAGATCTCTGCTAGTCCAGTCAAGAAACTATTTGTTTCAGCAATGCTCCCAAATAGGAATCACACTGAACCAGGACAAATAACAATTTTCCCCAGTACAGTTTCTGGAGTTCATAGGAGCACACAGACACAACCACTTAAATTGCAAGTTAGCACAGTGGTGCAGTGGTTAACGTTGTCACCTTACAATAAGAGGTTCTCCGGTTCAATTATCTGCTGAGGTCCCTTCTGTGCAGAGTCTGCATGTCCTCCCTGCATTTGCGTGGGTTTCCTCCAACTTCCCAAAAGACATACATCTGGAGCATTTCTCCCTCAGCCTCCATTGAAAATGGGCTCTCTCCCAGTCAGACTTTCCTGGTAAACAAATGTTAAATAAAATAAACAGAGTAAAGATTACCAGAAAACAAATTATCCATGCTACAAATTCAGGGCCTACAACTCCTTTTCCATCAGATGTCACCTACCAGACAAGTTCTTTAATTTGTAGGACCAATGGTAGCCTTAATTACTTTGGTCCCTTTGACAATGTATTATATAAATGTGTTCCAGTGGACACTAGTGGTCCATTGGTCCATCATATCCCAGCCCCTGACCTTTCCAATCCACTTAACAAAAATCTGCAGAAATCATGTGACTTGTATTCAATTTCCAGAGGTGTTTCAGGACCATTTCTTTGTTCCTTCCTCTCCCAAAGTCACAGTGACCACCAATGCTTCCCAGCTCTCAACTAGTGTTGGAGGGGAGGGCATTACATGGGTAAGATGGTCTAAGGCATGTGGTCCCAATCAGAGGCCAATCTTCACATCAATATTTTAGCGATGTGGGCAATCATTCTGCAGGTGTTTCATGATGTCTTTCCTCTAGGGGTGATTTTTATTAAGACTGACAACATGTCAATAGTCTGGTTCATCAACAAATAAGGGGGAACATGCTCTTACTTATTGTATCGAGAAGCAATGAGACTATGGCAGTGGGCAATATCTTCCAACCACTTTCTGATAGCAATGCAGATACCAGGGAAGAATAACATTCTAGTGGACAGGTTGAACAGATCTAGTCTTCTACCTCATGAGTGGTGTCTCAGTCCAACAGCTGTGACACATATCTTTCATCAATGTGGCCAACCATGCTGCAATCTTTTT